>NW_027437185.1:34802500-35205000 GCF_033239565.1 Halichoeres trimaculatus | reverse complement strand
TGGAGTCGTGGAGCAGCCTGATGATCAGAACTGAGCAGCGATGGCGACATCTGTGGTCCCTCCTCTCTTCCTGTGGAGAGAACGAAAGCAAACGCTGAAAATTCATCGGGTCGTCACGATGCTGGAAACAAACCTCTGGACATACAGGACTCACCAATCAGCCTCAGAGATGTTTTGGAAATGATCCGGGTCCCGAATTAAAATCTGAAGCCCAATTCTGGTCATCAGGAGATGAAAGAGAGAGCAGAAACCAGCCTCAGTCAGCGCACGTACAGTCTGAAGTTTGACCTCAGCGTTTCTCTGTCATGCTCTTACCAGTTTTATGATTTAGTAAACTTTCAGAGTTCGATTACAACACACACTACAACACATACTTTGTCAAGACTCTGGGAGTGGAGGGGTTCTTAGAAACTCAAACATTTCAGCTCAAACCCCAAAATAATACAGTTCAAAAGTGAAACTTGTGATGGAGGAGTAGCGCCACCTGTGAAGAGAAGTAGCGATAAATTACGATTTTGAGAATAAAGTTCAAATGTACCAAATTTTTTATGTATAACAGTCAAAAAAAGAATAAATATGTAAATAAATGTGTAAAAATATAAATAAATTTGAACATAAATAAACAAATACATATATAAATAAATTAACAAATACATAGATAAATAAATTAATAATTTTTCGCAACTTTATGTTAAAAAATCCTTTTTTTTTTTCAAGGCTACAAAACCAAATTAATTAAAACAAACATAACAATCTAACTTTAACCCAACATGTAAACAAAGATACTCTGCTGTAAGATACAGAAGTATTCATCTCCAATAATCTTTTTGGATAAATCCAAATTAAAATATAAATAAAATAACCATGAGAAAAAAAAAACAACTAAATATAGAGAGTGGATTAAGTTACAACTTTTAGCCTAAACTTAACCTAAAATACAAAGTATAACAGCGTATAAAGAATCATTTAAGTGGATGGTGGTCAGGCTAAAGGATGAAAACAGAGGTAAACAAAACTGTGTACAGAGAAACGTGAAGAGTTTTTATGCAGATAATTACAGTTTGAATACAGCAATAATGTTACAAGATGAAATCAAAGAAAAAGTTAAAATGTTACAAGATTGAAGTAACAAAAAAAAGTTATATTACACCCCTTTGTTTTTCTTGTTCTGCTTCTTTTCATGTATATTTTTGTTAATGTGTATTGTTTCATATGCTGTTTTTATCCATAAAGTGTCTCTGAGTGCTTAGAAAAGCGCTTAAGATAAAAAGCTTATATAACAAGATCAAATTCAAAATAAAAAATAGAGATTAAAGTCAACAAAAGTCTTCATAAAAGAGGTTAACTGGAAGAGAAGTTGTAACTTGGGGTTGTTAAGTTGTAAACAAAGTTAAAATTTTACCAGTACAGAGATTAAAAAACAGCTGTAATCTTACAAGAGGTGAAGTTAAGTCTATAAGAGAAGATAGTTGTTGTAAAGTTTTGTTTTGAGATTAAAGTTAAGATTAAGTCCTAATGTTAGGTATAAGATAGGCTAAGTATTAAGTTTCAATTACGTTATAATGGAGCAAAATTAAAGGGTTAGAAAACTTGTTATATTATGTTTTCAAGTTTATGAGAATGGCTTGATATAAGAGATAAAAGTTGAAAAGTAATTCTATAAAATTAAAGTCACAAAGTTCTGATATAATGCAGCAACAGTCGCAAGAAAAAGTTATGTTCAAGGATTTTAGTCTCATTTTTGTGAGATTAAAGTCAAAATGAAGTTGTTAAGTTTTGAGAGTAAAGTTAAGATAAAGTCATTTGTATTGCTTTGTATATGTAAAAATAAAATCACAACATAACATGATTAAAGTCAAAATACAGTGGAAATAAAGTGGAAATAAAGTCAGTATTTTATGAGAGATCGAGGTAAAAATTGAGACCTACTGTTTTAAATATAAAGTTACAATAAAGTTGTAATATGACCAGATTAACGTAAAACAAACAAAACAATTTAGTTATTTGAGATCAAAGCCAACACAAAGTTGTAATGTTGGAAGTTTGTTGTTGAAAATCAAGTTATATTGTTTAAGGCCAAAGTCTAAATAAATAGATTACAAGAAGTTGAGATTCAAAATGAGATTCAACCAATATCTCGTGTCATCTTCTGCTGGAGGTCAGGATCTTCTGAAAGCAGTTGATTCAACCAAAGCTCATTGTTTCCTAAAATGATTTTTGTCCATGAGAAAGGTTAAACATTGTGGTATTAATTGTGATCCTCTGTGTGACTACACGACCAGCAGAAACCCTCACCCAGTGGGTAAAAAGTGAGGGTCTGTCCCAACATTCAGGAAGACGTCTTCACCAAACAGAGGAGAGAGGAGTGCCCCTTTTCCCCCCTTTCTTTCCCCCTTTCTTTGCCTCTTTTTTCCTCCCTTTCTTTCCTTTAGCTTGTGGCTTTTGTGGCTGAGAAGGTCAACAGATGATAAACTCTTCTAAAACACTGGAACACACAGAGTCCTTCCACCTCCAATATCTTTTAAGTGGATCGCCTTCAAATTAGAGGGTGGAGGAAATGTCACAGCACACACACTCTGCCTGTCTCTCAGGCGGCCCTTGTGTGGTTTTATAGTGCACTACTTCAAAGGTTATTCTCTGACCTTATTCAGGCTCATATCTAAGGAAATAAAATAGACGGCAACTCTGCTCTCTCTGCTCAATGCTCTTTTTGCAGAGACACGACGCAGCGGCTGCTCCCGCCTGTCCTCTGCTTTCTGCTCTCCTCTTTTCCAGGAAGAATAAATGAAAGAAAAGCTGAAGGACTGAAAACTCAACCTGCCTTATTTCTTGGGGTGAGCTTTGTAACAAAATGGAAAGAAGGAGGAGGCGCTCAGAGAAACTGTTTCTCGTGTCCCTGCAGTTTTGTGCAGAAAAACCAGAGACAGCAGGCCGGGGCCGGTGTGTAGAGGCTTCTGCTGGTCAGTTGTTGTTCTGGGTCTTTGTCCAGAAACTAAAGCAGATGGCCTGAGCGTATATGCATGAGAAGAAATGCACACAGCATTAAAGAGAGTTGACTTTCTGTATGTGTCATTTCTCTTGTTTTGCACAAGGAGTTTATTTGTTGGACTGTGACTGTATGAACACACTCATAAGCCCAGCAACGACCTGTAGCATCCCATTTCTACGAGGGAGACTCGAGAGCCGTGCACCAGACTTAGCATGTTAGCTCAAGCTAATCACAGGTATTTGGCACATACCTGGTTAGCAGGACGCTAGCTTGCACCGCTCTTCGTCCCGTGCTGCTCTCAAAGCTCCTGAAAGCGAGTGACAGTTGAGCCAAGCTTCACTCTCATTTAGGAAAAAGCTTTATCTGTTTGGAGTTTCTTTCACTTTGGTTGTTTTTCTTCCTCTGTGCTACGTCCGCTATCATCGAAACACAGAGTCTGCGTTGGAGCTAACCAAACCAAAGTCAGAATAAAGTGCTTTTATTTCCATTTCACAAATTACACGGCTGTGCACTTGACAGGAAATTTCATTGCATGGCTTCCTGAGTGTAAACAAACAGCGTAAAACTGAAGACGGTATACATTTATAAACACATGAAATGAGCACAAAGAGTTATACACGAATGGAAACAAGAGCTCTACAAGAGGTAAATGGAGGAAAATATTGCAGATACTGCACATATTTATTTAGGGGAAAAAAATAATACATAAAAAAATATCAATAAGACATTAATACATTTAAAAAAAATAAAGAAAGACAGAAAATGGGTATTTACAAGGAAAATATTGCAGACATTGCACATATTTACAGGATTTAGGGGAAAAAAATACTAAAAATAAATAAATAATTAATTAAAAATAATTAAATCAATTAACTAACTAAATTAAATTTAATTCTGGGAGGGGGGGTATGAAGTCATGACGTAAGAGATGAGTGTCACAAAATTAAAATAAAATAAAGCTGTTATTCAAGAAGAAGAGAGTCAAAATTAAGTGTTTATTATAAACAGAGTTGGAATAAAGTCTCAATGAAATAAGATAAAAGTGTTAGTCAAGATTAACGTGTAAATTAAAGTCCTTTTTTACTTTTTCACAGATGAAAAATTCAAAATAAATTCATGATGTTATGATAGGAAACTCAAAATAAAGTCATATTGCAGTGAGATTTAAGCTGGAATGAAGTAGTTTTGTAACAAGATTAAAGTCAAAATAAAAATCATGATGTGTAACTCAAAATGTCCCAAGGTAAAGGTTGATTTCAAGTCATTGTGCAACAAGATTTACTCAAATTAAATTTGCATTGGAACCAGATTAAAGTCTGAATAAATTCCTAATTCAATGAGATTAAAGTTGAAATGAAGGAATTCTCTGTTGCATGGACAGACGGGAGAATAATCAGACCCATGTGACCTTACAGGTGTTAGATATGATGCTCGCCATGTCTGATCACATGACGAACGTGTGACAGCTGCAGCAGCTAAACATGCAGAATAATCAGATTCATGTCTTCACCTGCTGTCTGTCACTCAGCCCCAGGTGTGTGCGTCGTAAAGCAGGTGGAAATACAGTCAGATTAAGACCTGACAGGAGGGGGATCCTGCTCAGATCTGGCAACCCGTGGATCGATAATAACGGCTCCGACTGACAGGCAGACAGGTGGAGGGGACTTCTCATTTTCCTTCTCGCATGGCTTTCCCGCCGTGCCCTTCCTGAGCTGTTTGTCCGGGCCGCGCTCTGTAATCAGCGTCAGCGTTCGTCAGCGGCCGGATGGCAATTTGACATTTCAGAACAAAGCCGGGCGCCGGCAGGGAGGGTTAGTGACAGAGAAACAGCAGGGCAGGCGATCAGAGGAGAAGCAAAAAGGTGCTAATGAGCACGTTGGACGCTCGCAGGTGGTTTTTAGTGATGACAAAGTGGCTTTCACCTGTCTGCTCTGCTGCCATCTCACGTAGCATCGCACATCACGCCAGAGCGGCGTTAGATAACAGCAGAGTGAAGGACGGGAAGCCAGAGAGAAAGAAAATAGAAAAAGAGGGAGAGAGGGGATGAGAAATGAGCTGGGAATACAAAAGAGACAAAAGCAGCCAGTGTGTGTGTGTGTGTGTGTCCAGAGTGTGTGTGTGTGTGTGTGTGTGTGAGCGGACGGTCACACTGACTGTAGGTTTTAGAGATCATGCCAGTAGAAGAGACAAAGTTTCAATGATTTATTTATATCACCAAAGCAAAGCAAGAGGTTCTTCTGCAAGACGTGACATTAAAACAGTAAATTCTCAGATTTCAAAATAAAAGCCTAAGTAAGAGACACGTGAGCTTTGAAGGCAAATTTGTGTTTGATTATTTCTTTATTCCTTCCTGATAATGACTCTTAAACTGTTGTAAACCCTGTTTATTTCTCTTTTAATGGAGCCACATTCATCAGAAACATGGATTTGTGGGATGAGCAGCAGTTCCCACATTTTGAAGAATGTCTTTTTTTTTTTTCAAGAATCTACGGTGGCCCTGAGAGCTCACAGCACTGCAACTTAAGAAAACATTCAAAAAAAAAAAAAAACATAGGCAAACTGAGAAAGCATCTTCATCAATTTGACAACACATTAGAAAAACATGCTGCAACGCTGATGTAGGTGAAAAACTGCATAAATCTATATGACACAACACATCTTTCTATCAGGACACCAACAGAAAGGAGCAGGAGAAATGCTAATAAATTACCATGCAAGTGTGTTGTAATGGGTGTGATTGCCTGGTGATAATACCTGCTTGAAATGCAGTAATGTCCCAAAAATGAACTTTACATTGAAAAGCTTGTAAGAGTGAAAACTTTTATTTGTTCTACAAAATCCATCTGAATTGAGAAATGTTGCTTCTCATCGATGAGGTAAAATGAGATGAACTGCAATGACTTAATAACAAAACCTCCCATTAAAGGTAGAGTCTGCAGGATTTTCCTTAAAAAACAAAATGTCAACTTTTCCAGGAATAATCCTGCTCACTCGTCACTTTCGGGCCTCTATACATGTGCGTCAGTGTCTGCGTCTGCCTCAACCCCCTCCTCTGCCTGGATGTTGATGTTTTGGTCGTATCAGGATGTTTGTAAGTGACTTTGTGTGTTGATAAAGAGACCTGACGAAACTATCTTGAGCGGCTATGATAGTGGACGTAGCATGGAGGGAGAAAAACAACCAAAGTGAAACAAAACGCCAAACAGATAAAGCTTCTTCCTGCATTTTCTGACATCTATTCAGTGCACTATTTTAGCTTAAATTATGTATACATTTTTATTCTACTCTGTACAACGTTCTTTATTTAATATTGTAATCATTATTATTGTCCCTACTACTCAAGCTCTATTTTTCCACCTTTTTTTAATACTTGTTGTATTATTATTATTATTTTTTTAGTGTTTTGTATTTGCAACAATTGTACTGAGAGTGCAGTTTAAACTGGAGTCAAGTTCCTTGTATTCCTGGAAATACTTGGTGAACAAAGGCGATTCTGATTCAGGTTTTTAATTTGCTTGTGTTTTGTCTTTTTGCATGTTTTTTCATTTCCTGTCACTAATTTATAAACCTTGTGGAGCAGAGCAGCTTTTGTTCAAAAGGTCAAATTTCATACTGAAGTTTTGTTCAGATATGCATTTGATTTCCAAACTAATACACCTCACAAATCTGATCTTGAACCTGTTTTTTAACCTAATAAATGAAATTAAATTAAATAAATGAATGAAATGAAATTATCTATGGGCTTCAAAACAGTTTTATTTGCAAAATATCAAATTGCAGAGCATCCAGTTTATAGCTGGCAAAATTCCTGAGCCAGTCTCTTCACAGTGGATGCTAAAGCACAATCCCAGTGGAGATCTGGAAATACTGTAGTAAGCATACCAGGCCTATAGTTGGCGCTATAACTGTCTTATCCAGAAGCAGCTTTTGGTAGATTTCCACTGAAGACCATCTGCCTTGATACACTGATTACAAATTGGACGCACCGGTGGAGTTCGTCGGCTTCAGCGGATAACCTGGTGGACCAATGGGGAGCTAAACAAGGAGCCCACTCAACCAATCGGCAGCTGAGGGGAGGGAAAAGTAGCTGCCCCGGAAATCAGAGAGACAGAAAAGTCAAAAGACAGGGCAGCAAGGCAGGACGAGGCACGAGCACGAGGGACGGAGGCGCCAACGCAGCCAAAACCAACCAAGACAGAGACCAAGGAAGAAGTTGAGGCATGGCGCAGACATGGAGCTCTGCTGGCGTTGAGCGTTTCCCTTTGGGAAAATAGTAACACTCTGGGTGGGGGGTGTCAGCGGCTAGCTTTTAAGGGTCTTTGGTGCCACATACTGTCAGTTTTCTCCTGTTTTGGCAATAACACAGCGACTGAGGGAGTGGTGATTGGACGTGCCTCCGAGGGAAAGCCTGCAGAGGAAGAGGATGGCTCGCTGCTCTTTTTGGAGGCTTTTAACTTGGACGTTTTAAGTGTTGGACTCAACGCCTTAGGTTTTACCTGTATCTTTTTTATTGGTCTGTTGTAACCAGCTGTTAACTAAGGAAATTTTAAGTTGTTTTTTATTGTTTTACATTTTTATGTGGTTTTCTACTAGTGCAATTTAAACCTGTTCACACTATCGTCATCATTGTTTAAGCCTGATTTCATTGCCAGGTTGCTCTCATTCATAACTCAAAAGATACCTGTTTTTACATTATTTTATTATTTTAAACACCACATTCATTTTAGCTGTAGTCTGCTCCTCACATAACACAAGTTACTGTTTTATGCGCAGAGCGAAGCCTGGTGTCAGCGTTTCCACTGAAAACTCGAGCTGCAGCGTTTCAGAAAAAACACACTCTGAAGGCCATTCACAAAAGTTTGCAAAAATGCTGATTCCGTTTAAAGGGCAACTCTGTTTTTTGACACCTGGACCTTATTTATAGGTGTTTGCGTGCTCATGTACTCACTCAGACAAACATCGTGCAGCTCGGAGTCCTTCAGAAGTTATTTAGATCCAGCTGATTTTAGCTGCACTTAGCGGGGCCACGGCAAGGGAGCTTCAGCACGGGACATAATCTCTGCAAAATCGCTCATTTCGGCTCTATTTTTTCATCCATCGCTATCCATCGTTATCACAAACACAGTCCTCTTCTGTTGCCATAGGCGAACACTGTCCACAAACGCACCACCAGTTGGCATTGAGTCGTGGACGTGCTCCTGTTTGTTGTTCTCGAGCCAGCTCTACTTCTCTCTCCCTCTGCATCCTTCTTTCATGGAGCTCCTCGTCCGTGTACTCAGGCTCAAACCGGTAAGGACAACCGTCAAACTCGAAGTCGTAGTCTGAAGACGGTAGACGAGCTGGCTTTATGATAACACCGGCGATGGATGAAAAAATATAGCTGAAATGAGCGATTTTGCAGAGATTATGTCCCGTGCTGAAGCTCCCTTGCCGTGGCCCCGCTAAGTGCGGCTAAAATCAGCTGGATCTAAATAACTTCTGAAGGACTCCGAGCTGCACGATGTTTGTCTGAGTGAGTATATGAGCATGCACACACCTATAAATAAGGTCCAGGTGTCAAAAAAACGGAGTTGCCCTTTAACAATACTTTTGTGTTTCATCCTATAACCCTCGTCATGGAAATGGCCCCTTAGAGTTAAGGAGGGCATATTGTGCTATTTTACATTTATTCATATCTAAATACACCATCTTTGTTCTGTATTCTTTTCATTGATTTCCAGGTAGGGATGTCCCGATCCTGATCCCTGGTACCGGATCGGACCGATTTTGCGTGTTTTTAAACTAGCCAATCCTCTCAGCCGATCCTTCACGTTAGCCATCAGTAAAACCGAGCACTATAAGTGCACCCAACCTTATACAGTTGATGAGGGAATGATAAAATGAGGTACAGTGCTGTAGAACAACAGCCACATTTGGCTTTTTACAGAACACACACAACCAGACACGTTACAGCAACAACATCTGCTTTACAGCACCCTACGGTAACCCCACGGGGACAAACGGCTGAAAGGGCTGACACAAACGAACACTGTATGGTCTGTTAGCTTTGCACTGACAACTCCGTGGCTTAAGTGTCAGCAGCGTGGAAATACATCAAACTAGAAAGTGAAGACAGTCCAACAGCTACATCTATGCTCATCTTCAACTGAACCAAAACATCATAAAACGTGATGCAACGTAGTTCACTTACCGAGGACAGGCTGCTCCGCTGTTTCTGTGCTTTAAATATCCACGGAGAGAGGACGACGGCGCCCAAAAGCTCTGAGAAGAAGGTGGGACGCAGGTTTACGCCATCTCAGTTATCCACGGTAAGTCCTTCCGTTCAGACACTTAAAGTTTATCAGCCTGCTTCACTGAAGCTGAACAGCACAGTCCGTAGTAACATGCGAGGATGTGATGATGGTGAGACCAGTTTGACATCGGACGTTTGTCCGGTGTTTCTGCTGAGCCTCGCAGCACATAAGATAGGTCCCTTACCATGGATGGTTCAGGTCAGTTAAAGTTATAATCCAGTTTTTACCACAATAAATATTTACATTAAAGGGGAAAAACACGACGTAGTCCCGTTGGTGTCTAACATGTACGTTCGAAGTCTCTCACCGTCGTTGGAGAGATGCGTTCAGGGTAGCCTCTGATTTTAGCGTGCTGTATTACATGCATACAAGTTGTCCGCCGTTTGGAGTTTGCTGAAAGCCTTAAGAAGCATAGAATCTTTTTAACAACTACATTTAGCAAGCAAACCGTTCATTTTTTGCAAATGTTCTGAGAAGACATGACATTCAAAGCGATGTTGATGAATTCTCCCGTCTTTTGCGTCATGTTAAGACGTGTTTCCAGCTTTGTATGTGATACATTCATGTACCCTCGGAAATTTGAGAATCTGACGATTATCCCAGTGTTTTCAGTTTTTCAATTGAAAAAATGGCTTGTAAATGCCAGCCATTTAAAAATAAAGGGTAGTTTGATCCCGCCGACGGGTTTGGGATCCAGAGGGTTTAACTTCAAAACTAGCTGGACTAAGTTAAATGGACTTAATGAGCTTGAATTATTTTTTTTGTTTGTTTGTTTTTTACTATTCAGTATTGTTAACACACAAAACAAAAAGCCTGTGCTGCTTCACTTCCTCATTTCTTTAGCAAAGATTATCCCCAAATCTAAAAATCGCGTCGGGACTCAGTACCGGCTGATTTCATTTTGATACGAAATATCCGTACAGTTTCTCCTTCAAATTTCTTGACCTGTCCTATGGTTTCAGCAAATGTGGTAAAAATCTGATGAAGATTCATGAATTGCTACAACACATGAACATGTAGTTGTTTGAAAATCTGCACACGCTCAGTCTGAACATCCAGGTTTCAGATGTAGGAAAGCAGAGTCTAACTCTTTGAAGTCTTCAGAGAACAGGTTTGTTGTTGTGAATCTACGACCCTTTGTTTGTGACAGATTTGTGAACAAATCTCCAGATGTTGGCACACCAAACACAAACCCAGAAACAAGATGCTAGCACAGGTGTAAATGGGGACATGGCTGCTGCGTGGTCCCCTGTGCTCGCGGTACAGCTGCTCCTTGTTTGCATTTCCAGCAGCTTCATTACGGCGATCACATCTTCCTCCTCCTCCTCCTGCAGAACGACACGTAAACCTAAAGGGCTGACAGGAGCCAGGGGGAGTGAAAATTAGCCCATCCTGAGGTGTAAACTCCTACTGATTAACTGTGCATTGTTTCAATCAGACAATCAGGCTTCTGCTAACACACACACACACACTCTCTTATACAGACACACACACACAGACAGGCGAGGAGCGACTAGCTGGCAGATTCTTGTCACTAATAACGGTTTAGTGGTGAGAGGTCCAGGAGAGGAGGTGAAGTCTGACACTCGAACCATCCCTCCTTCTCCTTTTTGCTGGCAGCTCTCATCTGCCATGTTGGAAGGAGCGCTGCCATCACTTGGCACCTTATTTATTTTAATTATTTTGATTCCCCGCTCTCCATCTTTGGCATCCCTGGCTCGGGGAATCGCTGATGGCTGACACTCATTTGTCAATCTCGCCGCGGCTGTCTGCCAATTATAAAATGAAAAGTTTGGCGAGGCCATTAGAGGCGGCTGTGGCTGCTTCAGCGGGTGTTAACAGGCGCGTGTGGCTCGTCACTGCCTCCTCCCGCTCTACTCTGCGGCGTGATGCGAGCCCGACGCCGCTTCCTAGCGATCAGGTGAGCGTTTGCTCTCCGTGTTTGATGTCCCTTCTTTGTTTCTGTACAGCTCCCAGTGCTCCCACTCTCTGCCGCCACATTTAGAAGCTACAGTAACTCATCCTTGCTGCTCGCATGGTGCACATTTCTCAACAGCAGTGCTATGAAAATCTACAGGAAGCAGTGGAAAACCTTTCAAAGTAAAAGCTAATCACTCAGGAAGGCTCATTTTACTGTCTGTCGACAGAGACAGTTAGCATAAACTCTGTGACATGTTCTGACAGAGTGGAATACCTGGACCAGGAGTAGATTCTCACCTTCTCTATCACTTATTTCACACATTTTAACTCATTTAATACAAATCACTTCTGCTTTGCATGCACACTGACACGGCTGGAGAGAGCTTTAAGGGGCCCCTGAGGCAAAATGATATGCTAAGCTCCCGCTAACCCCTGATTCAGTCCCCTGAGCATTAACACTGTACACCTGAGCGGGGTATTACATGATGTCAGGTTAGCTCTGCAATTATGTTATTTTATTAACCCGTTCCTACCCAGAACACTAACTTTAGTTAAGCCTGGTCAGAGCAACATGGCTTTTAAAATCAGTTAGATGTAAATCCTGTTTGTCTGTCCAACAGCAATGTATTTACCTGAATTGAACACAGGTGACACCAGCTGCTTTTTAAACAGAAGTGCTTTAGCTCCAGGAACTAACCAAGAACTAATGTGTGCAAATCAGGCTCATAATATATGGATTAAACATTTGACTAGACCACCAGGCCACTATAGTGAAAAAAAGAAAGCCTTATGACTAAAAAACCATAGGGACACCACTCATGGTTCTTTCATCCTCACTGATGCTCTGTTTGACCTCATTGAATCTCTTTTTGTCTTGACTGAAACTCTGCTTGTCCTCACTAATTCTCTGTTTGAGCTCACTGACGCTCAGTGACCCCACTGATGCTCTGGTCAACCTCACTAATTATCTTTTTTTAATTATCTGTTCGTCCTCACTGATGCCCTAATTGCCCAAGATGATACTGTTTGTCCTCGTTGATTCTCTGTTTTTCCTCACAGATGCTCTGGCTGCCCTCACTGATTCTTAGTTTGACCTCACTGGTGCTAAGTTAATCCTTGCTGATGCTCTGGTTGATCTCACTGATTCCTTTATTGTTCTCAAAATTGCTCTTGTTACCCTCACTGATGCTCTGTTTGCCCTCACTGTTGCTGTTTTTCAGCTCAGTTATGCAATGATTATCGTCCACAATGCTCTGTTTGACCTCACTGACGCTTTGTTTGCCCTAACTAATTCCTTGCTTGTCCTGGCTGGTGCTCTGGTTGACCTTACTAATTCCTTTTTTGTCCTCACAATTGCTCTTGTTGTCCCTCAGCAAAACCCTGTTAGCCCTCACTGATGCTCTTTTTGACCTCAGTTATGCTCTGATTATTGTCGCTAATGCTCTGTTTGACCTCACTGAGTCTTTGTTGGTCCTCACTGATGCTCTGTTTGGCTCACTGATACTCTGTTGGCCCTCACTAATGTTTTTTTGACCTCACCCATGCTCTGACTGGTGCTCTGTTTGACCCCACCAATGCCCTTTTTGCCCTCACTGAAGCTCTTTTTGACCCCAGTTATGCACTGATTATTGTCACTGATGTTCTTTTTGACCTCACTGATGCTCTGTTTGCCACAACCGATGCTCTGTATGACCTCACTGATGCTCTGTTTGCTCTCAAAAATGTTCTGTTTGCCCTCGCTGGTGCTCTGTTCGACCTCAGTGATAATCTGTGGGTCCTCACTGGTGCTTTGTTTGACCTTAATGATTCTTTGTTTGCCCTCACTGTTTCATTGTTTGACCCTACCAATGCTCTTTTTGATCTTTTTTGACTGTTGTCACTGATGCTCTGTTTGCCCTTACTAATGCTTTTTTTGACCCCACTGATGCTCTGATTTTTGTAACTGTAGCGCTATTCGACCTCACTGATTCTCTGTTGGTCCTTACTTATGCTTTGTTTGACCTTAATGATTGTCCTTTTCCCCTTTTTGTTTCATTGTTTGACCCCACAGATTCTCTGTTTGTCCTCACTGATGCTTTCTGTTTCCTAGTAATGCTCTCTTTGCCCTCACTGATGCCCCCTTTGCCCTCGCTGATGCTCCCTTTGCCCTCACTGCTGCTCTGTTTGGCCTTAATGATGCTCTTTTTGACCTCAGTTATGCTCTGCTTATTACCACTGATGCTCTGTTGACCTCATTGAAACCTCCTGAAAACAAAAACATCTGATGTAACAGAGTGAGCACAGACTGCCCCATTAGCCTTTTTTCTACATGTATGATCGTCCACACACTGTTTGCCTTGTTGTGCACTGTGCTGTAATATTTCAGCTGAAGTTATCCCACATGTTTATTATTAGCTGTGTGAAGTAAACAGGCTCAGTGCTGTAACTGTCCTCTCTCTAACAGATGCAGCGTTGAACTCTGACAAACACACAGTCGGCAGGAGAGTCACAGAATTATATTTTCTTGAGAAAACACTGCTCATCCCGCGCCTCTGTGCTGCTAACGTCGAGCTTGTTAATTAGAAAGGAAGCTTGTCTGAAGGATTAACGACAAGCTCTGCTGTTCATTTCAGAGCCTGCCGCATCACACACCTGCACTGATGGATTATGGGTAAGCACTTTTGTTTGTGGGTTGCATTTTTGTGATGAGACGTTTGATCCGGCAAAAGTGTCAAGTCAGGCAGAAAAGCAGCCTAACAAGACGCCGGCTTTCCTCTGGGTATAAAAACACTGGTTCTCTGTTGTTTCCCTGCAAACGCTGGGCCTCCTTTCATCAGCATATTTTAACAGTCATACAGTAGAGAACAAAAAGAAGACAAATTGGGGTTGGGGAGGACCAGAGACAACAGCATTTCTCTTGAATTAGCAGCGAGTGAGGCTGAGCTCGGAGCTTAACAGCTCTGTTTCTGCAGCAGGAACGTTTTCCCCACAAAGCAGCGGTTGCTCTCCGCTTCCTCCGCTTCCTCGCAGAATAATTGGACGGAAAAAGAAGCGCGGCTTTGAGCGGATCTTCCCTTTTGTTTTGAGCGCTCGCTGTAAATATACACACTCGTAGTCTCTGTATTAATGTCACAGCTGTAGTGATCTCAGAGCAGTTAGTTCCTACCAGCAGCCCGGTCCCTGCTGTCAGAGGTCATTAACAGAGTGTGTGTGTATGTGTGTGTGTGTGTGTGGATCGATAGCAGTGTGATGCTGAGCTGTAGAATAGGCTGGATAATTAAGGCCTCTCAGGCTAGCAGACACACACACACACACACACGCACACACACACTCATACACACACAAGGGTTAACAGCGTGTTATCTCATCAGAAGTGAAAACATATGTCCCTCATTATCTTGTCTGGAATAATGTTGAGCCCAAAAGTTCCCTTTTAAATAAAGTTTTAAAGAATTGAATCAAACATGTGAGGTCGTTAAAGCCTTATGGGACTTTTTTTTGTTTTCACTAATGTTTCCCTTTCCATTTGGCTTTTGTTACGGTGGCCCTGAAGATCAAAACACCACCACGAAAAGAGAAAACACCCAAACTTCCAAAATCAAGACTAGCTTACAACGCATATGTCATCCATCATTGTAAAATTAAAAACAAAAAGACCCCCGAGGTGACTAAACTGGTCCGATATTTTGGGGGGAAAATTTCGAAACCCTGGGTTAGATGATCTGAGGATGAGGAGTTCAGAGTTTTGTGTGTGATTAACAGGATCTTGAAATCAATTCTGAATTCAAACACGAAGCTATCAGCAAATTTCTGATAAACATCCTCACTTTTATGGGGTTTTGACACTAGCTTTTGACTGCCCGAATGAAAAAAACGTTTACAACAGAGAGTGAAGAAGACATGATTAACCTTTTATTTCTCTAAATCACGTTACGGGGCCATGGAGATATATGCCTTATGAATAAATTTAGAAATATTTATCCATTAACAGCAAGGGATGGGAATCAAAAACCAGTTCCTGTTGAGAATCGATAAGAAATGTTTCAATCCATCGATATCGTTAGCCTTTGTGCTAAACAATTCCCGTATAAATGTTTTACATTGAGCCAGAGCCACTGGGCCTTGCGTCCACTAGTCTGCTGCAGCTATCTTAGCTTAGCAGTTTCCAAAATAACGAAATAGTGCAAGCTTGATGCTAACGTATTTTTGAAACTGCATTGATATGCTAGCAGTTAGCGTACATCAGCACAACTTCAGCTTCAGAATAGAATTTCAGCTTTCATCACAGAAACATATCACATCAACTCTTTGTAAAAAAAATCTGAGAATTTCAAATGTTAAAAGCTAACAGGCTAATGAAAGGCTCATGGCAGACTTCATAACTACGGAAAGGTTCCAAACAACTTAAACTATTGCTATAACCACTTTGAGACACTAGATGGCCTACTTGAATTATTAATATATTACAACACAGTACATCAATGTCACATTGTGTGAAATTTTTACCTGTTTCTGTATAATTATGCCCAGAAATATCCAGACTCAGGGACCAATTACATTTTATTCACACAGAAAACCTGTAAAGCTACTTCTTGTACCAAGAAACAGGAATTGATCGATAAAGAATCAGATCGATAAGCAGAATCGATAAGGCAACGGTATTGACAAAATCTTTTCAATACCCATCACTATTTACAGCAGCTCATTTATTTGATATGCAAGTCACATCTGACAATAAGTCACCGGAACAAACTGTGAAAAAAAAAGTGTGACTTATTGTCTGGAAAATACAGTAATGTACAGGTCTATACTGGCTCCATGCTGTCAGAGGTGGAGAAGCTCATAAAGGTCTCAGACCCAGCTCTTAGTGGATGTTTAGCTCTCATTATTGAAAGTTGTTGAAGGTTGAACAATATTGTCGTAGTGATTTTTAGCTGTGGTTAGCTGGGGTTACATTATTTTACATAAAAAACAAAAGCGTCAGTTCTTTTACCACTTGATAGCAGCACCTGCAGCCACATAACTTGAAGCATTTTGTCTTTGTGTTGTATGTCGCTTTAGACAAAAGCATCAGCTAGATGAAATTGTAGAGGTGTAGACTGAAATATTTTGCTGCTTAAAGCTCCTGTGAGGTCATTTCTGTTTGTGCAGGTTTTGGTATTTGCGTGTGAGGCTTTTTCTTCTGCCTTGATCCTTGGTAGCATACATTCAACAAGGTCCTGGAAACATTCCTTAGAGTTTGGTCCATATTGACATGATAGCATCACACAGTTGCTGCAGATTTGTCGTCTGAACATCCATGATGAGAATCTCCCGTTCCACCACATCCCAAAGGTGCTCTATTGGATTGAGATCTGGGGACTGTGGAGGACATTTGAGTACAGGGAACTCATTGTCATGTTGAAGAAAGCAGTCTGAGATGATTCCAGCTTTATGACATGGAGCGTTATCCTGCTGGAAGTAGCCATCAGAAGATGGGTACACTGTGCTCATAAAGGGATGGACATGGTCAGCAACAATACTCAGGTAGGCTGTGGACTTTAAACCATGCTCAGTTGGTACTAAGGGGCCCAAAGTGAGCCAAGAAAATATCCCCCACACCATTACACCAGCAGCAGCCTGAACCGTTGATACAAGGCAGGATGGATCCATGCTTTCATGTTGTTGAGGCCAAATTCTGACCCTACCATCTGAATGTGGAGCAGAAATCCAGACTCATCAGACCAGGCAACGTTTTTCCAATCTTCTATTGTCCAGTTTTGGTGTTGCTGTGTGAATTGTAGCCTCAGTTTCCTGTTCTTAGCTGACAGGAGGGTCACCCGGTGTGGTCTTCTGCTGCTGTAGCCCATCTGCCTCAAGGTTGGACGTGTTGTGTGTTCAGAGATGCTCTTCTTCAGACCTCGGTTGTAACCAGTGGTTATTTGAGTTACTGTTGCCTTTCTATCAGCTCCAACCAGTCTGTCCATTCTCCTCTGACCTCTGGCATCAACAAGGCATTTTGTCCCACAGAACTGCTGCTCACTGGATATTTTCTCTTTTTGGGACCATTCTCTGTAAAACCTAGAGATGGTTGTGGGTTAAAATCCCAGTAGATCAGCAGTTTCTGAAATACTCAGACCATCAACCATGCCATGTTCAAAGTCCCTTAAATCACCTTTCTTCCTCATTCTGATGCTCAGTTTGAGGTGCAGCAGATCGTCTTCACCATGTCTACATGCCTAAATGCATTGAGTTGCTGCCATGTGATTGGCTGATTAGAAAACTGTGTTAACTAGCACTTGGACAGGTGTGCCTAGTAAAGTGACCGGTGAGTGTAAGTCATAATTTCAGGGTTCCTATTTTTGTTGCTTTAAGGCTTCACTCTGTTTGCATAATACACCAAACAGCAACTCAGGAAACAGATTTATTGGACTCTGACCTTCAGCAGCTTCATGATTGAGTGAGTGATCAGATGACTGTCAGCTCACAGGAGGAGTTCAGGACAAACAGATTGATTCAGTCGCTGAAAACACTGATGGATGGCCGAGAGGACAGACGGCTGTCACTCTTTAACCGACACTGTTGTCTTAACTTTACAAACTTCCACGGGACTTTGTTTTATTCTCTAGAGAGGATCAAACTTAGAAGGTCAAAATATATACAAAACTTCATCACAAAACTCATCTTCCTCTCAGATTTGAAGCATCTCTGGGCACATGAGTACAACGAAGGGCTGTAAAAAGAGGATCCACGCTGATGCTTTCACCGTGTCAGTTTCTGAGACGCTGAGAGGAAACCGTTAAAATAAACCTTAAAGAGTTAACAGGACAGAGCCAATCAATACATCTGACTGGCAGAACTGTAATTATATAACACAGCGGTGTAAACAGGCCCAGGTACCATCGAGGACGGACTCTAATTTAATCAGACAAACTCTCTCCAGAGGTCACAGACACACTTGGCCTTATTAAGAGCAGCGTTTGAATGTGCCGTATCTTAAACCTGCAGGTAGGAGCTGCTTTAATGAAATTTAAGAAGAACAAACTCAGACGAATCATCGGTTAGTGGATGTAGACTCTGCAACATCCACCAGTGGTTCCTGAAGAGGGGTTGTGAAGTCGGACAATGGTCAGAACTTTATTGTTTCTGTGGTGATAACTTCCAGAAGTATTGGGGCAGAAAAACCTTGGTCACATGCCTGCAGCTGTGCAGCATCATGGCGTTTGCTCTGAGTTTGAGGCTCTTGGTTTTATACTGAACATGCTATCTACAGACTTCTTGTCAGATTTATTCTCCTTTAAATCTGAACAGTGTATTTGACATGATACACTGCACCAGGACGCTTTCTAGAGGATTCCTTGTGGCTGACGCCTGTAAGCTAATCAAACATGTAGCACACTTCCTGATGAATCCTGGGGAGTCCCTCTGCTGGGTTTGGTCCACAGCAGAACTGGTTCCTGAGTGGGATTGAAGCAGACACCTACAGTATGTAGAGTTCAGTGACTCTTCCGTTAGTGATTAAGTTCCCTCCTCTGCCGTGATAATCACACAGCGCTGCAGGAGCCTGATTGGTCGACAAAGCTGTCAATTATAACATCACACCTTTTTTTTTAACATCGAATGACCGCGTTGAAGTAAACTTCTCCGAAAAATGAGCTCTGTGACATAAATCAAGAACTTACTCTGCGGAAAGAAAATATGTGTAAAACTTATATGTGATGTGTAGATTAATTTAACCTTTAAAGACCTGCCATGGTGCTAGTCAGCCAGCACATATTCTGCTGTTTTCAGATGTAGGAGCAGAAGTTTTATTTTCTTTACATGAATATAAGTCATATCCAAATTAAAGAAAAAAAAAAACTCTTGTGTCTTCATTTCTACAACAAATTGCTTAAAAGTGCAATAAAACAAAAACAAAAAAACGGAAAAAAACAGGAAAACTTGGGGGGAAAAAAGAAAGAAAAGTAAAGACAGAAAATCACCCCCACCCTTCAAATATATTATATTAAAATAAAGAAATCGCAAAACTGTATCCCTCAAAGTGGTAAATGTAGAAAACTTGCCCCTTTTAAACCACAGAAAATGTATCCAGAGTCTGTACATAAGTTGCTTTTTCGAGGTATAGTATGTTTTGTAGCCTGTAAAAAAAGAGAGAGAAGTAACAGTTAAAAAATTTAAAAGAGACAACATCAACATTAATAAAACAAACAAACAAACAAACAAAACAAAAAAAAATACGGGAAAACAAAACAAAACAAAAATACAGAAAAAAAAAAAAAAGAAAGAAATCACCCCCACCTGGCCCACATACTATATTATAATAAAGGAATTGCAAAGCTCTATCACTTAAAGTGGGAAATGCAGAAAACTTGAACTTTGAAACCACAAAAAAATATCCAGAGTCTGTACATAAGCTTTTCAAGATAAAGTATATTTTGTAGTCTGAAAAAAAAGAAGAAGAAGAAAGAAATAACAGTTAAAAAAATTGAAGAGACAACATCAACATGAATTAAAAACAAACAAACAAAACAAAACAAAAAATAAAACAAAACAAAACAAAAAAAAAGAAAGAAAAAAAAGAAAGAAAAAAAAGAAAAGAAAGAAAATCGTCCCCACCCCCCACATATTATATTAAAATAAAGGAATTGCAAAGCTCCCGTAAAGTGGTAAATGCAGAAAACTTGAACTTTGAAATCACAAAAAAAATTATCCAGAGTCTGTACATAAGCTGCTTTTTGAGATAAAGCACATTTTGTAGCCTGTAAAAATAAAATAAAAATAGATAAATAAAAAAGAAGAAAGAAGTAACATTAAAAAAAATGTAAAGGGAGAACATCAATATGAATTAAAGAAAAAGAAAAAACATCACATCCCCGATTGTTCAGGTCATTTTGAACACACACATTTAGTGTACAAACCATGCTTAATCATAAAAGTACATTTGAAATTTTTTTAAAAAAAGAAAAAAAGATTACACTGATTTTAAATTTCAGAACAGAGAAACACAAAGAAAGTTTGAAATTGTGATGACGATCATTATAATGTGGGAAGTGCCACAGATACTCATAGTCTTCTTCAAAGAGATTTTCCTATGTGTGCTTTATGGTGTATTTTTACAAACTCATCACTGCAAAGAAAAAGTGTGATGAGACATGATGAATGTGTGAAATGATGGTGCTACTCCCCAGATTTTATACACAAAAAGAACGATTGATCTGTCTTGTCTGGTTTCAAATCGACCACCAGTCAAAAATGTAAATACAAATCTTATTGTAGCTGCCTTTGCTGAGCTCGAAAGGGTCGATACTTTGGTCTCCTTTCAAGACCTGATCAGGAAGTGATCAAGGAATCAATAAAGACTTATTGATGTGAGCTTTGGTGTTCTGCATTTCCAAGTTATAAATCTGTAGATCTGACTGACCAACTCCTGGACCAAAGTTTGTTCCTCCTGATGGCCTGACACTGCCGTACATTATTAATCTGATCCCTTACATAAAGCGCTGTGACAGCCAACAGCAGAGAAGTAAAATTAGTTTAAATGTCTGGAAGAGAATCAGAGTCAGCTCCCTTCAGATGACAGCAGTTATTTCTGTCTAATTACCGCCAGTCTTTGACCGTGATCCATGTGGAGTGTGTGTGATAGGACATAATGAAAGCACAGACTGTCCCTAAGCTGCCAATGTAATCCCACTAAATGTATGAAAATAGAAGCTGGGCTATTGTTGGAGTCAGCGTGCTGCCTCAGCATATACCTCCTCTGACACCATTTGGAAGAGGTGCACCCTGGGATATTCTCTCTCTGGGACAAAATCCATCTCGATCCATCTCCCCTCTGGCACAGCGAGGGGAAGTTTGATTGATTTATCAGGCCTGCGTCTCCCCAGCCTCCCTTTAATGAGACAGTAATAGCCCACGGTCGGCCGGCACTCCAGAGACGAATGTGAAGGAGAGGCGAGCGGCGGTGAACAGAAATGTGGACAGAATATGTAACCCGAGGTAGAATCAATCCAACACACACTTACAGGGTGAGAGGGAGAGGAGGGGACTGAGAGCGGTGGCCGGAGTGAGGATGGAGAAAGTGAAAGGGCGCTATTAGGAAGACGATGTGACAGAGTAAAAAGAGTAGATGGCAGAGAAACAGATGACAAAAAGGAGTGAAGAGTGGGAAGTGCTGACTGTCACTGTTAACTGAAACTACATGTGCGTGAGAAACTTTAAACATTTTATACAAGTCTGATATTTTGAGGTCTAAATGACTCCTTACAGAAAGTTTTGTTATTTCTCAAACTTATTGAGTTTGCAGCGATAAAAAGTTGGAACAAGCTGACCGCATCAAAAACAAGCTCTGTGTGACCTCATTGATGCTGTTCGTCCTCCCTAATGTTCTGTCCGTCTTCTATGATACTCTGACCTCATTGATGCTATGTTTGACCTCATTGAAGCTCTGTCAGTCATTGCTAAAGCTAAGCTTGTCTTCTGCCTGTCTGCTTTGTTACAGTCCTCCCTGATGCTCTCTATTAACTAATGTTATTGTTGACCTCATTGATGCTCAGTTCGTCCTCACTGAACCATGGCTGACTAGACTGATGCTCTTTTTGCCCTCACTGATGCTATGTTGATCCGCACTGATTGTCTGTTGACTGAACTGATGCTCTGTTTGCCTTCACTGATGCTCTATTTGGCCCCAGTGATGATGTCTTTGACCTCACTGGCGCTAAGTTGGCCCCCAGCGTTGCTGTTTCTGCCCTGCAAACTCTACCCGTTAATGTTCTCTTTTACCTAACTGGCACTTTGTCCTGATCAATTCTCTCTTTCACCTCACTGATGCTGTTCGTCCTCCCTACTTTCCTGTCAGTCTTTTCTGATGCTCTGTCTGACCTCATTGATGCTCTGTTTGACCTCGCTGATGCTCTGTCAGTCATTCCCAAAGCTATGCTTGTTTTCTGTCTGTCTATCTACTTTGTTACGGTCCCCCCTGATGCTTTGTACTAACCAATGCTATTGTTGACCTCACTGATGCTCAGATGGTCCTCACTGAAACATGGCTGACTTCACTGATGCTCTGTCTGTCCTCGCTGATGCCCTTTTTTTTCTCACCGATGCTATGTTGATCTGCACTGGTTCTCTGTTGACTGAACTGATGCTCTGTTTACTCTCACTGATGCTCTATTGTCCTCAATGGTGATGTTTTTGACCTCACTGGTACTAAGTTGGTCCCAGCCATTGCTGTGTTCTGCCTTGCTGATGCTTTTTGTCTGCCCTTGTTGATGTTCTTTTTGACTTTACTGTCGCTTTGTTAGTCCTTATTATTGCTCTTTTTGACCTCACTGATGCTCTGTTTGCCTTCATGATTTACTGTACAACCTTGTTATTGCTTTAGGGCCTTGCTAATTTATCATTGATGCTCTGTTTTACTTTACTGATGCTCTGTCTGACCTTGTGTTGCTGTTTTTTGGCTTCACTGGTGCTCAGCTTCTTCTCTCTGAAACATGATTGACCAGACTGATGCTCTGTCTGTCCTCACTGATGCTCCTTCTGACCTGATGCTCTGTCTGTCTTATTGATACTCTGTTTGCCCTAACTGATTCTCTATTTGCTTTTATTGATTCTCTGCCTCGCCTGATTGCTGTTTTTCCTTACTTATGTTCTGCCATTTATCATTGATGCTTTGTTTTATCTTATTGATACTCTGTCAGTCCTCACTGATGCTCTCTCATTCCTAACTGATGCTCTGTCTGGCCTTACTAAAGCCACCTTGTCTTTGCTTATGCTCTGTAAGTACTTACCAATGCTATTATTGACCTCACTGATGCTCAGCGTTTCCACACTGATGCTCTCTTCGGCCTTGCTGATGCTCTGTCTGCCCTTTTGGATGCTCTGTATGTCTTTCGTGATAATTGTTTTGTCATCGCTGATGCTCAGTTGGTCAGCACTGAGGCTTTGTGGACTAAATGGATGCTCTGTTGACCTGGCGGATGATTTGTCATTCCTCACTGATGCTCTGTTGACCTTGCTTATGCTCTGTTGGTCCTCACTGATGCACAGCTTATCTTAACTGATGCAAACACAAAGTCCTTATAGAAACTTTTAAAATATACCAGATCTTCTGTGTAACTCTCTCCTTAACCAGTCTGAATCTTTCTGGGATCATTAAAAACCAGTTTAACTGGATACTGAGTTCGTCAGATTTGGGGATTATTACAAACCCTGAACGTCTTAAGCCAGTTTGAGACGCTCATTTTCACACTCAGGTCAAGGAGATATCTCAGCAGCCATTCACCAACTGACTGTCTGAAATTGTCAGCTTTAGCAGCAGCTAACAGCTAGCACGGGCCTGAAATAACCTGAGTAAGAATAGCAGAGAAGAAGAACAGATCAGACGAGGGGAGATGCCTCAGAGGGAGAGTGTGGGGGGAGCAGCAGACAGACAGGCAGCAGGTAGAGCAGGCGTCTGCTGATTGCCAGCAGCAGTCGGTCACCGCAGCCTTTAATTAAAGTCACTCTCCTGGGCTCTTAAGCAACAGCTTGCAATTTCTACAGACAACAGCAGCATGGCAGTGAGCCGGGATGACCTGTAATTGTCTGTGGGCGATGGGGTGGGTGAGTGGGGGGGCGGCCTCCCTGCCAACCTGTGATTTTCATGGGAATTAATGACATACTGGTGGAAACATCATTTCTCTGACACGGCTCGCCCCGGGGGGAAAGGTGAGGCGCTGACCTTTGTGTTGGCTCCCTCCTGCTGTCTGTCTGCATCCTGAAAATGTGAAATGTTGTGGAGCAGAGAGGGAACAAACAGCCTCGGGTATTAAAATGCAGGATGTAAGCAAGCGAAGTCAGGATCTGGCATCACGGGCTGCCATTTGTCGTCAGAAAACTCCCCGCGGGACCCAGCTTTTTGGAAAAGGTCAAGTTTAAGAGATGTGTTCGACACAAAGATCTGCTGCAGCTTTCCTTCTCACACATCCATCCATCCATCTGTCCGTCCGTCCGTCAGCTTTACCTCATGTTTAATCTTCCCTCAGTGAAACCTGTCGTCACTGGAGCTGCAGAACTCTGGCTGTTTTTGAGCTTAAAAATCCTCACAGTGGTTTGTGAATCAGACCTTCAGACAGAGCAGTTTGCAGGGTCATGATGCACAATTCTTGGTGAATTCAGCGAAATGAGCCCTGTGGTCTATAACAGGTGAAAATGCAAAGGCTGGAAAAAAAGATATTGTGACCTCTGGCATGAAAAGGACCTTACATTCTTTCAAACTTTGGCTCAAGAGAAAAAATTGTTGACTCGAGCATCTGCAGCTTTAGGCTGTGCTGGTGATAGAGCTAGGTACCAAAATGCTTCGATAGTACTGGGTATTAAAACATGCCTCATCTTTCAGTGCTAAGTTTCGGTAACAAGAAGGTTAATCATGTAATTAAGCTCTGATTATACACCGCTGATTGGCTGTGACGTCACATTTCAGACCCCTTTAGTATCTTCTTTGTGGACAAAAATGCGACCACTAATGTAACAACTTTTCTGGAGTTTGGAGACCGGACGCTTCAACCCTAAAGTCCAGTTCGTGCTCAGGTGTAATTCAGGTGTAAGCCAGTGGCTTTGGCTACAGAGAGATGAGTTTTTTAGTGTGATATACTTCATTTACCAGCACAAGCAGCACATATGATCCACGATGTACGATGCAGCCCGGGGACAGAGCCTGGGTTTTGGCTTTGGGTGGGCCTTACAAATTAAATTAATTAAAATGACACCGATTTTACTGTGTCTGGTTTCAAAGCTAATTTGGTTGCTTTTTAATGACCCTTACAACCCTTTTCTTCATCTGACGTGTCTACCTGCAATGGCTCTCCATGATACTTTTCAAAGAGTGGGCCGCTAATGCACCAGTAGGCTGCACCCCTAGGGTTTAATATAAGCTATAAGAGCAAGGACATTAACCAGGTTAGATAACTTGAATAAAAATCTACAGTCTTTCCAAAATAATGTCCTGATCCTGCCCACAGGAAGCTGAATGTTTCTTAACTTTTTTTTTCCCCAACAGGCCAAATATCATGGCTCAAAGATAAAGCGATAGAGTATCTGTCGCTAACAAAAAGAACATGAAGTAACAAAACTTTACCACGCTCTTTTTAAACTGATAACTAAATATTTATATATACACTTATGTAAGAGATGTTTAGGGTGGGCCTGGGCACCTTTAAGCCCACCCATAATGCCACCCCTGCTGCAGTCTGAGAAGACAATGGTATGCAAATAAATCACACTCACACTTTTCTCTTTTGGTCATTATTGGTTGACCTTGCAGAGCAGATGGACCTGCCTGATTCAGCTTCTGAAATCCTGCAGATCCATCTTGCCAGGCTCCATTGACCAATGATTTCACTCGGCTAAATTCTGACCGGCCCAATCAGGGAAGAGAGGCGGGGGCTGTGGAAGTGACGAGCAGACGAGACGTCAGCAGACTTTCGTACTTGTCAGCGTTCCTTAGATTCTTAAGTTAACTTAAGCAGCTGCGCACATAAGCAACGTTATACCGTGGCTTGATGTGGATTGGTCTGTGGTGAGTGTGTCAATCAAAACGGTCGTCCAATCACCAGCTGCTGATTTTTTTGAAGGTCCCACCTCTGAAAACAAATCTGAAGAGCTACTACCCAGATGGACTACTGAAATATTTCCATGGTGGATATATGAAACTGTCCGTTTGGCATGTTAGGTTAATTTTTGGTCCTAACCCCAAATAAAGGAGAGGGATTACTTTGACATTTGAAAAGAAAAAATCAGAAGAAAGTTCATTTACAGTTTTAAACAAATTTAAGGTGCACTCAGTATAAACTGAGCTGTCACTAGTTTGCAACTGTTCTTTTGCACAAGCAAATGCTTATTGTTTAATTTATATAAGAAAAGTGTCAAGAGCAGGGCTGTCCAATTTGGGGCCTGCAGGTCAAAGTTGACCCGTGAGTGGTATTTTTTCAGCCCGCTGTCCATGTTTGAATTTTTATTACAGATGTATTTTAAACTAATGTAAATAAATGTAGATACAGTTGTCATTTATGGGGGAAAAATTCTAAAGTAGGTGCCAAGTTTTATTACTATTCCTCATTTTGAAAGGATGGAAAATGCACTCTTATCCCATGTTGTTCAGGTTATATTGCGCTAAATGTGTTTGATGACACAGGCCTTGTATGTGTGCCATAGGGATGTTCAGTAACTTCATACTGAAAAATACAGTAAAGAAAAGTATTTTCATTTTCAAAATTACTTGTATGAGTCTTTATTTTGCACACTTATGCTATAGCTTGATTCGTTTTTGGCCTTTCACTGAAAAGAATTTGGGCACCCCTGGTTTAGAGTTCAAAAATACTACGGTTAGAAAATAAGACTCAAGATTTGTACCACAAAATGTACAAATGTAAATTTATTTTTGTAAAAACTGATGTAATAAAATAAGTATTTAAAAAAGTATTGTAAAGCACCATTGTGCAGGCTGTTTGCAGACTGTTGAAATCTTTAAGAACAAGTTTTGTGAAGGGAAAAATAATCCTGAGTGAGTCAGCGGAGGACCAACAGCTCCCATGTTCTGTCATAAAATGATCTTTTTTCTGTAGGGGCTTTGAGAGAAAAATAACTCCAGCTTCAGTGGCTGAAAGACACCTTCAGAGAAGAGAAAGTCTGTGTTTGGGAATCCTTTCTGAAAGGACTCCTCAGAAGCAGTGCATTATGGGTTTAAATGAAGAAAAACTCCGTCCATGATTACTCTGTGTGGTTTTCTCGAAGGCGCCGCGGTGCTTGGATCCAGACTGTGGAGCGGAGCGGTTGCGTCATGTTGAAGAGCATCTTGCAGCAGGACGGGAGCGAGCCAGCGTGCAGCAGTGTGCTCCGTCCTGCTGGCCGTCTGTACCCAGGGACCTCATTAGTCCGAGCGGGCTGCACCGCGGTCACCGTCAGCTCCTTTGAGGGCGACACGCAGCCACAGGGCCCGGCTTCTTACCCACCGAGGGTTCAGAGCAGCGACCTGAGACTCCAAATAGTCCGTCTGTCTGCCTCTCTGGGAACAATCAGGAGGGAGGGCGGCTCTGACAGAGTCAGGAGGAAGGAGCAGGTAGACGAACGGCTGAGCCAGCACCCAGACCTCCAACATCAGCCTCAGCCTTCAATTACTGAGCTGGTTTCTCTCATCATTACGCACAAACATTTACTCAGAGAAGAAGAAGCTGTTAGCAGTTGGTACGGTCACTCTTTACTCTATAACACCGGTTGATCTGTAAAGGCTGGGTTTTTCTTTTCACAAGAAGGTGACACATGGAAATGAGATGCCTGGCACCAGCATGTGATAATGAATGTGGCTTCTATACTTTTAACACTCTGGCAGCGTCCTTCCCCAAACTGGGCTGCTAACACACGTCTACCACATTAATAAACTAGAAAAGCAGTCAGAGAGTGCAGACCTCCACCAAACATATTGTGATTGTCACCAACACTTTAGTCATACTACTGTTTTTCTATATTTGTAATGTTTTATTTTGAAAGTGGAAGTTAGCGCTGTTGTACTTTCTGTGCATGACATGATTGGGTTGGTCTCCAGTTTGCTTCGTCGTTAAAAGCATTAAAAGTACAAAAAACTCATCACATATTGAGGCTCTGATTCAAATGTTGTCAGTTTGAGTGTTGTGTT
This sequence comes from Halichoeres trimaculatus, assembly GCF_033239565.1. Lineage (NCBI taxonomy): Eukaryota > Metazoa > Chordata > Actinopteri > Labriformes > Labridae > Halichoeres > Halichoeres trimaculatus. Next base: position 35,177,174 of record NW_027437185.1, on the reverse strand, counting down.
GTTTTTAGGGCTGTCATTTTAACGCGTTAATTAGATTAATTAATACACCACATATTAACCCGTTATAAAAATTATTGCAGATTAATCTGGATCCCAAATCTGCGGGGCGTTCAAAGACACACTTATTTTTAAATGTCTGGCATTTACAAACCGTGTGTCCTACCTGGAAAAAGAGATGTTCTGGTCAGATTTTCAAATTTCCGACGGTCCCTGAATGTATCACACGTGAAAAAAACAGAAGGAGGGAAGCGAGAGTGATTTGTGACTGCCGTCCACATCGCGTTTATTCGCACGTCCTTTTTGAAAATCTGCAGAAAATCAACCATTTGCTCTAGCTCAATTCTGTAAAAAACAGATAATTCTACACTCTTTACTGCATTAAACAAGCCCTGAATGATTGATATATATCCTGTATTTAAATCTACAGAATTCTTTGAAAATTTCCTTCCATCTTCCTGGTGTCATGTTTCAGCTTGAGGCTGCTCTGCACCAATGAGCAACAGTTTGTGTGTTCAGAGCATGTTAAACTGAGAATACTTCACTTTTCTTTGATCCAAGACTTGAATTAAGTGTTTTGTACATAGTTCCTCACAGTTTTAAGCCTTTAACCCTGGTTCTCCTGATCTCATAGAAGTATAGAAGTTCATATTGCAGTGAAAATCGAGTCAACATTGAGTAAAAGCAAAAACCGTCCTAAAAATCAAATCAGCTTATCTTAGGTGCAGGAATGCGTAGATTTTGTAAAGATAGAACCATAACACGTTTTTCATGTGTTCCTTATGCCTCAGGGTACCTAAAAATGTGTTGTATATATTCCCACCTTATTTTTAAATGTTTTTTTGGTGTCTTTTAATGTAATTTTAATGTCCTGGAATTCAATTTTTTTATTTTGGGACCTTAAGCTGATATGAGATTAAAATGCAATTAATTCGATTAATTAATTACAAATCCTGTAATTAATTAGATTAATTTTTTTAATCACCTGACAGCACTAGTTGTTTTTGATTAGCGATAAACTTAGAAACGGCGTGACTAGCATAGCTGTAGTTAGCTGCTAATGAAAAAGCTAGATGTGCACACTGTGGTCTCATCCTCTGATGTGTGACTTTGCTTGGGGTTCATGCAAGAGTGAACTGATGATCAACTTATGACAAAGTCCGTCACTCCTCTGATAAAACCTGAAGGATGGAGATTCTTCCAGGATTCTTTAGCTTTTTTCCCGGGCCGTGTTTTCCACCTCCACGCCGCCTCTGAAGCTGAGCGTTCGATGGAGCGTGACCTTTGTGTGTTCATTATGCAGCCTCATTTATCCACACAGAGCTCTTTATGCACGGATCTATAAGCACAGTGTCCTGCCTCTCTGTTACATGTCAATGTGAACGTGAACACACGGCTACATGCTGCTGCTTCCTGCACTGTTGTCATGGTTACAACCAGCTGCATGTGTCCATTCATATGGCAAAAGGGGATTAGTGCTCAGGAAATGAGGATGCATGTCAACAAATTGTCCTGCTCTTAAAAACAACAGGGTGAGGTTAAAATCCAGCTTCTGTTTGACCTCTTGTGACCTCACACTCACAGAGCCCCAACCGTGGTCACTGCAGAGTTTGACTGGTGCTCACATTTGAATGATCTCTGACCTCGCGGCAGCAGCTCAGACTTAAAGCCAACTTATTCAGTTTGTGTGACGCCAGAAATGATCCATCGCTCATCTTCTCATCCTCTCATCTTCTCGTCCTCTCATGCTCTCATGACGGCGCTGCAGAGACAGTCGCTGGGTGTCTGAGTGTGGGCTAAGTATCTCGTGATGGATCGCTCGGCTAATCGGCTGAGAGGAGGCGGCCTTTATCAATCTGTTCGCCAAGATGATGTAACTTTGAGAACAATAGATGCAGACAGGCAGTTTGAAAGCATGATTTATTAAAGTCAGGACAATTTCAGCTCGGCCCCAGATGATTTTACTGGAATTAAGTGACGCTGTAATTGCTGCCTGGAAAGACTTGGATTAATCTGACTGAGCTGAAAGTTCTGCAGACGTACAGGTACAGCTGTGTAAATCAGAACACAGGTTAAAAGTGAAGTGTTTAAGTAGTTTGATTTAGAAAGGTAAACTCAGTCCACACAGAGTGAGATATTTCAGCTTTTATTTCTTTGACTGGGAGGATTGTGGCTTCGTGAAAACACTAAAAAATCAGAGCAATAAAAATGATTTAAATACAGAATTTTCTCTGTCTGTAAAATTTGTTTATTTATATTCACTTAGAACTTGGTTAAAGCTCCTTCTGCATGAATCCCTGCATCAAACCAGCTTTTGGTATTTTTGGCGCTGTGGGCAGGAGCCACAGGATTTCAGGATAGCAACAGCTGCAGCACTCCTGACCCTGTGATTGATTTTTAGCACAAACTAAACCAACGTTTATCCAGTGAGGTCTCACTGAAGTACATGTGGTCTGTGCATAGGCTAGTTGTCTAAAGCTAAAACTCTGAATGTTCTGCAGAAACTCAACAACTCTTCCAGATAACGGATTTGAAATAATTGGATGAAATTGTGTGAGTTAAAAAAAAAACAAAAAAAGAACAAAACAAAAGAAAACAAAAACAAAAAAAACGAACAAACAAAAAAAAACAGAGGACACAAGCCCAAATTGAATCAATGAAATGGAGCAGCAGTGCCCCCCCCCCCCCCCCCCCCCCCAAAAAAAAAAATAAATAAATAAATAAATAAATAAATAAAAAAAATAAAAATAAAAGTTAAAATAAAATAAAATAAAATAAATGACTAGATAAATAGATAAATAAATAAAAATTAGAAATAAGAATATAATGGTAAAATTTCAAAAAATGAATGAATGAATAAATAAATAAATAAATAAATAAATAAATAAATAAATGAGTAATTAAATAATAATAATAATAATAATAATAATAATAATAATAATAATAATAATAATAATAATAATAATAATAATAATAAAATAACAGAAAATAACAGCAGGATCAAAAAACATTTTGTTCTAAATTAGGTGTTTAAGGCCAAAATAGTCTGGATATGAAAAACAATCCTGATAAAATCCAGATTTTGCCAATAAAAACACAACTGATAATAAATTTAAGCCCAGTCGAAAAATTGCAAAAAATTACATTTTGCACTATTGGATCCCAAGAGATTTTAAATAGAGCTTCAAAATCAAAAAGAAGATATGGAAGTGAGACCAAAAAAAAGTAAGAAATTTATTGAAAACAGCAATTTAAGTGAAAAAAGTTTAAGAGCTCAGCCTTTAAAAAACAAAATCTGCTCTAAAATGTAGATTAGTGTAACTTCCTGTCAGGTATTCCCTCTGTCACATGACCTCCTGATGGTAAAGGCTAAAAAGCTATCTCTCTATGAACGTGGATGGATTGTTTAGCTGCATCAGCAAAAACCTCTCACAGCAAAGATCCTTAGGGTTATGGGTAGACCCAAAAACATTTCACCACCTTATTGGCTGTCAGTAAAAGACACAGGACAATCCTCGACGCAAACTAAGGCTGTTACTGGAGCCAAATGCAGCCCAATAACCATCAAACGCCATTTGAGAGAAAAGAGCTTTATGAACAAAACACGTCTTCAAAGGTTGGTCAGGGGCGTCAAACACCGGCTGGGGAGGTGGAGATGTCTCCTTCATGACTGAGGGCCCTGGTCTGTATGTATTCCACCATATCACCCCCAGAGGGAGGGTGTTTTCCTTGGTCAGAAGCAGAGGTTGCTGATGTTTACGCAGAAAACTGACCGCTGTGATGATGTAATGAGGATGTTTGACCACACTTAGAGACTGATTTTTACATAAAGATGCATCATCTGCAGCAGTCTTGACCATAACCACCCTCCTCAGAGACGCTCTCGTCCTCTACGCGTTGGATCAGGACGCGGCGACGCTGAAGGTCGTCTCCTCCACCTGCTCTCAAACACCTGACATTTTATCAGCTCCACTACCGGTCCAGAATGTCAGAAATGTTTTCTTTCTTACCCCCCTCCCTCACTCCCTCCCTCCACGCCGCTCCTCATTTTCAATCTGCTGCTGCTGTACAGTGTTTGTGTTGCATCTACTTTCCAATCGGAGCGTGCGACCTCGGTGTCACTTCGTTTCTGACGAAGCAATCAGGTAAAAATGGCTCTGAAATGGCAGATTACTTCAGACGGAGCCGGGAGCGCAGGACGCAGGCGGACTGCAGGCAAATTGCCTCTTTCAGCACTTAAATAAAGGCGGGAGGTCAGGAGAGGCTGAGTGAGAGGCTTCACACACACACACACACACACACACACACACACACACACACACACACACACACACACACACTGATACACACACACTGTCTCCTCATCCTCTGTTTTCCCTCTCCACTGGATCTTTATTGATGTGATGTCGTAGCGTCAGTATCTGGAGTCAGGACATATGTTTTTCAATCCTGTCACAGATTGTCCTGAACCACCGTCAGGTTTTTTAAAAACACTTGTTCTGGTCTTGGTGATGATATGAAGTCATGACCTCACTCAGGGCAGGCCGGGAAAGAAAGCGGACCAACACTGATCGTCTGTTTCCTGGATTTGTCACAGTTTATGCTCCTGTACCACCAGGAAACTGAGGATCTCTGTGGTCACTTTTTCCTTGAAACACCAGCTCCCTAATGATGTCCACATTAATCAACAGCAAACAGCACACTGTACGTTTTTTTTTCCGACCTAAAGGTTCAGGAACTTTGAGATCCAAAAGGTTCCTGTGGCCAGAGGTGTCCAAACTATTCACATTCTTTGCTGAAGTAGAAGTTTAGATACTAGGGTTTTTAAGACGTTTGTAGAAGTTGAAGTATCAACTCAAGCTTTTAACTTCAGTAAAAGTGTAAAAGCACTGGTTTCAAGACTGCAAAGGAAGCTCAGCTTCCCCTACAATGTCTATTGAAAAAAAAAGTGCTGATATGTTTTGCTGTGTGTACATTTCATTGATAAAATCTGAGCTAGAATTCCTTCATCTTTTGTTCAGAATCAGCTCCTATCACAGGTGACTGGCTCCACCTCCTTCTCATTCATCCCCGCAGAGTCTCAGCGCTTTAACACAGTCGGACGCTGAGCGTCTTCTGACTTCAGCGGGGAAGCGTAGAGTGGGTTGTTCCACTGTGGAAACTGGACGGTCATTGGATAAACGCTGGGCTTTGTCCCGCCCATCGGACGCTCAGCGTCTCTGGGGGTCTATGAGGCAGTGGGCTGGCCTGGACGCTGGGCTTCTGCATGATGATTGGATGATCTGTCTGAGGCCGAATCCCTTTTTGATTGACAGTGAAATGAGCCAGTCAGATATCTTGAAGTATAACCCTCCACCGAAGCATCTTCTGAGTTTTATATCGAGTTGTTCTGGACTGATCCGAAGGCTTTATCAATCCCCGGCGAGTTTACCTTTCTCAAAAACAATGAGCGTTGAAAGAACACCAGTAAAATCCCTGGAAAAAACACCTGGTTGGTACGACAGGGTCACGGACCATTTCTTGAAAAGGAGCGGAGGGTAGAATTTACGTCTAAATAAACAAACAAATTTATGATGTAGGCCAGAAAAAAATGAGCTTCCCCTCCTTGACTGACCAGCAGCCTCCACTGATCTCATCCATCCATCAATTTCACTCTTTCTGGATGGCACGATTTCAGCGATGTTAAGATAGCCTTTTACTGTTTCAGCGTGTGTCGTTTTGAACGATTACAAGCTGGAATGAAACAAGAGTAACGGGGCTATGTTTAAAACTTGTGGAGTAGAAAGTACAGATATTTGCCTTAAAAAGTAAGGAGAGGAAGTAATAAGTTGGCTAAAAAGTAATCACTCAAGTAAAGTAAAGAAACCCAAAATCTATACTTAAGTAAAGTAATGAAGGATTTTTACTTCATTACTGGAGGACTCTGCCTGTGGGCCATTGTTTGTTTCCATCAAGGCCTCGAGTCCTGGATAGTTTATACCAATCACGCCTTAAATACAACAGACAGTCAAGTTAAGCCGGCTGTTAGTCTGACAAGCTGTATGACTGACAGACAGCTGGAGTCACAGACTGAGGAGTTCCCACGCTTTCCCCCTCCACTGATAAGTCTCTCTTCATCCATGTTGGGCAGTAAAACCTCAAACCTGTTGACTCCTGGTCTGGCTCCACTCATTATTTTTGTTTGTCGTCAAAGTCAGTATAAAAAACAAACTGATTTTGACACTATTTGTTTTATTTTGAAAGTCACTTCCTGTTCTGCTTGATCTTCCCTACCCTGTTTTTTTTTTTTTTTTTTTTTTTTTTGCATCACAGCTTCCCATCTGGCAAAAGCAGGATGGCTGTGTATTACCTGGGACATAAGCAGGGGTCTGCAACCCTTATTGTGATAAACGTCACTTTGCCTCAGCTCACCTTGATTGAAGTCACTCTGGAGAAACAAAATCAACTTTATCTTCACGATAAAGACTTTAAAGTGTATGAAATTCTATACAAAGTCAATTATTTTGGAATCTAAAATAGTAAAATTGTACAAGTGAAGTCCTTTATTTTATTTTATTTTATTTTATTTTTTGTAAATTTGCAAAAAATATAAATAAAAAAAGAAAGAAAATGTGAAATTAAAAATAATAATAATAATAAAAATTCCAGAAATAAAAAAAATTAAATGAAAAATATTGGAAACATTTTTGTAACTTGCTGAAATTTCAATAATGCAAAACAAATTCCAAATGTTAAAACTTCGCAAAAGTTGCACAACATTTCAATAATTTGCAATTTATTGTAATTCAAAAAAAAAAATAATAATAATAATAATAAAAAAACAAAATTGAAAAAAATAAATTTGAAAATTTGAAAAAAAAAAAAAATCAAGAATATTTGAAAAAAATAAACGTTATATATATTTGTTTATATTTAATTTTTTATATTTCTAATTTAATAATAAAAATAATAAATTTTACAAGTTTATATATTTGCATATATAATTTTTTTGGATTAATTCTTTGATTTAATATCACGTATTGGTATATTGGTCCTCCCCAAATGCAAGGCAGCAGAAGCTTGAAAAAAGTGCAGAACACTTCAGCGATCAGACACACGGATGGACCTGAGGTGAGCCTCGAGCCGAGCCCGGAGGCCTCAGTGTTTCCCGCATCTTCTCTGTTGTCTCTGGAGGTCATGGTAGAGTGGAGGACTCCTCAGGAACACCGTGATATCCTCGAGGTCGAACTTAAGTTGATCCAAGATTCCTCTAATCTCGAGCAAAGTTTGACGACCACAGATGAGTAGAGACGAAACTTTATGACAGATCAGGTAACACTCATGAGTTCAAGAAGCTGCAGGTTAAAAGTTCCCAAACAAATGAGTTCACAGAAATCCGTGTTTACAGTTTGTTTTAAAATGCAGTTAGAGGAACGCAGACTGATGTCAGAAGATGAACCGCCGTCATCCTCAGATCACACCGACCGTATCATCACCTCCTCCTCCTCTTCGTCTGCAGCTCCCGTCATCAGAGCCGCCTCTGTCACCGAACACAGCAGCTCCCAGCCCTCCCACCCCGTCCTCAGACACACGACGAACAAATTAACCATCAGGACCCCTCACCCTCCTCCTCACCTTCTTCCTCACCCTCTTCCTCACCCGCCTCCTTCATCCACTCATCACTGTCCCTGCTCTGCTCTGCCCAGGTCGCTGAGTCGTCGTTTGACATCTATTACAGGTAAGGATCATCCTGGCATGTGTTCCTGCTGACACACACACACACACACACACACACTCACACACACACTCTGTCACACCTCTCATGAGGCCGGCAGAGCTAATGACTGAGATAGCCGGGCTTTAAAAAAGAGAAAAAGCCAAGGTGCCAGAAGATGATTCATCTGCGCCGCTCTGCGATGACTGACGGCTGATTTATGATTCAGCGGCGAGCTGAGAGAGCTTACAGTCATTTCCTCCCATTTCTTATTTTAATTCCTCTCCGCAGGTGAAGGCGGGAGGGATGGGAGCCAATTATCTTAAGTGTCTTCTTGCTCTCTGTCAGCGGCTGACAGTCGCTGCTGAAACTCTGAAGTCGGCTCGGAGAGCAGGTGACTGGCGCCGCCGCCTCCTGTATTACAATCATCTTCAGGTTACACACCGCCGTGGCAGCAGGGAGTAAACACACCTGTGTGTGAGGATGTTCAGCCAGGAGGGAACAGGGAGCAAACAAAACCACTCGTCCTCAGAGTGGCGTGAAGAATGGACGTCCTCACAAGGCGGCGTTAAAGCAGAGTCTCCTGTTTTCTCTGAGGAGAAACAAAGCAGCGTTTGATCACCATCACCTCCTGACATGCCTCACAAAAAGAAAAGGAAAAAGGTTAAAAAAGAAGTAAATAATAAAGTAAAGGAGGAAGAAAAGTAAACACACTGGTGAACTCCGGAAGGAGAAACGTGACCTCGAAGGTCATCTGTGAAAAAAGGAACGCTGTGAAAAAAAAAAAAAAACAGAAGATCTGCCCGTGAAATAAAAAGAAGATGGTCTGTAATCAGAGATTGTTTCCAACAGTCCAAATATGTTGACATGTGCATGACAGATTTTCTCTTCAGTCATGACATCTCTGCCTCCTTCTCTCCACAACGGCCACAGCTGTCTGTGCCTGACGCTGTGCCAGTTTGCATCTGACTTTCAATGTGATAAGTGCAGAAACAAAACACCTTTGATAAATCACTTTGCAGGAGCTAAATAATCACATCTGCATTTCCTCCTTCCACAGTTTTGTACGTTCGGATGATCTGTGTATATTCTGCATAGTCAAGAGGGCAAACACGCTAAATGGATTACACATACTAATTGTCAATTTGACATACGCAATCCTCTGTGCACCTGATTGGTAAATCAGCTTTGCACACACTACCAAATTTGTTTTTATACACGTAAACTTTTGCTAGATCATACGAAGGCGTATTAGGGCCACTAAAGAAATAAAATAAAATAAATAAATAAATTTTCGAGAAAAAAACTCAAAATTTTCAATTTTACAATTTTTTCAACTTCGCTTTTTTCAGCTTAAATGCATCTCTCAAGCGTGGCATCCCCTGTGTCTGTGCATCAACTAACACCCAGGACTCTTCATAAACCAGTAAATTTATGACTTTACAAGGTTGTAAATTTGCGACTTTAGAAACTGGAACATTTTGAGTTTTTTCTCAATTTTTTTATTTTTTTTTTATTTCTTTAGTGGCCCTAATACGTCGTCGTAAGATCAGGCCTTATGAGTGCACAAATATTAAAAACTAAAATAATAAAATTATTAAAAAGTGAAAATTAATTAGTACGTTAGAATGTGATGCCATTGAGCTTTTTCTTTCATTACACATTTTTTTTATAGTTGTAGTTGAATAAAATAAAAAAATAAAAAAAATAAAAAAATGTTACCCAAGGATGCCATTTTACTACAAAGGTATACATAATGAATAAATAAATAAAATAATTTTTTAAAAAAAGCTTAAAAAGTTGCACCAGAATTTACTTCTTGAATAATAATTAAAAAAACAAAACAAATTAAAATTATAAAAAAAACATGTGAAAAAATAAAAATAAATAAAAAGTGATCACAGGGATGCCTTCTTTTTTCACACCGAAGGAAAAATAATAACAATAAAATCAATAATGATTTAAAAATAAATAAAAATAATAATAAAAACATGTACAAAAAAATTAAAAAGTGGTCACAATGATGCCTTCTTCTTTTGAACCAAAGGAAAAAAACATCAATAATAATTGATAATAATAATAAAAAAATGATAATAAATACATAAACAAAAGTCGTCTCAGGATTCTTATCTTTTTTAAAACTGTAAAACCATAAACCAAAAAATGAAAAGAGGAAACAGTCTCATGGCACCCTTAAGGAACGATGCAATAGAAAATCAAAATTGTACATGGATGAATATAAATAGATTAATATGTGAAAGGTATGGTGCCACAATTGTGACTTCATAAGAAAATGATTATAAATAATAAATGGAGAAAGATAAATGAGAAATAAATAAATTAGAAAAATTAATAAATTTATGTTTAAAAAAATGCAGCCCCAGGATGCCCTTTGACAACAAAAGTGATTTAAATAAATAAATAAACCCTTTAAAATGTGACCTGAAAAAAGAAAGAAAAATAGTTTAAGAACATCCTTAAATATTAATGTTTAAAAAATGATCCAAAATAATGAAAAGATAAATAAAAGAACTTCTAAATAAACAACTAAATAAATAAATAAATAGATGTGAACAAGGTGGCTAGTATTTAAGTTGGAGGGTGAGCCAGGATTCAGACTGAATCTGGTGTCTGTTTCTAAAACTGACTTGTTTTTTTTTTTTTTTTTTACCACTGTGATAGTGGGCGGCTCTGGCTGCTTCACTCTGAGATATTTCCTGTTTCTGAAAACTTTGGAGCGGTCTCCTTGAAGACTGGAGTCAGACTAAATGTTTAAATAAAGATTAGTTTCACTGGTTGGATCCAGAATAAATCCAGTAAAAGATGTAGCGACGTGGAAGAGACGCCACATCTCTCCATCGAGAACCGGAGGCCTCCCCTGTCACCCGCCTCGCCGTCCAATATACTCCAATCAATTTACCCTCCACTGCAATCCAAAGTGACAGTAAGACAAATCGGACTTCCAATGTGAAATAATTGAAACAGACGCTGATTTGAGAGTGTGGGGGAGGCTGTATTCTGCCTAATGCACTGCGTCCGTCCATGTCAGAGATGGATGCCGGTGTCAGAGTTACAGATAAGCCTGTGTTTAGTTAGCCCCGCCGGGAGGGATGAACATCGCAGTCATATTAAAGATAACAAGTGTTTTTATCCACGTCATACACCAGAGGACGGGAGCAGGGGGGGGGGAGGGGGGAGGAAGATGCTCCTATTTTGTCAAGTGAATTGTAATTGCCATCCACCAGAGGACGCATAATTGAAAAATTGGAACAGAGCAAAAAGTCAGCAGCGTCTGCATTGTAAACAAAGATTGGACCAAATCCTCCGCGGTCGTGGGCGGCCGACATCACAAGCTCCGGGGAAAAAAAAAAAAACACACAGAGAAGAGGCTCGGCTCTGAAATCCACTTTTACAAAAAGGAAAAAAAAAAAAGGTCTTTGGTTAGGGGATTAAACGACACACATAAACACACATTTACAGAGCCGCCGTGTTGGCTGCCAAACACGAGAAGAAGAAGAAGAAGGAGAGGAAGACGAAGTGGTGCTTGAAGGGGGAAATAAAGAAGGTGAATTTGGATTGATGTGAATCACACAAGCCGCTCTGCCCTGGAGCTCGTCCAGCGCGGGATGAATCGCCTACCTGTGTCAGAGAGGATGTGTGAGAGCAACATCCAACAACAACAACAACAACAACAACAACAACAACCGCCCTCCACCAACCACCATTACCCGCCACCCACGCCTGCCTGCCTGGCCGTCGGCGCGTTGCAGCGAGGATTAGATCACGTAATCAAAGACATTCCACCTTCAGACTGGCACAACCTCTGGGTCTCCCTCCACCTCCTCGCAGGGAGCCAAAGAGTGAGTCAAGGAGGATGCTGGGAAAATAAACGGTCATGGACGAGCCGCTGCAGCCCAGCTAAACCCACACACAGCTCAGGGAGCGCTCAGCAGAGGTCAAAGGTCAGGTGGACTCCATGACACCGCTCGCTGGCCGGCTAATCCAGCAGAGGATGAGGAGTTTTTTCAGGAGTGGGCGGCTAAACGGGCGGGCAGCGAGGTTAAAGCAAGTTTCCGCCCGGCTGTGGCGTCTGGAGACGTGACGGCGCTGTGTGTGGAAAGCTGAGGGTGAAGGAAGAACAGCACCCCCTGCTGACGACTGGAACTCTACATGTGACAGGAATAATACTCCACATGTGACCTGGTTTATCTGCAGTTAGCTGGAAGCTTCTAGAAAGGAACAGACTGTTAACCTCCTGTGTTCCTGTGCTTTGATCCAGCATTTCTAATTCTTATTATAACTTGATTAATATAAGGTTTAAAGTTCATCAATTCAAAGTTCTTTAAAGCGAAAGCAAAATAAAATCATCAGAGGCAAAATAAAATCCATTCATAAAATCTTACTAAAAATATTGAAATGATTGATTGAATTAAAATAGAGGAGTGTAGATAGGATACTTCCACTTGTCATGTGCTAAGCTAAACAGAGCTGCCTTCACATTGTCAGAGTTGAGGCCTGTCTCACATCTTCTGGAAGTCTGTTCCAGATTTTAGGGGCATAAAACTGGAATGCAGCCTCACCGTGTTCAGTCCATCACAGACCGTCTCCTGGACCCCCTGCAGTTCGCCTACAGAGCCAACAGATCTGTAGATGATGCAGTCAACCTGGCCCTTCATCCAAGGTTATAATAGTTTTGGATTTGTCGTTTTAGTTTAGTTTTGTTAGTTTTGCCATCTTTTCTCATTACACTTTAGTTTTATATGGGGCCAGTATTGTAGCAAAACTATTTACAAATGTGTATTTCAGTCTGTGCGTGTTACCAGATCCACAAATTTGTAAAGAAAATCTGTCCGTGTGTAACTACATCCTTAAATGTGAAAACAAAATCTGCATATGTGTAAAATAAATGTAAAAAAAAACGGTGTATATCTATTAAAAAAAAAATCTGTTTGTGTGTAAAATAAACTGTGTGTGTGTAGTCAGATCCACCACATATATGTAAAATAAATCTGCAGCTGTGTAAACTGATCTGTAAGCATAGACAGGTCAGTAAATACATTCATCACTATGGAGGAGTGTGGTCTGTGAATATCTGGCCACTACATTGGATGTATTCTCACACGTGACTTTTGCTACACTCCTGCCGTGGAAGAGAAAAAACATTCGTGCAGCGATTTGTATCTGTGTTTGGAGACTTGTCTGTGAGCCTCCATGGCGATACAGCTTTAGACCATCAGGGGGTGGAAGCACCAACGATACTGGTCACCTCTACTGTTGTTAGCCTGGCTACATCGTCAAAAAACACCAGCCAGAGCTATAGAGATAGTAACTAGGAACTTAATATCTCCATAGCTCTGTTTGGAACTATTCGAGGCTCCGCAACCCGAAAGTAGACCTGAAGAAAGTGTACAACGACGTCTTATGGGAGTGTCGGAACTCTTACTATCTCTATAGCTCTGGTGCTGAGCCAGCCAGCCATTGTCCAGTCAGCCAGCCTCCACCTCCACAGGGTCCAGGACTGAGCTTCTTCAGCAGTCTGTTCAGTCTCTGTCTCCTGGATCCTGTCTGCTCACAGCAGGTGAAGCTCTTCCAATGTGGCGTCCGATGTCAGGTCTGTCAGCCACGTCCGTGAACAGCATGATGCTACTCTGCCCTCCGGCAGCCCCTCTGCCACTGGGCTAGCACGGCTAGCTCGTCCATCCCACCGGAGATAGATCCCACGTTCCCAACAACAATGGAGAGAAGGACAGGTCCATGTCATCACCTCCCAGCTCACACCCGAGAACCAACACGTCGTTCTCACCTCCATCTCCTCGCCTCCAGGGAAATCATCAAGCCCTACACTAGTTAGCACTGACATGCTACAGGCTGCTAACAGCTAATTTCACATGTAAACATTGCAGCCATGGTTACATGTAGGATCTCCAGACAAACACAGGAGAAAAGTAGTAAAAATATCGCTGAAGCCACAAAAAGTTTGGCGTCATGATCAACAAATGAACCATTCAAAGGAATGATCCACTCCACAAAGATGACGAAAAAGAGACAAAAAAATTACAAGAAACGGACAAAGAAGAGTGAATGTGACAATGTAAAACAGCTCTGTGAGATTTTAAATTTTTCGTCTTTAGTTTCGTTTTAGTTAACTATTATAACCTTGCCTGGATCTCATCCTCAAGCATCTGGATTCAGCAGGAACCTACGCCAGGATCCTCTTTGTGGATTTCAGCTCTGCTTTTAACACTGTAATCCAGGCTCTGCTCCAGGACAGGCTCTCCCAGCTGAACGTGCCTGAGTCCACCTGCAGGTGGATCACAGACTTCCTGTCTGAGAGGAGACAGGAGGAGAAACTCAGGGAGAATGTTTCACACAGTAGGACAGTCAGCACTGGTTCCCCTCAAGGCTGCGTCCTTTCTCCTCTTCTCCTCTCCCTGTACACCAACAGCTGCTCCTCCAGTCATCAGTCCGTCAAGCTCCTCAAGTTCGCAGACGACACCACCCTCATCACCAACGCTCCACCTGAAAGCAGGGCGGCTCTGAGAGTCCCTGCACGCCCTGGGTTCAGAGGATCATTGGGTCACACTCGCCTCTCATTGAGGTCAAATACATGTTTGTTCTGCCTATTGTCTGCAGCGACCTTTGACCTCTGACCTCATTACAGCTGCGGCTGGTGATGTAGGATCACACAGACTGTGTCGCTGCTGCCTCTGCAGAAACAAAGCTGCAGAAATACAGGTTTTTGATTTTTCACACACACACACACACACACACACACACACACACACACACACACACACACACACACACACACACACACACACACACACACACACACACACACACACACGGACTTGTGCTGTGCTTAATTACACCCTCTGCCAGTGCTGTTTGTTCCATTAAATCACACATTAGCATTAATTAACATTAAATGTGATTGTAATTTAAATAAAATCTGAACTGTGCACACACAGGTCGCATTTATAAGTGAATGTTTTGTTTTTCTCCTGCTCGGAGTCACGGACGTGTTTTCAGACCGACTCCCCGAGGAGCTGCTGCATTAACGTCACGAATTTATGAGGGAGTGTGCAACTCATACAGAGGACTCTGAACCTTTAAAGACCGACGTGAAACTCAGACACATCCAGTCCTTTTGCTCCTCTGTAGATTCAAACTGATCCCTAAGACCGGTTCAGGTCTCAAAAGTTGGCTTTAGCTCCATTTACAGCAAGCGGTCTCTTATGGATCAGTACAGTTTGGTACAGGTCTGCGTGTAAGTCGATAGCCACATCAGCTACATAATAGCATGACGGCACAGCAGCACAACACAGTGTACCCTGCTAAAAAATCCAATTTTTTTTATACTTACTGTGTTTAAAGTTTGACATCTTTATTTATTATTGTGTTTACAACTTGTTCTTATTTATCATTGGTTTACACTACAGTTCTTATGTTGACAGTTTTATAATCAAAGTTCTTTGTTTTAATTTAATAGTGTTCTGTCTTTGTCTTGAATGGGTATTATAATGATTTGTGATTATATACAGTATATATCCTGTTTATATCAATGAATTTATTATATATATCAGCCAATATTTCGGATATTGGTCGATATATTGGATATCAGCTTTTTTTTGCCCCCAGTATCGGCATCGGCCCCAAAAATCCCATATCGGTCAGGCTCTAGTTTCAATGCAACACTCAAACAGAGATACTCACCTTTATGGTGTTATAATCCACACAGGACCGGGTAACTGAAGTGTAGATGAAGACCCCTGAAGATCTGGGTTGGAAACCCCGTTCTTTGCTGAGGCAGACACAAATAAAGTAACCAATATTTCGATACTTCCCTATAACTTGAAGTTTTCCCACCTAACTCTAAAAATGAGACCAACTTTACTCAACGTATCACAGGGAGATTAAATACGTGAAGTAGTTTGAAACACAATCAAACAGTTTTCATTAACTTGAGCAAAAAAAGTCAGTGCATGATAAAAACATCTATCCGAAGCATAACCTACAGGTAAGGATCTTTGCTACCTGTGCTCAGCATCATGACTTTAGGCTCCCCTGTCTTCGTTTCCTGCTCACTCCAAGCTCAGGTGAACTCCGCAGAAAGACGGAGGTGAGGACTTCCTGTCCTCCAAGTGCTGAGAGCAAAACTCAACATCAGCCTCTGATTGCACAGGAAGAGGAAGAGGGGTCTTTAATTTGGAGTCCTCGCTGGTTTTCCAGCCTTCAGCCTCATGCAGAGTTAATCAGCACTTAGGCTAAAGATAGGAGGAAAGAGATGGAGAGGATGATGAGGGGAGGAAGAGGAGAGGAAGAGGAGGGCGGACTGTTCTCTGTAGTTTTCATGAGGATGAGGATTTAATCGGACCTTACTCTGACCGACTCTTTCAGCAGGTGCACTGAGGCAGAGGCAGGCCTTCCTACATCCTTAAACTTTAAGATATTTCTGTCACATCTATTCTTCCTGGCCAGCAGGTGGCAGTGTAAGTGACAGCTTCCTGACATTCACTGAAATAAAATGTGATCCCTCCAATCCAGACTCATGTGTTCAGTAGGATTCAGCATCAACCGGCTGTCCACTGCTGTGCCCAAGATAATCTGAATACTCTGGAAACTTTCTGCTCTGCACATTTTAAAATAAAGTGTTTCATGATTAAGTGGGGAAGTGAATGTTCTTTAAGTCAGTGAATCAAAATTTACTAAATAAAAAGTCTGTGTCCTGAGATTAGTGCCACTTCGAACTGAATTTAAAAAGAATGATCTGGAATTGATTTTAATGTTTTGGATTTATTTGCTTCAACACCCGAAATGTAAAAATAAAATATTTAATTTCAGTTCATTTATGGCCCGTCCAAGTCTCTGTGGCAACACCACGCAGGCTGAAAAAGTTTAGTAGTGAGAAGAGAGATCTGTGTTTTTCTCTGCTGAAAACGATTTCTGTGATTAATTTTGTAGTGATGGTGGACACTGGAGCCTGACTGTCAGACAGAAAAAGGACAGAAGAGCAGGAGAAAGATAAACAGCAGAGAGATAGAGCACGGGCTAAAGGCTAAAACACAATTTTAAGACTGAAATATGAGCTACAGGCTAAAACACAAGCTAAAGAGCACCGGGCTGTGAGTAGAGCTAAATGTAGCCGGTTGCTAAACTTCAGTACAAATTGACAATGTTAGCTTGTTGTCACATTTGTATTTATGAATTTAAGATATATATATATATATATATATATATATATATATATATATATATATATATATATATATATATATATATATATATATATATATATATATATATATATATATATATATAAAAGTCTTAATAGACTTAATTTAATATCAGATCATGGTTTTCAAATTCAATATAGTAAAAAAATAAATCAGTTTATAGAGGCACAGACCTCAGCCTATGTAAGTCATTATTATCAGACCAAAGTTTGAATTACAAATATAAAGTAATACAAATTATGATATTTTAATTAGCAACAATAAAATAAAACACCACTCTTTGAGATTTTTTACCCTTTTATTGCTTTTACACATCAATCATCGTTACAAAAATTTGGCTATTGTCACACAAAAATGTATCAAAAAATCAAAAACAAAAACAAACCCTGATTCAAAGTGTAAACAGATTTTTACAAAGTTATATCAATGAATCAAAAATATATAATGAAAAATAATAATGAAGAAAATATTAAGAAAGATAAGATATTATGACGGTATGACAATATCATGCCAGATTTATGTGAAAAAAATGTTTCATTATGGGACAAAAAGTCAAACTTCCATCAATGAAAGTTGAAGAAATGAAATAAAATGTAGTGATATTGTTAAAAACATCATAACTATGAGATATAACGTTCAAAGTAAAAGATTACAAGTCACAACTTTGAGAAAAGTTAAAACCAGGGGATTGTAAATCCTGACTGATCACCTCCTTTTCCTGAACTTTAAGAGGCAAATGTTGGTGCACAGTCCTCCTCAGACAAGCTGTCCTATCAAAATAAAAGTCCAAAGGCTAAAACATCTTTCCACAATAAAACAAACCTCACCTCAGGATTACTCCAACACCAATCTTTAGACATGTGGTTTAACATTCATGAACTCTGATCAACAAGCAAACAAACAAGAGCTTCACATCCTGTGAGAGACAAACATTTCACCCACAGATAAAGTTAAAGATCACATCAAATCAATCACACATCAATCATCACATCATTTCAACCCCATAAACTTTTTATCCTCAAAGTTTGACTTCTTAACTGATAATCTGAAATTTATTTTAAAACAATTTTAACTCTATTTTGGGCTTATTATGTTAATTTGAAATTTTAATTTCCAACATTTTACTTTTTAATTTATAAATTCCATTTTATATTATCTCATGATGTTAACTTTTAATATTACATTTTTTTTCAAATAGTTTGTCAAAACATTTTTTTTCTTTTTTTTTTCTTTTCTTTTCTTTTTTTTTTTTTCGGATTGACTTAAAAAAACACATTTTTATGTCTTAAATTCTGGGTGGTATTTTGCATTTACCTGAAGACAAAAAAACAAAAACAAACAAACAAATAAAAGAACACCTGCTTTTTCGACATAAATATCTCATACAAACAGGAATCTGGAAAGTGAAGGAATTCCTGAAAATCTTTAATCATCTGGATAAAGAAATCCTGTTTGTACGATAAAGTTTCTCATAAAACAGGAAATTCTAAGATAAATAATTTCCTGTTTTTTTTTATGAGATAGTTAACTGTTAAACACAATATTTTTTTTATTTTTATTTTTTCCAGGTGAATGCAATATACCAACACACTATCTCATATTTTGGGCTTCCTAACATTTCACTTTTTCGGTCATACAATCCTTGTTATATTACCTCATGATGTTGATTTTTAATCTTATATTGGTCATTTTACTTTTCTTTTTGGTTGACTAAAAAAAATCACCTTTTTTTTTAATCAAATGGGTTTTTTAATAACTTTGTTTTTCTTGGTCTGGATGGTGCAGAGTATTCATTCCAGGTTAACTCAGCACTATCATCATAACCCCAAAGCCACAGTCCAGCGTGGAGCGGCTCAGTGAATGTGGTCTGGACTCTGTGGAGGAGAGTCATGGTTTCAGAGACGCTGTAGAAGGACAGAATACCTGCTCTGTGATCCAGGTACACTCCTATTTTGGAGGACCAGGGACCTGAGACCTTAGTCTTGATATTGTTGTGGTAAAATTCATAACAGTTGTAACACTCTAACCTCCAAGATTTGGCATTTTGTCCAAATAAGGAATGATCTCCTGATCTGCTGATACTCTTGTATGAGACTGCTACACCAACTCCACTCCCTTTCCACTCCACCTCCCAGTAACAACGTCCACTCAGACTCTCTGTACTCAGGACCTGACAATAATCAGTGAATCTGTCTGGATGACGAGAATAATACTGAGGTTGATCCGTCTGTGTTGCTTTTCTGCCTCCTTTAGATATTGAAATCTCTATTTCTGCTGTGTTTGGATCCAGAGTAAGTCGACATGAATATCTTAAGAAATCAGCTCTAGTCTGAGGCTCTGCTGGATCTGACAGTAAAACATCTACTCCAGCCGCTGCCTGTGAGACGTTTGTCCATGTGACTGTCAGAGCCTCCTGTAGCTGATCTCTGCCTGCTGACACAGCTGCTGTCACATCCTCAAAGTAGGCCAGAGGACGGGTCTTGATGCTGGATGAGTGAGCAGATCCACTGAGTGCTGACAGTGAGGGGTAGCTGTGGAGAAACTGGTTGTGGTCCTGTGTGTGTGAGAGCGTCTGCAGCTCAGCGTCTTTCCTCTTCAGCTCAGCGATCTCCTGCTCCAGCTTCTCCTGAAGCTCTTTGACTCGACTCACTTCAGTTTGCTGCTGGGATCTGACCCGCTGCTCCACGTCAGAGCCTCGTTTCTCCAGGAGACGGATCAGCTGGCTGAAGATCTTCTGGCTGTGCTCCACGGCTCCATCAGCCGAGCCATTGATAGCCTCCACCTCCTGTTGGAGCAGCTTCACGTCTTTCTCTCTGTCCTGGATTCTCTGTTGGATGTGAAGTCGACTCTCCTCCAGCTCTCTCTGCTTCTGGCTCCTTTCTGCTGCAGCTGAGACGGTGTCGTGGCCTTTGTGTTGGTCCACAGAGCAGAGGTAACAGATCGACTGCTGATCAGTACGGCAGAACAGCTTCATCACCTCATCGTGACGAGAGCAGATGTTCTCCTGGAGCCTCCTGGACGGCTCCACCAGCTTGTGTCTCTCATAGGCCGGAGATTCATGATGAGGCTGGAGGTGTTTCTGACAAAAGGAGATCAAACAGACCTGACAGGACTTGATGGCTTTGAGTTTCCTCCCGCTGCAGACGTCACAGGCCACATCTTCAGGTCCAGCATAAGAGGGACGATCAGGAGCAGCTTGGAGTGAGCTCTTCTTCAGTTCCTGCAGCACGATCTCCAGCATGGTGTTTCTCAGCAGGACAGGCCTCAGGGTGAAGGTCTGCCTACACTGAGGACAGCTGTAGACCCTCTTCTCATCCTCTGTATCCCAGTGGCTTTGAATACAGCTCATACAGTAGTTGTGTCCACAGGAAACAGTCACCGGATCCCCCAGTAGATCCAAGCAGATGGAACAAGAGAAGGACTCCCGGTCCAGCTCCACTCCTTTCTGAGCCATTTCAACACTCGCTGTCCTGAACTGACTGAGTTTCTCTTTCTGAAAAGTGAAACTCCTCTGAGCTCTGATCTCAACAACATGTGTTTGAGCAGGACGAGAGGCCTGTCAGCTCAGCACATGTTGCTTAGACCCATCGTCACAGTGTAGATCTGAAGGGGAGGGACCAAGAGTGAGTGTGCAGAGTGGAGCTGGCTGGGAGAGACCAGGGAGGAGTTATCAGCTCTTTCCAGGAAGTGGAGCAGCGCTGTGGACAAGTGACTTTGTACCGTCACAAACAAGAAAGCAAAACACGGAGCTGATCAACTCGTTTTAAAGTTTGATCCTATAAACCATTTTTTTCCTCAACTTTTTCATCCCTGGGCCTCTTCCTAAAACTCTTCACTTTGTTCACAATATAAGAAAAAATATCTTGTAAAGCAGTTCAGCTGCTCTTACATTAGATCCATGATTCATATGAATTAACCCTTGAATAAATGGGTTATTAAGGGATGAGGAAACACTGAGTCTGAGCTGGGATTAAAACTCCTAAGATTAGAGATGTAATTAAAAATAAATCAATATTCATATATTTATTATTTACATCCAGAAAAAAAACATATTTATTTATTAATTTAATGACAAAAACATTAAATACTGATAATAATAATAACAATAATAACAATAATAATAATAATAATAATAATAATAATAATAATAATAATAATAATAATAATAATAAAAGTATTTAATGCTTTTTGGTTATAAATTAAATAAATAAAATTCAGTAATATATATTTTTTTCTGGATTTAAAGAAATCTGAATTTTAAGGAGATTCAGAGGCTGCAAAAGTTTCTTGATTAATAGATTATAAAGAGATGGGGAAACACTGAATCTGAGCAGGAATTTAAACTCCTAAGATTGAAGTTGTAATTAAAAAAAATCAATCAATTTCAAAATATTTACTAACAATAACTATTATTATTATGATAATTATATTTATTTTATTATATTATTATTATTATTTCTTTATTATTATTATTACAACTATTATCATCATCATCATCATCATCAACATTATTATTATTATTATCATTATTATTATTATTATTATTATTATTATTATGAATTAATGTTTTTGTTATTAGATAAATAAATAAATAAATAAATAAATAAATAAATAAATAAATAAATAAATAAATAAATAAATAAAATTCACTTTTTTTCTGGATTTAAAGAATTCTGAATCCTAAGGGGATTCAGAGGCTGCAAAAGTTTTACGGTCCTTCAGAGACTTACACCCTCAGGTTTGGGTTTAACCTGTCAGACGTCCTGTCACTTCTCTCATGTTGTGACCTTTGCCCTCTGTCTCTGGCATGTTTTTTTCCGTTGACCACTGCTGCAGATTTGTTTGCATGTCCTCGTTTGTTGTTCCAACCTGCCAGTGTGCTGTTAAGAACCGCCCTGAGCTCTGGATCCTGCAGGGTCTGCAGGTCAGCGGGGAGCTGAGAGCTGCAGAATCAACCTTTCTGTTGTTTTGTTGTTTTCGCCTCACCCTCCACCCACTGGGACCGGATCAGAGCATAAATGCATCACAAGCAGCAGCGGCAGCAGCAGCGGCGTTCAGGTCACCATCAGCAGGTTTACATTGTGCTAACAGCAGATTAACCAATCAGGGCGGTTCAGACGACTCTGCAGCACCTGCCAGCACAGCCTGAAGCATGCTCCACTCTGATTGGCTCGGCCTGAACTTTTAGGCTCTGAGGAGAGAAACTCATCAGCATTTTAAAGTGACATGTGACTCCTCTGATTGTTCTCCAGGAGGAACACAACCTGACCTCCTGACCTCTGCTCTGGAACAATCGTGCTCAAGAACCAACACTTTCTCCACCGTTTCCTCTGAATGTGATGAAAGAAAAGCTTCCTGTGCTGCAGCATGTCTGTCCTTTGTGTGTGCACTAGAAGGATTTTGCCTCAATCCTGAGTTTGCAAAACTTCTCCAGTATCAATACATTCGACAAACTTAAGTCTGCCATGTTTGTTTACTCCAAAGTCAAGTCTAAAATCAAGATTTCCTGTTCGGACAAAGAAGAAAATTTTTTAATCTTTCTGCATGCCCTTTTCTGTTGCTATTGTTGCTGGGCGGTGCAGCAGCTCTGTCTTTTTTGTACGTTTCTTGTAATTTTTTCGTCTCTTTTTTTGTAATTTCTTTGAACGACTTATTTGTTGGTCATGGACACCAAACTGATTGTGTCCTCACTGATATTTTTACTGTTTTTGCTCTTGTGTTTGTCTGGAGATCCTACATGTAACCATGGCTGCATTGTCTACATGTGAAATCAGCCATTAGCAGCCTGTAGCATGTCAATGCTAACTAGTGCAAGGCCTGATGTTTCCCCACAAGGTGAGGAGAAGGAGGAAGTGACGACATGGACCTGTCCTTCCATCCATCATTATTGGGAACGTAAGAGCTGTCTCCAATAAGATGGACGAGCTAGCCATGCTAAACCAGCCACAGAAGGAATACTTGAAGGCAGAATAGCATCATGCTATTCACAGACGTGGCTAACGGAGCTAACACCAGACACCAACGCCACATTGAGACTGAACAGACTCCTGAAGAAGCTCAGTTTGAAGAAGCAAAGTCTCAGGCTTGTTGCTCCTCACAGGCAGAAATAACGTGCGGCCTGCAGAGCATCTCTCCTCTCTTTGAGACGTGGAAGTTAAAGTCAGTTAAGTCTGTGACGCGTTAGCGCTCTACCTGACGGCGTTTAAATTAATGACGCGGCATTCCTTGAAAGTGCTGTAGTGCTGTTAATGGTGCTCATGGGGTGTTTAACTTCCTGTAAATGGTGCATCGCTGCAGCAGCTGACAGCAGAAAATGAAGGGACTTGGGATCATCAAGGTCAATGTGACGTCAGAGCCGTCTGGAACTGGCTCACGACCTTTAAAAGTGTGCAAAATTAGCAAAGCTGTCTGCTTCAGAAAGCCTTGAGGTAAGCAGGCTAAGATGTACTGTCCTGCCGTTCGGGGAGTGTGAGGGCGGAGCTTTATTTAGCAGGTGCAGTTTATTAGCCGTCATCAAATCCCCCTCCGAACGGGAACGGCTGACGAGGCAGAAAACCAGGAGACCCAAATAAGCTCAATCAACACAAGTGATAATATTTCATAACCCTGTGTGTGTGTGTGTGTGTGTGTCTCCTCTGTTTTCCAGACAGCAGCCCATTTTTCAGGCCCCTCGCTCGTCGCCCGTGCCGACCTCCGCAGGGTCACCGAAAGCCCCGCTGAGAGGAGACGAGTGGCGAGCGGCTCGGTGCCTTTGGAAAACCAGGGCGCCTCCTCTGTCTGTGTGTCCGAACAAGCAGCTGAGCGGCCAACACTCCGTGGGGTTCACAGCCAGGAAGTGTTCCAGTTATCTTATCCTTCCTTTGTAACAAGGAAAAGGAAGCAAGGGAAGGTGGCATGAGGAAAGAAGAAGGGAGTTTAGAGAGAGAAGGAGATGAACGAGGCACAACAGTGAGAAAAAAACTCAAAGAAAGACAAAAATGAAGGACAGAAACAGAAAGGGAAAGTAAAGGATTGAGAAAAGGCAGAAATTGGACTCAGACTTTAATCTCATGACATTACGTCCTAGTTTAGAGTTACATTACGGCTTTTCCAAACTTTTCTCGTGACATTCCTTCAATTTTTCACTGTTGAGCTCACAACAAAATTTTTCCATATTAAAGAGGCTGTGAGGAGGATCTGTTTGGAGTGCAGCGCCACCTTTTGGCCTAGAGTCTCTCTCTAAATTCGAAGATACCTTACACAGTCCTCACAGGATCTTGAATGCCAGCATCCTGATAGAAAGAAAAACGAATTCCTGAGATTTTCTTGATAGTTTAAGATTTCATACTGGACTCTGAGAATAAAAATCTGAATTCTAAGATTTGAGCTGAAGTTTTGAGACTTTACCCAGAACTGTAAGAGTAGTGTCAAACTTACTGCGTGGAATCTGAGGAAAACAGGAAAAAAAACACAAGGCCAACCTAAATTCTCCCAGTAAAATGAACTGTTTCACAGCTGAGTTTTTTTTTTTCTTAATGATGCCCCCTCTGGTGGTTTACTGTACTGCAGGCTCTTTGAGGAGTCTGTGCCAGCTGTTCTGGCGACTGTTGATGCTGTGTCAACTTTTCCTCACCGCCTTTGTTCCTGTCCTGTCAGCTATAATTCACTTCTTCGACTCTTTGGAGCCAGGACTGGAAGTGAGCGTTCCTGAAACCTTCCAGAAAAGTCTGTGAGATGTTCTTCACACTCACAGTGGCATCTCTACGGAAGAGGATTAGGGCCACTAAAAATAACAAAAAAAAAAAAAAAATTAAAAAGACATTAATTTTTTTTGTCTTTTTTTCTTTTCTTTTTGGGCTTAAAAAAAAAAAAAACAAAACTAAAGTTATAAAAAAAAGATTTATTTTTTATTTTTTTTTTATTTTTATTTTTTTTTAATGATGCCTTAATCCTCTTCTGTTTTTTTTTTTTTGTGAAAAAAAAAACAAAAACAAAAAACAAAAATAGTTTTTGTAATTGCTATTTTTGTCAGTGAAAAAGTCAGAATTTGGAGCTCAAAGTGGATTGTTTTTTTCTTTTCTTTTTTTTAAGTGGCCGTAATCCTCTTCATTTTTTCTGTGTGTGTGAAAAAAATACATCAATAAAAATGAATAAATAAAAATTAAAAATTAACCCCCCCCCCAAAAAAAGAAAATAAATAAATAAATAAATAAAAAATAAAAATTAATTGCTATTCTTGTCAGTGAAAAAGTCAGAATACGGAGATCACAGTCAGATTTCTGACTTTAAAAAAAATTGTAAAAAAAAGAAAAAAGAAAAAAGACTGGGTGTCTATTTTTTTAATCCTATATTTTTCTGAGAAAAAATGTCTTTTTTCCAACTTAATCTCAGAATTCTGAAGTCTGAATTGTTGAGACATTTCTTCCATCTGAATGAAACTCCTTCTCCTTAGAGGTGAATCTGACGTCCATCTTTCCCTCCAACAGTCTTACTCGTTGTCTTCATGTAACAGTGAGCTGTTTTCCTTCTGCTGAATCTGCACTCTCAGTTGACGCCGCTCTCTGCGTTTAATATTCACGTTTCTGCAGCTCCTGAACACAGCTTTTTCCCTCCTCTTTTGTTCCTAATCCTCCTCTCTGCTATCACCTGAGAGAATTCCCCAAACATCACCTGCTTTTGTTCCTGCGCGCTTTATATTTTCCTCCCTCTCTGTCCTTTTTTTTAATTTCTCCTTCCTGTGATTGAATTGTGTTTTGCAAAGCACCGGAGGCAGAGGAATTTTCGCTCGTATCCGTACATGAGAGCACACAAAGGACGCCGTTGTTGGTAGTCTAATGGGAATGTTAAGTACGAGCAGTCAGAGCCGTCTTTTATCTCGGGTATTTACAACTCTGTCACAAGCAGCAGGATTTGGAAGCTGAGGGGAAGAAGAGGCATCTTTTTTTTTCTCCTCTTCCTTTCTTTTCTTTTTTGTTTTTTTGATCCCTGCCCGGATGCTCCAGCTTTCATCTCTCTCTGTGCTCTTAAGTGAGCGGCCCGCTGTTTGCAGAGAGAAACAGAATCAAAGCCAATGATTAGAAAGAAGTATTTGCTGAGGTTTAGGGGGGAAATAAATAAAAGGAACGTCGTACAAAGAAGCAAACAGTGGAGGAGAAAGTTAAATTTACAATCTCCAAAAAGTAGCTCTCTGCAGGAGCCGTGGCCTCCAGCAGCTCCTTCTCGTCACGGCGCGGGGTAATCCTCTCTTTGTTCACAGAAACAGAAATGTTGCTTTAAAAAACACTCCACGCTCTACGTTATTTCGCTCTTTCAGCTCCTGCTCTGGCCTCCTCGCAGCCTGGACGGTGCGGTCTGTCTGATCCATCCACGGCTCGCCTGCAGCAGGAAGCAGGCTCTACCTCCTGCGCTCCTCGGGGCCTCCTCACCTCCAGCTCCTGGATCTGTTCTTACAATAAAGTACAGTAGCTTACAGCACTGGGTCGAGCTGGGTTCAGCATGTGGGCCGCCCAGTTCCCGCAGATAACGTGGAATTACACGGCTAAGCTATCCAGCCGCAGCGTGAAGGAGGAAGAACCTGAGGGGAGTTTTAACTGGATGTCACCGGGGAGTGCCGGGCTTTAATGGAGGCCACTGAGGGTCGATGGGGAGCAAACCGAGCAGAAGGTCAAAGATTGTCTGAGTCCAGTTGAGCCGTGTGTGTGTGAGAGGTTAACTTACAGAGGAAGAAAGCGCTGTGAGGAAGAAAAAGAGGAAGAAGAGAAGCACAGCTCCCCCGCCGTCGAGCGCCGCTCTGCCCCCCTTGATGCTAATCCTCTGAAAGCTGTTTTCTAGCGAGGATTAGTGCCAGCGAGAACAAGGCTTAGAGCTCTCCGCCGAGCAGAGATGAGAAATCGAATACAGGTGCTTGTCGGGGGCTGAGCCCGATGACTTTTCTGTGTGCAATATCATACGGGGCGGAGGGGGTGGTGGGGTGGTGGGGGGTAGCGCTCACCGCACCAGCTGCTGTTACATCCTTCAGGGCGATATTGTTGGAATTCAGGCCAATGCTGACTCGTGCAGAACGCAGAAAAGGATCCCGTGAAGCTCAGAGGATCCTCCAACCCACAAATCACAACCTCTCCTCTGTGCACAGCAGAGACTGGGATGTTCTGCTCCTCAGACCGGCAGGAAGAGACTTCTCATGAGAAGCTATGTCTGAATAATCCAGAGTGTGACGAGTCATCACTTTTGGAGTCTGATCGTCTCAGCGTTGTTGATGACATTTACTGTTGCTTCACAGAAGAGGTTGATGTTGTCTTATGCTCTACATGCTTCTGTGTTGCCCTGCAGTTCCCCTCCAAAACACCAGGGGGCAGTGTGATCTGTATGAGATCATCTATTTGTGCACCTGCTACAGTTTCTTCTACCGCACAGTGACTCTGAGCGTTTCATGTCAAACTGAAGCCGATACACGCCGATGTTTATCCACTGTCTCATACTGAGCGACTCTGCTGCTAAGTTTAGAGAGTTTTCAGACGTTGGCAACAAATCTTTTTCTGGCATAAGAGCACCTGTTGGTCTTACTCTTTTCATCGAGCTGCCGTGTTCCGCTTCTCTCCTGCACAGCAGTCCCTCCCAGCTGCAGCCAGAGCAGGTGACTACATAATGATGAATCCAGCATTAACAGAGTGTCTCTGTAAAAGGAGCAGGGTTGATATTGGACATTGAACAACAACAAAAAGAATCAACGGAAGAAAGTTCATTTGTACAGTGGCTCTGCTCGTTTCTGATTGGTCGGGACAAAACCAACCCCACATTCAAGCTCACAAAGTGAGGAACAAACAACTGTATAGTCTGCCCATCTGTTTCTTAAATTCTTCTTTGAGTTCATGAGGTTGTGAGACAATTTTTCAAACACTCTGACATGAATAAATATAAAAGTTCTGGTTCTGATTCTCGGTCCGGTTCAGTTTCTGATGAGCAGCTGCGTGGCGTAGAGGAAGCTCAGGTTGATTTCAGCAGATTATTCTGGATTTGATGTGGAGGAAAAAATGAATGATCAAAGTCTGAAATGTGGAGGAGGGAGCCTCTAATTACAGAAAGAGAGAGTTTGGGTGACTGTACTCTGTTAGCAGCTAATGACTCTGTGTGTAAGAGTGTGTGTTTCTGTGTGTGTGTGTGATATTAAACCTGATGCAGCAGAACAAACACACAGCATGCTCCGCGTTACCAAAATAAACTCAGCTCGTCCTTGTTCAGGGGATTATTTCCTGTCATGATCTGCTGTTTTACACTTTTTCCAGGCAGCCAGCTGGAGTATGTATACCTGTACGTGTGTGTGTGTGTGTGTGAGTGTGTGTGTGTGTGTGCTGCCTCCCCCGGGGTCGGCGGCTCGGCACTTGTAATGCATGGCTGTGCTCACCTGTTCGACACCGGAGACGCATCGCCTCCATCGCCGCAGCTGTAAGACGGATGAGGAGGAGAAACAGCAGCATCGGCGCTCCTGGAGGTGACCCAGCCGGAGCTCCACGCCGGGCGGAGAGGACGGTGACAGGAAGGTCGACGGTTAAAGGTGCCTTTGAGCAAGGCACTGCTGTTTTTGGAGACAGCTGACGAGAGACAGGACATGTTGGACGCCAGTGAAGATGAGACAAATGAGTCTTCCTTGACGCCCGAAGTCTACATCAGAATGTGGTCCGAGAAACTTTACACTATGGCGTCCAGCAGGATGTGATTTCACTGATTTTCTCTTTCATTTGAGATCTCTGCTCTGGTTTCTTCCAAACCTCACGGAACATTTTTATCTTTTATTTAGAAAAAATATTGAATTAAGACAAAAAAGAAAGAAAAAATGTCCTCACTGATTGATTTCTGGTCCAACTGTCATCTTCCTGTCTGATGTTACAACTGTTATCTCTTATCTCTTAACATTCTAAATTATTTGTGAATCTAATAAAAATTGTGGTAAAAATGATACTAATAGTGTTTTTTTTTTAAACTTTAATCTTGATTGATTTTCTACTTTAAATGTAGAATCTGCAAGGTTTCCCCAATTGTCCCCTCTGGGCCTCTATACATGTGTGTCAGTGTCTGTGTCTGCCTCAAACCCCCTCCTCTGCCTGGATGCTGATGTTTTAGTTGGATTAAGATGTTTCTGGGTAGAGTAAGCATGTTTACATCAGACAATCACAGCGTACCCAGGGCGCATGTGACTCTGCGTGCTGATTAGCTAGTGGTTTAAGCTAATCAGAGAAAAACTCAACCAAAGTGAAACAAAACACTAAACA
The DNA here is from genome assembly GCF_033239565.1 of Halichoeres trimaculatus. Lineage (NCBI taxonomy): Eukaryota > Metazoa > Chordata > Actinopteri > Labriformes > Labridae > Halichoeres > Halichoeres trimaculatus. The sequence goes on along the minus strand of NW_027437185.1, from coordinate 35,148,003 downwards.
AATAAAGCTTTTCCTCAAAAGAGGGTGAAGCTTGGCACAGGACCAGTAGTAATGCAAGTTAGCTTTCTGCTAACCATTTATGTGTCAAGTACCCGTGATTAGCTTGTGCTAACATGCTAAGTCAGGTGCACGGCTCTCGAGTCTTTCCCACGTAGAAACCGCTAGCATATCAATGCAATTTCCCATATATGTTAGCATCAAGCTAGCAATAAACCATTCCCTTATCTTTTCTTGACATTATGCTGGAGCTGCCAGATCTTATGACAACTAGTCTGCTCCAGCTATCTTAGCTTAGCAGTTAGCTAACAGTTTCCCAAGAAAACTCTGATTCAGGATTTCCTGTTTGAATTTTTACTGAAGAACTGAACTCACAAAGAAATGTACATTACTCTCTGACAAGAGGTTCCTATTCAATACATTAAAAATAGTAAAAATCTACTTATTTACCAAAAATGATTTAAATAAAATGGCGCTAGCTTGATGCTAACCAATATGGGAATTGCACTGATACGCTAGCGGTTAGCATTAATTGGTACAACTTTGGTTTCAGACTAGAACTTCAACTTTCATCACAGAAACATATCAAAGTTAGTCTTTGTTAATGATACTGATGCTTCATGACTATGGCAAGGTTCCAAACAGGTCAGAATATTGCAATAACCACTTCTAGACACTAGAGGGCCTACTGTAGTCAATAATTTATAACAAAATAGTACAGTAGCGTCACTTGACGTGTTCATTTTTATCTATTAACATCCAGAAATATCCAGAACCAGTGACCAATTTCATATTTATTTACTTATAAACTCAAATAAATGTTGTTGACATAGAAAACCAGTAGCAACAGAAATCACTGAAGGTCACATTTTGCTCCAAGAAGGCTGAAGTGCTCTAAGGTGAGAACAAGTCCAGAGAATAATCCTGAACAACCAGCTGATAATAACACTGAGAGATGTTTCCCCCTACAAACTAAGTCTCTGTAGCTGCTCTATGTTTACTTATTTCCAAATAAACGCACCGATTTGCAGAGTTTCTGTCAGAATAAACAAGTGGAATAATCTTCTTTGACAGCCATACTGTCTGACAGAGCATGTCACAGATATTGTCACACTCAGAGGAATAAAAATAAAATCCTGATATGGTCTTTTATTTGGGAGACGTCAAACAGCTGTCCCTTTTCTGACACGGCAGACGGGAAACCAGGCGTTTTAATCCACTGACTCTGTTGCATCAGGCTGCTTTATGGCTGAAGACGTGCTGTCTGATCCGTGCTAAAGGGATAAATGTACCTTTTAGAATCCAGAGATCCTCACACTGACCTCCTCTGCTCTTTATTTCTGTCATTCATGACAAAAATAAACCTCAAGTTTTATGTTCAGGTCACAAAATGTCACATTTTCACAGGCACTTAACATTTAACATCTCTGTATCAAAGCGTGAAGACGAGGTCCTGTTCTTCTTCTCCTTCTTCTTCTTCTTCTTCTCTGCTCAGTGTGTTTGAACTTCACAGGATGAAGTGTGTTGTTCTGCTGATGGAAATGGGTCCATTGGGCTCCAAATGGAGTGAGGCCGCTCACATGTGAATCAGAAAACAGGACGTTTGATAAATCAATTTTCTCACAACAATCACGGAAAAGTTTGACCTCAAGGAAAACTCAAAATCTTGATGGAGCCTCGTCAACATAAATGAGCGATTTGATTGGCGGGCCTCCAGACGCTTAAACTCTGTGATTTGGTCGGGACCATCAGTTATTCTGTGTCTGAGTTTTTTTGTTCCCGTGGGAGTGGAAAAACAGTCAAAGTGTTACAAAATTTTGTCTGAAAAAAGTGTGTCTGTTGTATTCTATAGTTGTGAAAAGGGCTTTCTAAAGTTTAAGAAAAAAAAAGTTGAATAAAAAAGTTGAAATTTCTGAAACTGATGTCACAGATAAATTGATATTTAGGGATTTTGAATTTTGAAAAAAGAGATTACAGTCAAACAAAAAGTTGGAAAGTTATGAGATGAAGGTAGGTTACTTGTAATGTTCTTAGATTAAAGTCGGAAAAATGTGTGGGAATGTTTTGAGATTAAATGATGAAATCAAGAGAAAAAATAAAAGATAAAGAATAAAATGTTACGGCATGAAAGGTAGGGTCTGCAGAGATTTTGGTAACTTGTTAGTAAACGCAACGTTCAAACTGGGCTCCTCCTTTTTGGCTCAGTGCCAGCTGCAGCCCACACCCACAGCATCTAACTGTGACAACATGAACACACTCACTAGCCCAGCAACTTTGGTATAACGTTTCTTATTGATTCTCAACAGGAACTGCTTTCCGATTCCCATTAGTAGTGATTGGCCCACAGAGCGGGATCGCGTTTCCTGTATTCACAACACTTCCTCTCCTCCTTGTCTGCTCTTCGTCTCCTTCCTTGTAATAGTTGCTTTCTCCTAAGCATCAACATACTTCAGCTTCAATAATACAGAATATGTTCAAAGTTGATGTGGAAGAAGCAGGAAATGTAGGTGATCTGATGATCATATTGACCACACTGCTGCCCTCATGTGTTTGGGAGGAGTACTGCAGAAAGACGTGGACGCATCATTGCCAGAGTCAAGCTCAAGACTGAGTCTGAGTCTGCACAGAGTTAGAATAAACAGTGGAGGGTATAGTTTGTAAGGAAAAAAAAAAAAAGATAAAAGCAGGAAAGATGAGAAGTCCTGTTTTGTCCGCAGGGGGCGCCAAACTCAGCCCAAACTGAAACTTTCTGAAGCTGAAAACTCTTCATGAAAGTATCACTGAGGTGAAAGCTGTGGGTCCTCTGTGGAAGTTTCACTCCGTGGGGCTCGCTGATGTTTCCTCCTCCTGCTCGATCCACTTTCCCCCCGTGCTGCAGAGCAGAGTGAAGCCAAAGGCCACAAGCCATCAGCCGTTCATCAATACGTGATAACCTTTGTATGAGACGCACCACGCCTCCATCTGCACACATAAACAACGCGCCTGGTCGATAGCACCCACTTCGATTAGAGTAAAAGTGCAGCGACGCCTTGCAGACTCCTGCTGTTTCTTAACTTTGCAATTAGCTGAGGCCTGGTGGCCACGCCCCCCTGCTGTGCCCTGCCAATCACAGCCACCGCTTCACTTCCTGCCCCCCTCTGCTGCAGACAGCCAGCAGCCTCAGTGAGTCCAGCCTGAGCTCGCCATCGTTAGCGAGCAGTGGGCGGTGCTTCTCGTTAGTGTCCTTATTAACGAGCTGCAGGGCCTCTAATTAAACGGCTCAGTGGCCGTCGCGCGGCTCCTCTTTGTGTCTCAGGTAGCACCTGAATGGAGCGGTTTGTTTGCTGCACGCCCCAACAAGCACCTGAAACTCCACGGTGCAGACATCCAGCTCTGATGAGGCAACAGGTTTCCTGACCTGCTGTTTGCTTCAGGGCGCTGACAGCTGGATCCGCTTATGATGACTCTGATGAGTCACAGAAATCTCAGTCTGGAGCTGCTCACGACGAGCAAGGAAGAAGAAAAACCAGCTGCAGATGTGCACGACGAGAAAACTTAGACAGCACAACACAAGCAAGAGTGTGAAACAGCTGTTTCTGCATCCAATGCTTAAAAAATAAACCGGTCCAAGTTAAAATAAGAAGACAAGAGGAAGGATTTAAACCAGCAGAGGGCGCTCCCTGTCTGTCTCTCTCACATGTATCCGATTTCAGCGTGCAGGCGAGTCACCAAAGAAGAATTCAAGTCGAGTTATTATTGATAAAGAAATTTTCATCACCAGCAGAGCGTCTATTTAGCATTGATTACAGTGACCCCCTGTGGTCAGAATTGGTGGTGTTTACCCGAGAAAAAGACTCCATTTCCCATGAGCACCATCACCCACTTTTGTAAAGACGTGACCCTTTCCAAGGCTTGTATTTGTTTTGGAGAGCAGATTTTCTTCTTAACTCTACTTGTCTTTATTCAAGACAACTTTTACCAGAATGCAAAGTGACGAGGAAACATATTTGTATGTTGCTATGTAGCGCTGTTGTTTAAATGCAACAACAAGAAAACATTCATGCAAGAAAGTAGCAGCAACAAGTTTTTTCTTTGCAGTAAAAGAAAAAAGTGACTGAAACAGGAGCCAGACTTCTTCCTCTGTAACGGCTGCTGAATGTGAAGCTGAAGATGCACGTCGCACCCACTGGGGATGCTGAGACCGTAGTCTGTGTATAGCGTGGACAGCGTGGCTCCTCCTTTTAACATTCTACGGCTTTAAAGCCAAAATACCCCTGTCACAGCAAGGATGAAGACAGTATTTTAATTTTGGGTAGGCCTTAAATTACAAAAGTTAGGAGAAAACTGTTACTATACAGATATAGACGCAGTAGATTTGGTTCCTTTTTGCTCCTAAAATATTTGATAGCATCTCATAATATTTTAGTGCATTACACGGCAACAACTCTCAATGTATTTGGGCACGGAGTAGTGCTCTAACGCACCAATGGGCTGCGCCGCCTCAACTTTCCATGTATCATTGGCTGTTAAAGCAGCAGCATTAACCACAGTTAAATCAAAGACAAAAATCTACAATCTTTCCTGAAATCATTCTCTAGCCCTACCAGTAAAACATGAGGCTGAATGAGTCATAACTTTTTTTACCAACAGGCTAAAAAATTGCCAAACTTGGCTTAATTTACAAACACTACTAATAGCAAAACGAGTGAGAAAACTTTATACTGTTCCTCTTTAAAAAACAAAGAAAGAAAGAAAGAAAAAATCTAATATTTTCAAAGAAAAGTTTGGGTTGGACCTGGGACCATTCAGCCCACCCATGACGCTGCCCTGTGTCAAAGGCGCCCCCATTGTGAAGCTAGAGTCTTTGCAGTCGAAACTCTGGCTGTTTTCCAAACCACCTACTACACCAGCAGTGCCTACTACTTTGGCTAAAATTCATTTTGTTGTAGTCTTTGTGCAAAAACCCGCAAAAACTGCAGTATGCCAAAAAATCCCCAGATGTCAGAGTGATTCATACTGTTACTCCTTCAATGCACAGTGCTAACACTGCTTATCTGTGCAGGTGGCAGGTTTTGATGAATTACCGCCATCTACTGGACTGAGTTAGCATTGTAACTACAATACAACAACACTAAGGTTAGATAGTGTTACTGTAAGATAGGAGTGAAGTGATGCAAAAGAAAGAGGTACCTCTTGTTACTTCTGGTTATAAGGTGTTTACTTCTACTAATTCATGAAAGCCCAAATAAGAAATAAATTAGGGGCCTGACCTGCCGATACCGATCTTAATATTTTATTTTTTATAACTGACAGCATATACCTTCAATGTTCCAATCTTATTGTTCCGTCAATAAAAATCCCCTATATCAGTAAATGATATACCTTTTGGTGTAAGATTAAAAATCAAGTGTGATGATTCTGCTATGATATGATGATTAACAACAAAACTAAAATGCCAAAACTACCCGAAGTTTGTGTTTTACATTTATTATAAAGGCAAATAAAATCCATCACCTGTAGTTCCATTTTCTGATACTGAAAACCAGAGTAGTAAACTACAAAACAAACCCAACAGACTACATGTGACATTCACATGTCGTATGTCGCAAGCGGTTTTAAGTGGTTTTAAAAACATCCTATAGGGGGGGTCTGAGAGAATCTGAGTGGAGCAGGACGACAAAGATAACTATTTTTATTTCTTTCTAGAGTCTAGAAAGTCTTCATGGCTCTCCATCCCGACATATTTTACAATCCCTGAAAAAAATACACAAGAACGGCAGCTGTCAGTCATCAAACGTTGCATAAAGCCTGTTTTTAACCACAAATAACTAAAGAAAATGAAACTTTTCAGAAAAAAAGAGGACCTGAATACAAGGCATTCAAATAATATCTTCAAATCACCACAACAATCAGATGTGAGAAACATTTCTCCCAGGTGTGTTAATTTTTTTAAGTTTGACCACAGCCCATCTGGAATGACTGGGGAGATGGATTTTTGGACCTATACTGCAGCCAGCCACCAGGGGGAGCAGTTTTTGCAGCGACCTTCGAGCCGAGCAAGATGAGATTTGATTTTCACATTTATTTATTATCATAATGAAAATCAATAGCATTTGTTGACAATTGAAGGTTGCCCCGCCCTCAGAACACCCTCATTGTGAAACGGTGAATCATGGATCAGGAATCCAGCAAACAGGCTGGGTCACCTCACCCTGAGCCGTGATCGGACAGGTTCAGGAACTTTGTCTCTGAGCTCGTAAACATCACAAGTTTTGTAACGTGGCCTAGATAGAAAAGCATGTTTTCTTTCTTTTTCTTTTTTTGCAGTCAGCACTGCTGTATGTGCTGACAACAGGTGAAATGTTCCTGAAAGTGAAATCCTGAATTATTTTTCTCTTCTGCTTCACAAAAAGTCCAACAAAGATCCATGTCGGCAACATTTGGGGAATAAAAGAACGCTGCTGAGCCACAGCACTGCTGCGGGGCTGAAAGCACATCGTTTCTTCTCCGCTTCATTTCGAGTGCCTGAAATCTGGAGGCGAGTTTGAAGAGGAGAAAAAAGAAAAGAGAGGAGAGTGTCTGCGACTGTCAGGCAGCGTCGGCCGTTTATCCAGCACACCGGCGGTCACAGAGCCGTGAATAAGGGAGGCAGGGAGGGAAAAAAAAAAGTGAAAGAAAGAAACCGATCCCATTTCATCTCTGCGGGAACATGACAGAGGAATAAAAGCAATACTAAAGTTCAATGGGCCCTGCAGATTCCCTTCCACATGCAATTTGTCACAAGCAGCGAGGTCCAACCGCTGGAAGGAGCAGCACGAGCACCGAGCACGCTGCTGCTGAGTGTCTGACAACGGCGTGTTATTAGAGGGAGCATCACACTCTGAATGTGTGTGTGTGTGTGTGTGTGTGTGTGTGTGTGTCTGTGTGTGTGTGTGTGTGTCTGTGTGTGTGTGTATATGTGTGTGTGCGTGTGTGTGTGTGTGTGTGTGTGTGTGTGTGTGTGTGTGTGTGTGTGTGTGTGTGTGTGTGTGTTTGGTCTTCGTCATGTTTTAGATTCACACTTAAAGCCTCTAACAAACCAAACCAACAAAAAGTATCCATGTTTGTAGTCATGCGTCCATTCAAACACATTCACAATAAAACAATAGATTGTTAAAATTTATCTGGAGTTGCTAACAAAAAAAAGGTGAAAAAATGCAAAAAATTACAAAATAAAGATCATTGGGCATTGTGTGTGAAGTGTTTTTAATGTGTGCATATTTTTTCTTTTTCTTAAAAAGAAACTCCCTGTTCCTGATTTTATTTTATTGTTTCATTTATTTCATTTTTTTTAAAATATGAACAATAAAATAATTCAGCCTATTTTATCTCAGTGTTTTTAATATTTTGAGATATTTTTACTAAGTTTACATTTTTTTCCCTTTCTTTTCTGGGATTTTTGTAAAACACTGCATTTTTATATGTGGTTTGAAATGTTTGTTTCCTGTTTCCTTAAAATTTTCCCCCAAAATATTGCCAAATAAATAAATAAAAATAAATAAATAAATAAAAAAATCTGAACTTAAATATATTTAACATTGTTATTACTCTGGTAAGAAAATTCATTACAAAAGACAAAATAAATAAATAATAAATAAATAATTGAATTGATAAATAATAAATAATAAATAAATAAATGTGTATTTAAAATATTATTTATTTTTTATAAAAATAAATTTATTTAAATAAATAAACAAAGAAATTACAAAATATTAAACAGTAAATATTTCACACAAAAATGAGTTCATTAATTTTTTTTTTTTTTATGGACCTCCATCAAAATCAGTAATCAAAAATATTTCATAAGGTCTAAATATTTAATACTTGCAATACAACTTCAAAAACTACAAAAAGGGAAAAAAAAACAAAAAAAAAAAACACCCGATGTAGAGCATTTAAACTGTATTGTGAACACATAGGAAAAAGCCAGTGTGACACAAAAATACTTAAAGTGGGGGAAAAAACATAAAACAACAAAAAAAACTGAACTGAAACGTTAGGATATTCAACAAAACTAAAATATTACAAAAAAATGCAAAATTGTTAATTAAAGACGGACACATTGAAATTAAATAGCTAGAATATTTTAGGGAATGACAGAAAATTTGTGGAAGAGGCAAAAATACTTCACACATGTGATGTTAAAATGTAACTTCTTTATTAAAACAAAACTTTTTCATGCTTTTCAAAGACGCCCTGTTAAAACCCAAACTCTGCCCTATGAAAATATGTCCTGCTGTGTCAAGTGTTCCTGGGTCCAAAGAAATATTCCATTAATGTGTTTGTGTGGTTAATCTTCATCACAACAGTTTGTTTTCTCAGCTGTGTTTTTGTAGCTCAGAGCGCAATGTCCTCACCTCAAAGTGTCGCTCCTCTTCCTGGAATGTAGAATGACCTGATAACCCCTCCCTGGTCTCACGTAACCAGCTCCACTCTGCACATTCCCTCTTGGTCCCTCCTCTTTAGATCTACACTATAAAATAGTCCATCTCCCCAGTCAGTCGATGACAGCGAGTGTTGAAATGGCGCAGAAAGAAGTGGAGATGGACCGGGAATCTTTCTCTTGTTCCATCTGTGGGGGTCAGAGCTCACCCCAAACTGCTCCTGATGAAGGCCACGACACCGTCTCAGCTGCAGCAGAAAGGATCCAGAAGCAGAGAGAGCTGGAGGAGAGTCGACTTAACATCCAGCAGGGAATCCAGGACAGAGAGAAAGACGTGAAGCTGCTCCAACAGGAGGTGGAGGCTATCAATGGCTCGGCTGATGGAGCCGTGGAGCACAGCCAGAAGATCTTCAGCCAGCTGATCCGTCTCCTGGAGAAACGAGGCTCTGGCGTGGAGCAGCGGGTCAGATCCCAGCAGCAAACTGAAGTGAGTCGAGCCAAAGAGCTTCAGGAGAAGCTGGAGCAGGAGATCGCTGAGCTGAAGAGGAAAGACGCTGAGCTGCAGACGCTCTCACACACACAGGACCACAACCAGTTTCTCCACAGCTACCCCTCACTGTCAGCACTCAGTGGATCTGCTCACTCATCCAGCATCAAGACCCGTCCTCTGGCCTACTTTGAGGATGTGACAGCAGCTGTGTCAGCAGGCAGAGATCAGCTACAGGAGGCTCTGACAATCACATGGACAAACGTCTCACAGGCAGCAGCTGGAGTGGACGTTTTACTGTCAGATCCAGCAGAGTCCAAGACCAGAGCTGATTCCTCAAGGTACTCACCTGGAGTCACTCTGGATCCAGCAGAGCCGACGACCAGAGCTGGTTTCTTAAGATGTTCACAACAACTCACTCTGGATCCAAACACAGCGCACGAACTACTGTCAGTATCTGATGGAGACAGAAGAGCAACATACACAGGACATCTTCAGCCTTATTACAGTCACCCAGACAGATTCACGTATTATCGCCAGGTCCTGAGCAGAGAGAGTCTGAGTGGATATTGTTACTGGGAGGTGGAGTGGAAAGGAGAGGGAGTTTATGTTGCAGTCTCATACAAGAGTATCAGCAGATCAGGATCTGAAGGTTCTTTATTTGGAGATAATGACAAATCTTGGGCGTTGATGTGTAATCGTAAGAGGTATGGACTTTACCACAATGGTTCCAGCACTGAGTTCTCAGGTCCTTGGACCTGCAGAGTAGGAGTGTTCCTGAATCACAGAGCAGGTATTCTATCCTTCTACAGCGTCTCTGACACCATGACTTTCCTCCACAGAATCCAGACCACATTCACTGAGCCGCTGCACGTTGGACTGCTGTTACCTCACAGTCCTGGAAACAGTGCTGTGTTCATTGACCCAAAATAAAAAATCTGCTACTTTCAGACCAAAAATGAGCAACTGGAGAATTCAAAGTGGTGTTGTTATGCTCTGCAGGTTTAGGATCTGACTTTGATTCCAGTGAGTCTATGTGCTTCAGCTCTGAACGCCAGCTTTTGGATCCTTTTTCTCTCCTAGCATTTTGGAGCAGCTTCAAGTTGGGAGGAGGACAAACTGATGCTGGAGCACTTGTAACTATTGGTTTTTATGAAGCTTATATCCGACAGGTCAAAAAGAAAAGAAAAAAGATGTCTGGGCCCGAAAAAGACATCCAACATGTGACGTGAACTTCGAAAGGTATAAAGGTTAAAAACATGAGATGAAAAGCTGTCTTTATTTTATTTAATACACAGAAAAGTCAAATATTATGACATAAGACAAAAATTGATGAAACACAAGGTAGAAATTGGGAACAAATTTTTATGCTCCTACTTACTAGCTTCAGCTTTATCTGACCCCATATATAACCCACAAATATGAACTTTTTTTGTCATTTTTTCCCCCATTAATATGACTTTAATCTCCTGCCTATGACTTTTTATCTCATTATTTGTCTCATATTTGTGACCTGTCTCATTAATTCGACTCTCTGTCCCATAATCAAAAGCTCCACAGTGATTGGATGTAAAGATCTTTGTTTGTTTGCTTGCTGATCAGAGTTCATAATTGTTAAATCATGTGTCTAAGGATTAGTGTTGGTGTAATCTTGATGTCTGTTTGATTTTGTAAAGACTTTTCAGCTCTGAGGCTTTTATCTTGATAGGACAGCTCCTGTGGGGTGTCTTGGTTTTTATACCTGTCTTTAAATCCAGATGAGGATGAGTGAGGTTTTCTCTGAGTGTGTGAGGAATCAGATGGATTGGTAAAAGCTGTTTCATGTTTGAGCTTCTGCTAAAGTGAACTGTGTGAGTAAAGTCTGAACCTGAAAGCTTCAATAAATCAAACTCTGTCTTAAACAGCAGCTGGTCTGTGCTCATGTTGTCTGTCACTGCTGCTGATTATTAAAATACTAATTCACAGGTTGTAGAGGGTTCAAGTTACTCTTCATTTTTTTTTCTCATTTAAACTTCTTCATAAGCTCCATTCCTCACCTTATTAAACAACCTTTGAGCTTTTTAAACCCATTAATCTCATTAATGCAGATTTTAATTTTACAAATATGACTTTTAAGCTCCTTAATGTGTGATTTTAAGTATTTCTTTAATAATTTTGAACAAATAATATGACCTCTAACCTAATAAATATACATTTTATTAATTTCAGACACTTTCATATGAGCCTCTGTTCCATAAATATGACTTTTGACACAGTAAAGTATCTCTTAACTTGATAATTTGGCTCGACCCCCCCCCCCACAAATCTGACTCTTAACTTCCTAAAATGAGTTTTTATTGATCTATTTATTTCACCTTTATTTAAACAAAAAACAAACAAACAAACAAACAAACAAACAAACAAACAAAAAAGACCAAATGAGATTAAGATCTCTTTGTCAAGGGCAACCTGGCCAAGAGTTCAGCAGCACACGATATTAAAACAGATTAAGTGGTGGTAGCGTACAATGAATTAGGATATACAATTTTTTTATGTCATTAATATGAGTTTAATCCTCACAAATCCTGTTTTTCTCATTGATGCAACTTTAAACCTCATACTTTTTTTTCCTACAAAAGTTTGTTTTTTCTTTTAGAAATTTAACTCTTAACTTCTAATATGACTTTTAGATCAATAATGTGGCTTTTTACCTTTGAAGTTTACATTTTCACCAAATAAACACTTAAACAACTTCTGTTTCATAAAAAAAGTTTTTTTAATCTCTTTTATATGACTTTATCTTGATAGATTTGAATTTAAACCTTGCAAACACAGTTTTTTAATCTACAGTTCAACAATTTCATTTCGCAGAAGCTTTTGTCCGAAGCGACGTACAGCACAAGCTAGAAATTAGACAGAAAATAAATCTCATTTTTAAGACTCCTTACCTTAAAAAAAATAAAAATAAAATAAAATAATAATAATAATAATAATAATTATATATATATATATATATATATATATATATATATATATATATATATATATATATATATATATATATATATATATATATATATATATATATGTATATATATATATATATATATATATATATATATATATATATATATATATATATATATATATATATATATATATATATATATATATAGGTGGCTGCTAAACTACGGTACAAACTGACAAAGTTTTCTTGTTGTCACGTTTGAAACCGTAGCTCGACCTAACTGTTGATAAATTCCTTACCTTGTGAGTTAAAAAAATGACCTGGATTCCATTTATTTCGAAAACAAACACACACCTTGTTAAAAGTCACGTCTTCACCGCAGTGTTTGACACTCCAGGCCAAAAGGTGGCACTGCTGTCCAATTAACACTTCCTCCTCACAGCCTCTTTAAGGTTGATTTAACAGATTCATTGTATCTATTGGAAGCTTTGACCTCAGGTATCAGATCTCTCATTAAAAGTTTTTATTTCATTTCATTCTTTATATGTATTAACTGTACTCGTGTTTCTGTACACATACTTATTTTCTGACTTACTGACGTGGCTCTTTCTCGGATCACCAAAATCAGTAAAATGTTGATCCTGCACGTTTTCAGTGCTGCTGGATGTTGGATAATGTTTGGAGCTCAGAGATGTTTGTCAGGAGTGTGAGCAGCGAGTTTAAAGAGAAGCAGAGGAGTTGATCTGATGATAAAGAGGTTTCTGTTACAGTTTGTGGGGACACAGAAACATAAATCCACTTTAGCTCCTTCTTTAACGGAAAAGCCTTTGTTAGTTTTCGAGCTGAGATAAAGACGATTCAACACTGTGTGAATATCAAGTGTTTGATGTGATGGACTTTCTCTTCTGTGTAATCAGATACAGGCTCCTAAAGACGCTTCATATGCTCCATGAACTCCTCTGGAGGGGTCACTGTATCCTCAGAACAAAGCTTATTTGATTTTCGTCACCGTCCGCTTGTTTGGAGATGAAAGTTAAATGAAGACTCTGATCTGTTTTTGCCGTGCATCAATCCGACGCTGATTTTTCCTGCTGTTTAAAACACGCTCGGTGTTTCCCCGACCTTTGGATTGGTGTGGTTATTGCTCATTAGAGCCAAATGTTATTTTCTGATTCACAAACAGCAGCTGCCTCCATCGCACTGATCAGCGTGCCGTTAAAAAGTGTTTCATATCCCCCTTGTGTTATTAATATTTCTGTGCATACAAATGAAAGGGGTCAAAGCGCTAAAAGAAAACACAGATACGTCCCTTTCATCCGCCTCCTGGCGTACGCGCAGGACGTGGGGAAAATGAGTAAAAGCCGACGTGGACGGGCTTTTTAATCCTCTGAGTGATGGCAGGAGTCTGTTTCCTGATGACAGCAGGTCGGAGCACGCAGGTCCGACACCTCCAGGGAAATTAGAGCCACTCTGTATTCATGCTGTCAGGACCACCAGGCCGCGCTGTGTAATGATACACAATCAGGAGAAACCCTGGAAACCGTCAATGTCTGGGCTGGAAACTGGAGAGAAATGTTGAGGAAAGATGGAAAAATGAGACGAAGAAAAGAGGAATCAAACCGGGAACAGAATCTGGTTTCAAACTGGACCTCATCCTGACAGAGACTCCTCAGACTGGTCTGAAGGAAAGATATGCTTTTCATGAATGGATGGATAAATTAATTAATTAATGGATTATTTAATAAAATGGGTTACTTGATCAAAAGATGGACTCATTTAATGATGGATGAATTAACTGATAAATGATAGATGGATGAATAGATTAATGATCAGCTGATGGATGTAAATGGTTTGAGTGATGAATGGATGGTGAAAAGATGAACTAATGAATAAATTGATGAATTAATGGATGGGTGAATAAAAGTATTAAGTGGTTGATTGATGAAATGGGTAAGTACATCCATAAGTGAGTCAATATATTGATGAGGAGATAGATTGATAAATTAATGGGTGGATAAATTAATAGATGACTGTATACAAAGATGGATGGATGAATGGGTGGAGCTAAGAATTAACTGATGGATAGATGAATGGGTGAATTGGAAGTTAAATAAAGGACTTATGAATTTACAGGTAATTTGATGAATTTATGGGTAGATGATTGATAAGTTAATTGATGAATTAATGGATTAGAAATAAATAAATAATGATGAATGATTGTGAATAAATAGATTAACTGATTAATAAAAGGGTTGATAAACTGACAGAAGAATAAATGGCTAAAGTGATGGGTGAATGTATGATTCTGTGCTGACTTCCTGTCCTGATTTCCTGTCCTGACTTCCTGTTACTTCCTGTCCTAACTGTCCAATGTAACAATCCTGACTTCCTGTCATGACTTTCTGTCCTGACTTCCTGTAACTTCCTGTCCTAACTAACTGTCCTGACTTCCTTTGCTTACTTCCTGTCCTGACTTCCTTTGCTGACTTCCTTTGCTGACTTCCTGTCCTAACTAACTGTCCTGACTTTCTTTGCTGACTTTGGACTAATGTAACTGTCCTGACTTCCTGTTCTAACTAACTGTCCAATGTAACAATCCTGACTTCCTGTCATGACTTTCTGTCCTGACTTCCTGTAACTTCCTGTCCTAACTAACTGTCCTGACTTCCTTTGCTGACTTCCTGTCCTGACTTCCTTTGCTGACTTTGGACTAATGTAACTGTCCTGACTTCCTGTCCTAACTAACTGTCCTGACTTCCTGTGCTGATTTCCTGTCCTAACTAACTGTCCTGACTTTGTTAGCTGACTTCCTGTCCTGACCAACTGTCCTGACTTCCTGTGCTAACTATCTGTCCTAACTCACTGTCCTGACTTCCTTTGCTGACTTTGGACTAATGTAACTGTCCTGACTTCCTGTCCTAACTAACTGTCCCGACTCCCTTTGCTTACTTCCTGTCCTAACTTACTGTTCTGACTTCCTTTGCTGACTTCCTGTCCTGACCAACTGTCCTGACTTCCTGTGCTGATTTCCTGTCCTAACTAACTGTCCTGACTTTGTTAGCTGACTTCCTGTCCTGACAAACTGTCCTGACTTCCTGTGCTAACTATCTGTCCTAACTAACTGTCCTGACTTCCTGTCTCAACCCTCTGTCCTGGCTTCCTGTTCGACTTCCAGCACTGACTTCCTATCTCAATGTCCTGTCCTGACGTCCTGTCCTAACTAACTGTCCTAAATTTCCTGTCTTCCTGTGCTTTCTTCCTGTCCTGACTTACTGTGCTAACTTCCTGTTTTTACTTACTGTCCTTACTTCCTGTGTGAACTTCCTGTCCTAACTAACGGTCCTGAGGTCCTGTGCTATCTTCCTGTCCTGTCTTCCTGTGCTAGTTTCCTGTGCTGATTTCCTGTCCTAGCTTTCTGTACTGACTACCTGTCTCAACTTCCTTTCCTGACTTCCTGTCCTAACTAACTGTCCTAACTTCCTGTGCTGATGTCCTGTCCTACCTTCTTGTCTTGATTTCCTGTCCTCACTCTTTGTCCTAACTGTCCTGACTTCCTTTGTTAGCTTCCCATTCTTACTTACTGTCCTGACTTCTTGTGCTACCTTTTTGTCATGACTTCCTGTCCTAATTTCCTGTCCTAGCTTTCTGTCCTGACTTCCTGTCTCAACTCCCTGTCCTGACTTCCTGTTCAACTTCCTGTACTGACTACCTGTCTTAACTTCCTGTCTTGACTTCCTGGCCTTACTTCCTGACTTGAGAGATGGTTTACCAATCAGAGTCTCTCAGATTGGCACTTTAAGATTTAAAAGTTTGTATTTCCTAGAAACCAAGTGAAGCCCCTGACCCCTGGAGGATTACAGATCAGTCTCCAAATGAAAAGATGAATGTGATGATCTGCATTAGAGTCTGATCACTCTGAAACCTGTGGTCCTCCACTTCTAGAGTCCCCCTGCTGAACGGAGATCCTGTCCCTGTTCCAGCTCCAACATTGTCAAACATTTCCAAAGCCTCTGAACAGAAGACTTCAGGAGTGTTGAGTGAATGAGAGAGATTTACTGCTCCTCCTCCTCCAGAGAGCGCTTTGTGAAGAGCAGAGAAAGAAAGAGCTGAGGATGTCACACCAAAATAATCTAATCCTTTAAGCAGGGGAGGAATATTGTGACACGATGAAGAAAAGAAATGAAACAGCTGAGAGGACATCTTTTTTATTTTCCTCCGCTGAGTGATGACAACCCAACCAGCACAACAGCATCGCCTCAGGCCACAACAATCAGCCAGAAACAAAAAAACGTCTCTAAATGAAAGACGGATGAGACTGAGAGGAGTGGAATGGAAACAGAGCGACAAACAGAGAGACAGCGATAACAGGGGGCGAATTAACAGCCCAGTGATGTAAAGTGAAGTCCGGAGGCCGACACCTGTCACTGCCATTTAAAGCCTTTTACCAAACCTTATCAGGACCAGGCGGGAAATGAGACATCCAGCAATTCTCCCCCTTCATCCTGTCAGACCGCCACGGAGAGGACGCCGTCAAGGCGACAGAGACGGCTCAGGATGAATAAAACATCACGGGGGAAATGTTCAGGTGTGCCACTCAGACGACCAACAGAAACTTATCGTGTTAGGGAGTCGGCAAACTGACTCTGAGTTTATCCCTGACCCTCGCTAGTGTAGATCAAAAGTCTCTATGAGGTTTAGTGTTGATTACAGTGACCCCTGTGGTCAGAATCAGAAGTGTTTTTTTTTTTTTTTTTCTCGGTTCTCTATGACACTTTATTCTCAAAATCTTCTCACTCCTTTCTCACAAGTTTTCCGCTTCCTCATTAAATTCACTAGATTTTCTTTACAATTTCAGGACTTTTTTTTTTCTTTTTTTAAAATTTACTGTTTTCTTGGGAGTCATATGTTTTTTTGGACAATGTTAACCTAACTTTAAAGTCTCCAACTTTTTTTTTTTTTTTTTTTTTTTTACTTTTTGCTTGAACAGAGCTGAGACATGTGCCACCAGAAACTGGATTTTAATAATTGTATTGAATTTAAATTGCTCAGTTTAAGTAAATGCATTAAAAAAGTAACATTTGGAACCTGAAATAATTTAATTTGAAACTCTTAAAAAAATAACAATAATAATGATAATAAATAAATAAATAAATAAATAAATAAATAAATAAATAAATAAATAAATAAATAAATAAATAAGTAAACTAAACATCCAACTCATTTTATTCCTAAGATTCAAAAATGGTTTATGGCTTTTTTCCTTACTTAAAGGAGTTCTCACAGATGTTAATAGGACCAAAGTATATCTTGCTAATCTGATATTAAAATAGCAAAACTGAAAAGAAAAACAAACAAAAAAATAAATAAAATGAAAATAGAAAGCACTTAAAAAAATAGTTTTGATTTTTTTAAACTGTACGAAATAAAAAGTTGAATACTCCAAAAGTTAAAAATATATCTAGTCTATACAATTACTCAAACTGAGCATTTTAAATTTAATATGATTATTCAAATTCAAATAATTTTTTTCTTGATAAATTTTGAGTATTTATTTATTTATTTATTTTATGTATGTATGTATTAATTTATTTATTTAGTTTTAACTGAAAACCAAAATTCTAAAATGTTTTTTTTTTTGCCTAGTTGTAACTTGAAAACCTCACAAAATAATAAAAATAAATAAAAAACTAGAGAATTTCTCTGAAGATCTGAAAACTTGCACCTTCAAACCATCGTTATTTTTATTGTAGGTTTTTCCTTATTTGCTGAATTTGACTTGGTCAATTCTCATTTTGCAAATCTGCAATTTACAGTTTCAAAAAGTTCAGACTTTATTTTCACAAAGTTACGAATTTGATTGAAGGAAACCGTTATATAAATAAACATTAATCTGGTTAAAATTTAAATCTGTGAGGTATTTTTTATTTATCTATGTTTTCAAAGCCAAGCTAGATTTCAATATTTAAAGAGGTGTTTATTTTGTTATGTCAGAAGCCAAAACCAGTTCAAATCTGTGGTTTGGATCTAAAACAGAGACGGACATGAAAAGACAAACAGAGAGACAGGCAGCGGGCTCAGCACCCATCAGCTGAACGCTGCGACAGTTTTTGACAATTCCACAAAAAAAAAAAAAAAAAGGATTCATTTATCTGCCTCACATCTTTCTGATGCAACCTGGAGAAAGACGAGTTCAAAGGGTGTTGATGGAGTGACATAAAAAAACAGAAAAAACATGCTGCAGACTGAGAGGGAGGACGCCACGTCCACAGGACTCGTCGGCAGACTGGAGAGTTTTTTAAATAAGACGATGAAAGAAGCTGAATCTGATTCGTTGGTCACTGACAGGATCGGACTCTTTCTCTGAGTGTTTGACAGCTCCTCAGTGAGGATCCCTGCCGAGAGACAGCTTTCAGTTTCAGACGCAGCTGCCGTGTTTCCTCTAAGATACCAAACCTCAGTGACGCAAAACTACACTTCCAACACGCCCTCTTTCTGAGAAAGCAGCCACAGGAAACACAAAGCTACACCAGCACTTCCAACACAGCAGAATTAAGCTTTTTATAAGTCACTTTGTTCAGCATTATTTAGTGTCTGCAGACGAATACCATACGGAAAGAGAAACAATCTAAAAGGTTTCTTCAGCCATCAGTGGAAACAGAAACACAAACTGCACAGAGAAGTGGAGATAAAGTAAAAGTAATACCAGAGCAGGGAGGGAATTTAATCTCAGCTGTCCAGTTCAAACGCGGCTGGAGATCTTAATCATCCGTCACGTCACTCCACCTCATCTGATAAAGAAGATATATTAAAAAAATAATCATATTTAAAATGATATCACCTGCTTTTTTTTATATTTATCTCTGAAATAAAACATCTCTCCATAGCAGGATGGACACATTCTGAATGCAGCGAGGGTTTCAGAGTCACACTGTATTATTACTATTATTATTGAATCGCTCTGAGGTGAGGAAACTTTAAAATCTCCAGTTTAAAAGCATTTTAACCAGGGGTCTGCTACCTTTGATTTTGTAAGAGCCATTAGGCATCAGTTCATCTGGATTGAAGTCTTTCCAGAGCCACAAAATCTACTTTATGTAGACAGTAATGACAAAAAGTGTAGAAAAGTCTATCTAAACAAGATTTTTTTTGTGCTTTTAAAATTGTACATGTGGTGTCTTTTTTTTTTCTTTTTAAATAAATTTGGAAATATTTTTAATTAAAATTTTTTTAAAAAAAATGTGATGTCATGATGAAGTTGCAAATTTAAACAAAAAATATGACTCAAAAAAATTTGCTTTTTTTTTTTTCGATAAAATAAACATTAAAATATAAAAAAAGTCAAATTCAAAAGTCAAACAGTTTAAAAAAAGAAAAGAAAAAAATGAAGCAATTAAGTAATTTACAAACATTTGCAGTTTTTTGCAAAAAAAAGTTTGATTTTTTTATAAATCTAAAAGTTTTGTAAATTTGAAAAAGAAATTGCAAAGAAAATGTCTTCATCACAAAAAATATTGCAATAAAGACAAATTTACTGTCATAAACGAGTTGGAAATTTAAAAAAAAACATAACGTGAAAACATTTGCCTTTTTTTTCGATAAAATAAACTTTAAAATGGGAAAAAATAATTATTAAAACAACTAAAAAAAAAACTCATAAATTTGCTAAAATGTGTAATATAATCTCAAAAATTTGCTAAGTATTAAAAAAAATCAAATTTTACAATGTTAGAAAAAGAAAAAGAAAAAAAATAAATTTTAATTATTTGCAAAAACTTGAATTTTTTTTGCAAATATTTGGGTTTTTTTAAATTTGAAAAAGTCTTTATTACAAAAAATATTGTATTAAAGACATTTTTTGTCATAAATAAGTTGCAAATTTTTACAAAAAAATATGACTTGAAAAAATTTGCTATTTTTTTCGGTCAAATAAACTTTAAAATGCGAAAAAAAAAGAATCTTTGGAATTTTGATGTTTCAAAAATTTGCTAAAATTGGAAATTTTATGTCCAAAAATTGCTTAATATTTAAAAAAAAGTAAAAAAAATTAATTTTGCACAGTTAAAAAGAAGAAAAACATGCATATAAGTAATTTGCAAAATTTTGCAAACATTTTGCAAAAAAAAATGATTTTTTTTTATTTAAAAAAAAATGCATAAAAAAACCCTCCAAATTTGCAAATTTTGCAAAAAAAATCATTTGATTTGAAAAAATCAATTGCAAAAAAAGAAAAAAAGAAGTCTGTATTACAATAAAGCTTTTCGAAGCTACAAGGAGCCACTGCAAAGGAGGCAATATGCAACATGAAGCTCCAGAGCCGCAGGTTGAAGACCTTTGATTTTAACAAAGAAAAGCTCACAACACCAAAAGAATCTTAAAGAAACAAACATTTTAATCATATCTGTGTGAATTATTTGCTTCTGCGCTTCTGATGCTCTCACACAACCTGCAGAGCTTCAGTGGAAGCTGTATATCCTGTTAACCCTCAGAATCCCAAGCACTTTCCGAGCGTTTTTTACTTCTGTCATATTTTTTTCTCATTTTTCTCCATAAAGTGAAGTGCGTTTGAAAGCGCCTGCTTGGAGCTAAATTTCCTACAGTTGATTGAAACACATTTTCCTTCCTTCTTTTCTCTGAAATCAAACAATCGGACACTCCACAAGCTTCAGTTTGGAGTTTCACACACAGACCTTGTGCATGTGGTTTGAACCTCCTCGAAATCTGCCCTCAGAGGCGTTTCCACAACAAACCCGGGCGCCACGTTTCATGTTTTAATTACAGCCTGCCCCTCAGATCAGGACTCAGTTTAGCAGTCCTGCTGGATTTCTCTCTGTCCAATAATAATCTCTCTTAATTTCTGTCACACACACACATATTTTTCTCCCTGCCCGCCCGCCGGCCGCAGAGCAGAGGCTCTTTACTCTCTCAAACATTTGGGTGCAGAGTGAGACGTCTGTGCGGCTTCAGAGAGCATTTTGATGGCACTTCCTGTAAACACTGACGATCCCCCGAGGGTGGGTTGTAAAGATTTAGTGACCACATGATGCTTTTCAGGGATATTTTTGAGCTCTGGTTCTAAAAGCCTTTCAAAATAAAAAAGTCTGGACGTTATGTGCAGTAGATAATATTCAGATGTAATGACTGCTGATGCCTGAAGAGGGCGCTAACACTGCTCGGTAATGCACTTTGTATGTCCCACAGAGCTACATCAACGTCTGCTCACACTGTTCCTTTCTCATGAAGACACTCCTTACATTATTCTCAGTCAGTCCCCCAACCTAATGTCGATTCATCCGCCACTGAAAGTAGTTCCTGTTAAATTTTCTTTGTCCTAAATCACAGGATTAATTGAGCAACTTTGCACAAAAACCAGAGCAGATAAAAACACACATGAGAACGCTTGAGACAGATTTACCAACACACTCCTTGGTTTACAAACGCTTAATGATTCCACAAGACCGCTTTATGCAGTCGTATGTTGAAATGATGAGATGTCACAGGAACTTGCGTGATCAAACGTTCTTCAAATATATTGAACACAACAAAGGATGGTTGGCGCTGCAGCTGGTCGTCCTGGTGTGCATCAAAACAAACGACAGGCGTAGAAAAGAATATTTCACACAACAATCAGATCAGCTGATAGCAGCTGGAGGGGATGACTTTTGTGTCCTTAGAAAACTAACTTGAAGCTTCCTTAACACAACAACTGTCGTAGAAAAATCAGGGTAGCTTCAAGAGATCACACGTACAAGCCTTTCGGATCGATGCCACTACTGGTGAAAGCCCATTCTCATCCTCCAAAGGTCTTTAGGTCAAATCATAACAAACGTTATCTCAAGACACTTTCCATCATATGAACAGGTCTAGACCTGTTAATGTTAATAAAATTTTATCAGCAGAAACCCAACATCAAGACAAGATAAGGATTCTTATCTTAACCCACCATGAGTACAGGACTTTGCAGCATTTAGCAAGTTACGATGGCAAGGAAAAACTTCCCTTTAATGGGCAGAAACCTCGGACAGAACCAGACTCATGTTAGACAGACATCTGAGGAGACTGAGATACAGTCTGTAGTTTGGCGTTGTGGTGATGGTTAAGGTGAAACTTATGGGTCCATGGCAGCAGACCATCCAGAGCACCAATCCAGAGGAACCTACAAGACAAACTCAGAGCCTCCCAGAGAGGTGTATGGTCAGTAACTATAACAGGACAGTAAGACTAGAAGTTAGATTGACAGAAAAAGAGGGAAACAGGAGCCCTGTGTGTCAGTTCCCCCCATTAGTCTAAACCTATAGCAGCATGACTTAGACCTGGTTCAGACCTGATCCAGCTCTAACTGTAAGCTTTATCAAAAAGGAAAGTTTGAAGTCTACTCTTAAAGGTTGAGACCGTGTCTGCTCCCCAGACCTCAACCAGTAAGTTATTCCAAAGAAGAGGAGCCTGATAACTAAAGGCCCGACCTCCCATACTACTTTTAGAGACCCTAGGTACAACAAGCAGACCTGGTGCTGAGAACGCAAAGACCTAGACGAATTATACGGAACAATGAGCTTGATCCCATTTAGAGTTTTGTAAGTCAGATGACTAATTTTAGACTCTACTTTAGATTTTATAGGTAACCAGTGTAGAGAGGCTAACACTGGAGAGATGTGCTCTTGCCTCCTGGTCCAAGTCAGTTCCTGAGCTGCAGTGTGCTAAACCAGCTGAAGAGTCCTCATAGACGTATTAGGACCAGGGATGCACAATATATCAATATCAATATCGGTATCGGCTGATATTCACTCATTAGCTGCCGGCATTTTCAGAGCATTTGAAACGATCCTTTAAGACCCAAATAATCTTGTTTTCTATGACTATGTAAACACCAAAACTAACTAAGAAGAGTGGACCCTCTTCTTTTATGTCTCTCTTCCTGTTTTTGCTTAAAACAAACAAAAAAAAAACACTTTTTGGACTACGTTCTGAACACGTTTTGATCACATTTTGATCACATTCATTCCAGGCGCTCCATCCTTTAAGCTTTTCCATGGTCGTCTTTACTCACGATTGCGCTGCTCTTTCTTTCTGAACTACCTCGGAACATCATCTCAGATTGTTTATTTTTTATTTTTTCCAGTATTGATATTGGTAAATATTGGTTATCTGCCATAACAACAATATTAAAATTGGATCATGGTATTGACAAAAATTTTCATATCGGTGTATCCCTAATAAGGACTACTGGAAAAAAGAGAGTTGCATTAGTCCAGTCTAGAAGAAAATGAAAGCATGGAAGAGTTTCTCAACATCGCTCTGAGACAAGATGTGTCCAAATCTCTTGATATTACAAAGATGAAAACACGCTGCTGTTGAGACCTGTTGGATGTGAGAGTTGAAGGACATGTCTTGATCCAAAAGGGCTCCCAGGTTCCTGCCAGTGGTGCTGGAAGCCAAGATGATGTCGTCTGAGGCGGCGATGTTGTTCAAGAAAGCTTCTCTGAGATGTTTAGGTCCAAGAACAATGACTTCAGTCTTCTCTGAGTTCAGCAGTCAGAAGTTTCTGCTCATCCAGGACCTTACGCCTTTGAGGCGTGTGGTTGGTTTCTTCAGGCTTCATTGACAAGTAAAGCTGAGTATCGTCTGCATAGCAGCGAAAGTTTATGGAGTGTTTCCTCTTTATTTTCATCTGGGTCTTTTTTTCATCTTTTTTTTCTTTTTTAATTTGCACTGAATGCCATCATGCAGCCTGTAACTTCCATCATCCAGGTCTTACCAAAGTCAAGTATCAGTAGTTTAACTTATGCCCAGGAGCGTCTGCTTTTACCATCCCTGGAATAAAGAAACCGTACGTTAGTGATGACGGCTGCTGCAGAAAAGGCGGATGTGTGAAAATCTGTGTAAACAAGAGAACATTTAATTCACTCTTTCTGCACATTAAAGCTCTTTGGAGTTCACACACACACTCAAAAGTGTGTTTGGTGAGTTCATCCGAACCGAGAGGTGAAGCCTGCGCCCAGAGAATCAGCCGGGGAAGCGAGTGGTCTCATTGTGTTTCAGTGTTTGAAGTCTTTTTACAGGAAAAGATGCTGAATTAGTTAAAGCAGAAACAAAACGAACGCCCTCGTCCCGCAGGCTGCCAGAACATTCCTCCGCTTAGCCTTCGCTTCGTTGAGACTCTCAATCAGTCCTGGCACGGAGACGCTGCACATATTGGAGTAGGCTGATTGGCTTTCACGTCTTGGCGGCGAAGGAGAAAAAAAAAAGAAAAAAGAGGATGGTTAGTGATTAAATTCACTGGCAGCCTGGGCAACACAACACAACACACACTCGTCTGTATTTACATTGTTGGACGCTAATCCTGTTAATGAAAAATGTGCAGGTTTTCACAGCCACTGGCATGAGCAGAGCCAGCCCTCTCCTGTGGGAAGCGAGGTGGGATGAGTGTTCCTCCGCCAAAATAAAAGACACATTAATAAGAAAAGAATGTCGCAATCAAGTGAAATTATGTTCTGGAAGCTGCGCGCCTGCAGGTGCACCTGAGTGATGGAGCGGGTGTTTCTGAGCAGGTGACGCTCTGATGTCACGACACACAGCTCAGATCTCAGCCTGTGTGTGTGTGTGTGTGTGTGTGTGTGTTTTCATGGATCTAGCTCTGTTCCAAACACACACACAAATAAAAACAAGGCACACACCGTCCCCACAAACAAAGCCTGTTCTGCTGTCGGCTGCTTGTTGTGCTCTATTGTCTTCAGTCTGTTTGTAGATCTCATCATGAGCTCTGCTTAAGTTTCTGTGTCAGGGTTTATCCAGAGTTTAAACCCTTTCTGTCACGTCTCCTCACACACACACTTTGATTTTTTTAAAAGTCTGCTCCTGTAAAATCTTTAAGGGTTAATGTTTGCATGTGTTACTGCAAATTTTCAGAGATTAAAAAGCAAAATGTGAGGAGCAGCTCTTATTTATGAACCAGAACAAAAAGGACCAAAAAAGGGAGGGGTAATTCAGACTTCTTAAGCTCAGCTCAACTGTATTTTCTTCAATTTAAGGAGCAAAACTTCTGAATGTTGAGATCTGAGAATCCTGTCAGGGTGTCTGTTAAACCCTGAACACCTGAGTGATAATTGTAAGAGGAAAGGGATAAAAAAAGCTAAAAACTTTTATTTCCCCTCTGTAAGATCAAAAATTTGGCGTTAAAGTAAAAAAATCTGTGATCAAAGTCTGAATTCTGAAATTGAAGTGAATATTTTGACGCCTTATTTTAGAATTTTGCCTCCGGAGACAGAGTTAACAAGATTTAACAAAAACTTTTATCAAAAATAAAATAAAATAAAATAAAGAAAAATAAAATGAAATAAAATAAAGAAAAATAAAATGAAATAAAATAAAAAAAATAAAAATAAAATAAAATAAAATGAAATAAAATAAAATAAAATAAAATAAAATAAAATAAAATAAAATAAAATAAAATAAAATAAAGAAAAATAAAATAAAATAAAATAAAATAAAACAAAACAAAACATAAACAGGACAAAACTTAATATTCCAACTTCCAAAACAAGAACAAAAACAAATTTTTAAGCTTGGAAATATTTCTTTTTTGTCTCTTCTTTTCTGTTTCTTTTTCCTTCTTTCTTTCTTTTCTTTTTTTTTTTTTTTTTTTTTAAAGTAAACACTGATTTTTTTCCCCTCTGTTAGATCAGAAATTTGACGTTTAAGCCAAAAATCTGAGATCAAAGTCTGAATTCTAAAATTGAAGTGATTATTCTTACTCCTTAATTTAGAATTTTGCCTCTGGAGAAAGATTTAACAAGATTTAACAAAAACGTATCAAAAAAATAATAAAATAAAATAAAATAAAATAAAACAAAAACAGGACAAAACTTAATATTAGAACTTCCAAAACAAGAACAAAAACAAATTTTTGGGCGTGCAAATATTTCTTTTTTCTCTCTCTCTTTTTCTGTCTCTTTGTTCCTTCTTTTTTTTTTTTTTTTTTTTTTTTTTTTTTTTTAGGAAAAAATGATTTTTATCCAAGAATTTAAAGTAAAAGTGAGTCTGCTAAGACCTTAGTCAGAATGTAGAGATTCAGGTAAAAACTCCGGCTCCTGATCTCAGAATTCTGCTTCTCAAGTTAGTAAAACAAAAACTTGTCACACAGATTGATAAAATGGAATATCCTCAACTCCAAAAACATTTTTTTAGTGACCCTCATCTCCTCTTGGAGTCAGATCCTGCTCACCTCTATGAGAGTCTAATTTCTGTCACCACCTGTTCACTAAACATTAATCCTCCCCTTTATCTCAAGGTATGTGAAGGTGTTTTTTTTTAGGAAGAACTCTCAGGTGATCACAGAAAAACAGATTTTTGGCTCATACAAAGAGGAATACTCTGATCATCAGTTTCATGTAAAGATAAGAATAAGTTAATTTTGTCGATATCTTCACACTCTACAGTTTCATATATCCGCCATCGAAATTTTCGCTAGATCATCTGGGAAGCAGCTCTTAGGATTTGTTTTCAGAGGCGGGACCTTCAAAAAAATCAGCAGCTGGTGATTGGACCGTTCTGATTGACACACTCACCACAGACCAATCCACATCAAGCCACAGTATGACGTAGCTTATGTGCGGCGCTGCTGAGAAACAATAGAAGAACAACAACAGGAACATGAGAAACAGCTGTGATAAAGGTGTTTGACGACTGCTGCAGTTTTTGTAAATTTAACTTAAGAATCAAAGGAACTCTGACAAGTACGAAAGTCTGCTGACGTCACGTCTGCGCCCACAGCTCCCGCCTCTCTTCTCTGATTGGGCCGGTCAGAATTTAGCCAAGTGAATTTGTTGGTCAATGGAGCCTGGCAAGATGGTACTGCAGGATTTCAGGCAGGTCCATCTGCTCTGCTGGGTTACCCTCACTGGTCAGTGGAAGTCAATTTTAATTATGTCGTGTAGGTTGACGACTACAAAGGTTTGCCATGTTTCATGTAGAAAGCTGTAACGCAAAACAAACAGGATGTCAGAGCTCACTTTTTGAGCCCATTGAAGTTACCTGAATAAAACCCAACATCTTGTTCTTTACTGACAATAACTGACCACAGAACAGGCAGAGTGATGCTCTTTAACCCTGAACAGCTGTTAAGTTTGGATTGGAGGAAGATTTGAAGCCAGATAAGATGGATGGGTCATTCTTTTTGCGTATAAGTTCTGGAGAGTTAGACTCTCATATTGTGTTTTCAACATGTCCCAGAGCGCTGTTACCTCTCACTGATGTGTCTGCAGAAATCCAGTTTAAAGCCTGAACAACAAAAAATTACTGACCAGACCGCGGTTGTTCTCATTGCTCCCTACATCATCATGTTTTTAACATTTACATTTCTGAGGAATGAAGCCGTGACGTTTCTCCACTCAACTTTATTTATAAAGCACTGTAAAAAACAACCACAGCTGAAGCAAAGTGCTGTACATAAGAGAAGGTGCAGGCATTAATAAGTAAATAAGTAAAACAAATAAATCATTAAACAAAGGTGCAGGTAGTGAAATAATGGTTTCTTTGTTCAAAAAAATGAAAATTAAAAATAGATAGATAAATGAAACACTAAAACAGGAGCAGAGTCTCAAGCTGGGTTGAAAGCCAAGCCAAACCTGTATTTAGAAAATTGTGTAAAAGTTTTTTTTTTGTTTTCATGGTTTGGTTGAACTTTTTAGCGGTTTCTTAGGTTAATTTGGACATGAGTTTATACATTTTATTAAAGTTTTGCACATAAGGTATGGATTGATGTACAGTAAAGGTTTAAGCAAAAAAAAAAAAAAAGATATGCTATGCTAACTAGTCATTAATGATAAAACTGTTCTTTGCACAAGCTGGATTTTACAGATGTTAAGTTTCATATTTAAAATGGGAGCTAATGGTTGTTTTATTTCTTTAGCAGCAAGCCTCAAGTGGACAGGACAGGAACTGCAGGATTTATTTTATTTTATTTTTTTAATTTCTGTTTGGCTTTGTCTTTCAACATAAGCTTCCTGCAGGATAAAAACCCTCATGTGGACTGGATATTAGTGCAAAAGTGTAAGCTTAAACCCCAAAAGTTTTCTTTCTTGTGCATTTCCAAACTTAAAAAAAACAAAAACAAAACTAGTGATGTTTTCTGCTAAACTTTATCTTAAATGACCTTGTAATGCATATTTACGAACGCTCACAGCGCTGTGGAGCCTGGCATATGGATCAGCGAAGCCTTAACGCCACAGCCTGGGTGGTTTCTTAAAGAGCAGGGCCCCTGAGCGAGCGGTTTCATGAGTTTGGAGGACAAGCTGGTGTTGTTGGTCATTAATAAAAGTAGTGGCTGAACCCCAAACCCTCCACTTGTGGCTCTGGCTGAGGTATCATGATATACTGAGATCTTTCTGGCGGGGACGATCATGGTGTAAAATATTTAACATCTCTGCAGACTCGGAGCAGCAGCAGACAAATCCCCTCCTCTGAAGTTTCATCAAAATCCGATCAGCAGCATCCAAGATATTGCGTGTGACAGACGGAGGGATGGAGGGATGGACGAGTGCCGACCCTCAGTCCCACTGCGGGGGGCAACAGTGCTACCAACGGCTAATTAATCAAATTATATGACAGATGGTGTAGAGGAACTATTTCCCCCACAGGACGCTTTTAGATGAGCCACCGGCCTCGTGGTGAAACCGAGCGTCAGCACTTGACTGAAGTCCTTTCATTCGGTCCAATAAGAGAGCCAGGCCCAGGGAGAAAGGGCAGCATTAGTGGAGGACTGGAAGAGAGAAATAAGAGAAGAATGATGGAAAAATATTGCTCTTTCCCTTTGGATGTGATATGATCGCAGACGGGTTATATTGCTTGGTGGAATATTGCTGGGGCTCAGAATTAGATTGGGTCTCCCCCTCTGGCTCCTGTGATAAGGCCTCAGGAAAAGCTGCTTTGGATCGATCCCACGGACAAAAACGGGACGACGGGAACATAAACAGATTATGGACCCTTGAAACGGCTTCATTTCCAGGCAGGGGACACACCCACTCCCCCCTCCTCCTCCACCTCCTCCTCCTCCTCTTTTCTGCAGCCAAATTTAGCCACCAGAATCACAATTTGTTGACACGAGTCCTTTAATCTGACATATCTTGATCTTCACTCTCCAAACTTTCCCACCTGTGTGTGTCAGTTTGTTTAAAGCTGTGTTTTTATAAACTTCTTGAATTCTCTTTGCTGTTAAACGTAGGCAGGAAACACTCAGACTGGTCCAGGTGGCTTCTCTCCAGGAGGTTGGCTGAAGGAGTTTGAGCAGGAACGCCAAACTCCTTTTTTTTTAAGTTTAGGTTTAAAGCTTCATGATGAGTCATTTTACATCAGAGGATCGTTTTATATAAGATTTATTTCTCATATTCTTTAATATTTGCTTCCATGAATGACACATTTGTGCTAAGGATGATTCATCATTTCTGAATTTTCTTGCATTGGGTTTATTAACCAGTCAAAGACTTGTTCCTTTATGCTAACACGTTATTTATTTTAGCCTTCCGGTATTCCCTCTGTTGCTGGGTTAGCACAGCTAGCTCGTCCATCTTATTGGAGATAGATCTTACGTTCCTATGACGATGGATGGAAGGACAGGTCCATGTCGTCACTTCTTAACTCACACCTGAGAACCAGCAAGTCGTCCTCATCTCCTTCTCCTCACCTTGTGGGAAACATCAGGCCTTGCACCAGTTAGCATTGACACGCTACAGGCTGCTAACAGCTGATTTCACATGTAAACAATGCAGCCATGGTTACATGTAGGATCTCCAGACAAACACAGGAGGAAAAGTAGTAAAAATATCACTGAAGACAAAACCAGTTTTGTGTCCATGACCAACAAATGAACCATATAAAGTAATGATACACTCCAAATACAAAAATGATGAAAAAGACATGAAAAAATTACAAGAAACAGACAAGGAAGAGAGAGCAGCTACAACAGGACGGCGTCGAGCAACAAACAATGAGGTTAACTTTGGTTTTCTGGGGCTAGTTCTTAAGCAGGAGTCATGTTTGTTTTGACTCATCATGTTAGGAGACTTTTTGATAGGTGGGGTGTAAGCCGGATGTTGATAGCCAAACGAGTTAACATGATGCCATAGCAGTGTAACACAGTGTACCCTGTTAATAGATCCAACAAAGAAGAAAAATTTGACTCAGTTAACAGTAAGTTACGATAGAAAACATCCAGCAATTCGGCTTCAGTTTCACTGGAATTCATGACACCATTTTCTGAAAAAAAAAAAACAAAAAAAAACAAACAGAAAGAAAGTGTTCTTCTGGAAGTCGACAGGAGAGTTAAACAGAGTTGTGTGTTGGTCTTTATGACCACTGTCGAAAGGGAAGTGACGATTCTTTCCACCAATCAATGGACTGCAGTGTTTCTAGCTCCACCTTCTGGGGTTGAATCAATGGCTGTTTCCCAAAGCCAAGGTACCTTGCCTTGCCTTGGTCTGATGTGGGCGTGGGGTGGGCGTGGGCAGGCATCCACATCATCAGTCGCTGCCCAAGTGCTGTTCCAATGTTCATGTCCTCCGGAGGCATATGTCCTCCGTTTGGTTAGCATGTGGCTAATTGACCAAGGATGCACAGGTGTATCCTTCGCTGCCTTGCCATGGCTTTAAATACCCAGGAAAGGAAAAAAAAATGGAAGGAAAAGACGCACCAGCGGAGGCGCGTGGTAAATTCCTATTTAAATGTAAGTAACAAAATACACCTCTGAAAATAACAACTTATACCATGTCCACCACTTAACTCTTTTGTGTGTCACTCACTTAACTATAATTACTGAGAATCTGCACCTGCAGAGTGTCAACGATGTGACAATAAAAAAGCAAAAAGTGTAGAAAAGTGGCAAGCTATGACAATATTTGTAGCCGTCTGAGCTCCTCCCAAAATATGCCTTTGTAGGCTGTTCCATTAGCTTCTCCTTTCGAGTAGAGGCAGGACACTTGCCTTGGATTGGAAGGAAGTGGCTTCGGAGGCACTGCCTCCCAAGGCAAGGCAAGGCAAGGTACCTTGGCTTTGGGAAACAGCCAAGGTGTCTGGCACCCCAACAGAAGGGGACCAAAAAATAAGGCGGTATCATAGACTGTATAAAACATGGACGTAGTCTCCACGACGTCACCCGTCTTGTTCCCTAAACCTTGAAATGAAGCCAATCTGCGGACGCAGCCACATTTGTTATGACGCCAGCTGCGAGTTTCCTTTTAACCAGCTACAGGGCGCCTGTCAGTCATGTGGCCTGAGCTGATTGGACAATCAAATGATCCTAATAACTTCTAAACCACAGAGATAGAAAAAAATTCACTCACCGTACAGTGTGTGCTAAACCAGGCTGTAAATATGTTTTTAATGCCGTAAAAGTCTGTTTTTATGGCTGGGTGTGTACGTGACTTCTGGTCTTTCTGCAGCCAGCCTCAAGCTGATTCTCAATGAACAGCAGCTTTCAGCACGTCCACATAGGTTTCATCTTTACTATCCGGATGCTGCTCCTTGGACGGTACGGGTCGGTAATTTGGGGACCTGTCCCAGTTTTGGAGTTCTGGTTTGGTCTCAAAAGAGCACTAGAGAGCACTTTGTCTGCTCTCAGTCTGCAGAATCCAACTCGAGATGGTCCTCACCGTCCCCTCTTTCTTAAGTAGAGGTGGACTTTTTCTTGGTCTCTGGTGACAGTCTTTCTTGACACTTTGGCAAATCTTGACTGGGCTAAGTCCTAAACTGGTATAGTTTGGTAGTTTTTCTGGGCTTTTTAGAGGAACACATGTCAATTTATCTCTCTGGTTTGCTTTTCATAGTCCAGTTTGAAACCTTTAGCTCTGTTTCCACCAAGAAGTCCAGGTTAGATCAGTATGTTTTGGTACAGGTTGGCTCGTTTGTTTGCATTTCCACAGCCAACTGTGCCCCCTTGTGGTAGGCAGTGTGTAAGCTGGGTGCCGACATCAGTTGAATATTAGCGTGACGCCATAGCAGCACGACACAGTGTACCCTGCTAATAAATCCAACGAAGACGAAAAACGAGACACGGTAAACACAGCGCAAGGATAGAAGACACCCAGTGATTCGTCTTCTTTGTGATTGGCATGTGGCTCTTTGTTACAAAGCGCAATCAAGCTTTGTTTCAGAGAAGACTGTGTGCCACCAGGAGAAATACATCAGCTGCTGTTGCACAGGAAGTGACAAATCTTTCCACCAATCAATGGACTGCAGTGTTTTTTTTAGCTTCACCTTTTGGGATTGGACAGGAGGGTCCCAAAAAGTGTGATGGCTCGTCTCGGTCTCGGGGCTTAAGGCTTCCTCCCTCTGGAGACTTGATCCGGACTGTGTGGCTCTCTCTGTCTCTAATTGGTTGATTGATTGATTGATTGATTGATGACAAGCTGTGGGCATTTCAAAGTTAAAGCACATAATTAAAGCACAGCAGTGGTTTGTGCTTTGGCTTAATGAAAAGGTCACTTCTCTGAGGACCTGATGATTTTGACCTCAACTGTCTTTCACCTGCAGACTGAAATGATCAACAGAGACGGAGGAAAAAACTGAAAAAACAAAAACAAAACAGTTGTGTTAAATCATGGTGATAATTTGCAGGATTGTAAATTACAGCCCGAGTTTCATGTAAACTGATGTGAGTGTGTTCTGTGTGTGTGGTGTGTGTGGTAACCACAGCACAGCTGACAGTATTGTGGAGGCTCCAGCAGCCCGACTGACCAATCTCTGCTGATTTGGACGATGTTCCTGAACCTTGTTAGAGCACTTTCTGACTCTCTCTGGCCGTGTGTGTGAGAGCCAGGTTAACTACCAATTTCTACCTGTGTGCTGTGAGTGTGTGTGTGTGAGTGTGTGAGTGTGTGCGCTCTGTTCTTGTTTGTCTGTCGCCCACACTCGGCTCACTCTCTCCCGCTCTGTTCAGCAGGTTTTCTGCTCGCTAATCAGGTGGAGAAGCTTCCTGCCGGGAAAATAAGAGCCGGCTCTGCCTCGGGAAAACAATTCAGCCATCATCCCGCCATTACAGCCATGGCCACAGTCCTAATTTATCTCCCCGAGTGTCGCTCGGTGTTTTCCTCCTGTTGGAGGAGAGTTTCCGAGCAGCGCGGCCTCTTAATACTCTCCCGTGCCTGGCTCACAACAAACAAATGAGAACAACAAATCTTCTGTGCCAAGTAGATTTACTTTTATCTGTGCTATCACCGCGCTCCCCGACCACTCATAAGATTAGAAGGAGCAAGCCGCAATATTGGATCTGTTTTGTCAGCTCTGTCCTGCTGCAGCTTGCTCTCGATAAATCTGGGAGCTTTTTCCTGCTCTCTCTGCGAGCGGTTATCCTCATCACTCCTCCTCTTCATCACTCCTCCTTCGTCCCTCTGCTCTGGGAGAGGACAAAAGTAATGAATTGGAGAGGGAGGGATAACATGAGGAGTGGAGGGTGGAGGGGGTTTGATACTCTGTGTGTGGAAGAAGGAGGTGAGGGGAGTCAGCTCCTTGAACCTCTGACTGTGTCCACTCTGATCCACATTATTATGATCAGCATTTAAAGCTGTGTGCCTTAACGAAACTCTTCATTGGTCTCAATATTTCATTGGTCAAAGAGGATTGAGATCTGGGGACTGTGGAGGACATTTGAGTACAGGTAGGCTGTGGACTTTTTTTTTTCCCCATTGTTTTTATTTATTTATTTTTTTCCTTTTTTTCTTTTTCTTTTTTTTCTTTTTCTCTTTTTTTTCTTTTTTCTTCTTTTTCTCCCCCCTTTTTTCCTTTTTTTCTTTTTTCTTTTTTTTTCCTTTTTTTCTTTTTTTTTTTCTTTTTTCTCCTTTTTTCTTTTTTCCTCTTTTTCTTCTTTTTCCCTTTTCTTTCTTTTTTCCCTTTTTCTTTTTTCCTTTTTTCTTCTTTTTCCCTCTTTTTTCTTTCTTTTTTTCTCTTTTCTTTCCTTTTTTTCTTTCCTTTTTCTTCTTTTTTTTCTGTGGACTTTAAACCATGCTCAGTTGGTACTAAGGGGCCCAAAGTGAGCCAAGAAAATATCCCCCACACCATTACACCAGCAGCAGCAGCCTGAACCGTTGATACAAGGCAGGATGGATCCATGCTTTCATGTTGTTGACGCCAAATTCTGACCCTACCATCTGAATGTGGAGCAGAAATCCAGACTCATCAGACCAGGCAACGTTTTTCCAATCTTCTATTGTCCAGTTTTGGTGTTGCTGTGTGAATTGTAGCCTCAGTTTCCTGTTCTTAGCTGACAGGAGGGTCACCCGGTGTGGTCTTCTGCTGCTGTAGCCCATCTGCCTCAAGGTTGGACGTGTTGTGTGTTCAGAGATGCTCTTCTGCAGACCTCGGTTGTAACCAGTGGTTATTTGAGTTACTGTTGCCTTTCTATCAGCTCCAACCAGTCTGTCCATTCTCCTCTGACCTCTGGCATCAACAAGGCATTTTGTCCCACAGAACTGCTGCTCACTGGATATTTTCTCTTTTTGGGACCATTCTCTGTAAACCCTAGAGATGGTTGTGGGTTAAAATCCCAGTAGATCATCAGTTTCTGAAATACTCAGACCAACAACCATGTCACGTTCAAAGTCTCTTAAATCAAAGTCCCTTAAATCACCTTTCTTCCCCATTCTGATGCTCGCTTTGAACTGCAGCAGATCATCTTCACCATGTCTACATGCCTAAATGAACTGAGTTGCTGCCATGTGATTGGCTGATTAGAAATTTGTGTTAACGAGCAGTTGGACAGGTGTGCCTAGGATCTTAAAATCTAGAAGAAATTCTCTGAATTCACCAAGATCGACTCCAAGCTCTGCTCCTGAAAGGCCTCTAAAGGGCTGGCCAATCAGATGGAAGAAAGAAGCCTTAAAGAGACAGCAGCTTAAACAAAGTTTGTCTCACAGAGGCTGAATTAAGGGTTTTCTAAAGAACCAGGGAGTGAGAAATAGAGAATTTTTAGAGTTGTAAATCACGTGAAGGGGAATGAGAGGGGCAGAATAAAAGTAAAACAAATAAACAGAATACCTCCTCTAAATTCACGTTGACTTATTAATAACTTGCGTCACGACTGGAACAATTTTCTGTTTTGTCTTTCACTTTCTGGAAAAACTACATTTCTCATTTACATTCAAATTTACGGCTTAAAATTTATAGTTTGATAGCGAAAGTTCCAGATGGAGATGTTTTGTGACCTCCTGCTCTCCTAACGAGCTCTCACTCAGCTCACCTGTCCTCGTTGCTCCCAGCTGCTGCTCATCAGCCTGGGGAGTCTATAAAAGGAGGATCTTTCCCTCAGTTAGTGTGTGACACCAGAGAGCCAACACCTTCAGTTGGTTTCTCCTGGTTTGTGGGATGAGTGTTTGGGAGTGAGTGTGTGTGTGTGTGTGTTTTGAGGAAAAGCGGGTGAAAAAAACAGATTTTTTCAGTTAGTGTTTCTCCCCACAAAGTGACTTCACTTTTGTTTGAGGCTTTTTTCCTTTAGTTTGTCTGCTTTTAGTAGAATTAGTGGTTGTCTGTGAAGAGTCAAACCTCTACTGTACCTTTTAGACCTCAAACTTATTATGTTGTTGAAAAAAGCTGCAGATTTTCTTTTTGTTACTTTCCCTGTCTGTGACCCCTGTCCTTCATGTCATGTGACTTGCAGGAACATATCAGCGAGAAAAACTTGCAACCTTTTAGTCCCTCTAAAACAGGGACAGGCAACCTTTTCCTCATGCCACTTTAAAATACACCCTTACCCCACAGTGCCAGCACTTACTCCTTCAATAAAATCCTCAACAGTCTATAGGAAATTCTCCTTTATGTATTCCCTGTCAGCCAATGGTTTTCCATGCTTCGGTGTGAAATGAGAAATGAAATAACTTCCCTTTGCTTTGTTTAGCACAGCGGTCCCAACCCACAGTCAATGGCTCTATTGGTACCGGGCCATTCATTAAAAAAAATACTCAGCCTACATTATTTCAGTTTGATTTATTATCTGATTCTGAACAGTGTTTTATTTTGAAAAATGACCGGTTTCTCTCCGCCATACCTGTCTATGACTCATTCTTGACGCCAAACCTCACAAGCTAGCAAAATGAACAAAAAACAAACATCATTGGAAAGTTTCTTTAGGCAGGGTAAAAGAGCCAGTGAGGAGACAGAAGAAAAGCCAGTTAGTGAAAATATTAGCCACAGCTACATGAGGAGTTTTTCGTCTTTCCGAATAGAATCTTTTTGAATGGAATCTTTCCAAATGACTTTTCTGAAAACGATAGTATACATGGAAAGGAATATTTTTCTAATCTCTGGTCTACATGCGCCGCTATAATTAAACAGAATAGTCAATGGGGCATGCGCAGAAAAATGTAAACATCACATGATTTATCAAAGATGGAGGACCAGTTTTTCTTTCACTTGTGTAATTACTCCGTATTGTGAGTTTTTCGTACGTCCAGTCTTAGAATTATGTTCAGTTCCTCCAAAGTTTGGATCAAAAACAAACTTTCTGCAGCAGTCCAGCGCTGGCTGGCCGTCGTTTTTAAAATTGAGGAACGTCATATCTGAGCATGTGCTGAAAGAACGTACCCTGACAACTTTCCATTTGAGTGGATGATACCTCAATTGGTTTAGGGAAAGAAATATTCCCTGTGAAACTGATTAAATGTTCATTTAGATTGGCACTTTTCTTTCTGAATGAGGTGTATACAAAGGTTAAATTCTTTCTGTTTGAGCAAATAAACCGAATGCAAGCGGAATATTTGGGTCCATGTATACGTGGCTACTGTCTGACATTAAACTCGTCTGTGGCGCAAAAAAAGTTGGAGACTGCTGGTTTAGCATACTTTGCTAACACTGTCTGGTCCCCAACATAGCTGCACAATTGGCGTCCTTCATACCACACTTTCACAGCAAAGGGCGCTTATGGCCTGATATCTGCCAATCTCTGCCAATAAACCCATAATCCCAAGAGCTTTGCGGTGACGCACTTGCATCTCAGTCGTGGACTTTTAGCATCATGATTTAAATGTATTATTTAACGTTATTTGTTAAATTTTGAAAAAAGATTTATTTATCTTTATTTTAAGTATTAATTAGAATAGAATACAATAGTTTTATTATTACCTCCGCCAAGGAGGTTGTGTTTTTTAACGCAACTCAAAAAGTTACGAACAGATCTTCATGACATTTTCAGGAAATGTTCAAAATGGCATAAGGAAGAAGTGACTACATTTTGGAGGTGATCCGGATCACCATCTGGATCCAGGACTTTTTTTAAAGGATTCTTTATCATTGTGAGATAGGGCTGTTTTCTCCATATGTGTATATAACTTCACCATAAATGGTCGGATTGCTTTACAAAACAATACAAGACAAGGTCACTATAATTTCTGACGGATGTTAAAGTACGATCCAGATCCTGGAAATATTCTGGATACTAAGATCTAGAATATGAAATATGCACTGGGTCATCATAACAAATTATCGTACAAACCTGCAACTAACACCACATTGTAGCAGACAGTCTGCTGAAAGGGAGTATAACATTAAAGTCGGACTAAAGTGTTGGTGACAATCACAATATGCTTGGTGGAGGTCTGCGCTTTCTGAGTGCTTCTAGTTTTCTGTGTGCCAACATAAATATCCTCACGTGCCATCCATGGCACCCCTGTTCTGTGATCTGAGGTGGACGTCTCACATGCACAACGTGTTTTACAAGATATATTAATCTGCTAAAACCCGGTTTAGTTTAGACCCCACTTTAAGATGTGTCATTATGTGGCTACACCAGTATCTTCTGTGTTCTTAAACTGTTTCTGCTGCTTCTCAAAGTTTGTGTAAGGTCTTTAACTTTGTGCTAAATGAAGAAATTGGATCCTCAGTTGTCATAGATTTCCTTCCACCCCCGTCGCTTCTCCAGTTTCTCAGGTTTCAGTCGGAGCATCCCTGCAGGTGAGAAAATGAACATTTTTAACTTTTGCCACTTTCATTCCTCTAACAGATTTTTTTCTCCACCATATTTTCTTGCAAACCTTTGTCTCTCTCTGAAAACTCTTTTTCTTTTTGCAGAATCTGAAAGTTGTACTTGTTAGCAGCTCCCTCACACTGAGTCACACTCTCTGTTTCTCTTTCGGTGAGTGTTGCTTCAGTTTCCATGCCAGACTCCTCGCAGGGCAGCAACGAGAAAATCAGAACCTGAATGAAGAGCTGAAGTACGTGCTGCAGCGGCACGCAGCGACACAGTCCGCCCACCTTCATCTCGCCCGTGAAGCTGAGAGGTCGACAAGCAGCCGGCTGACTCCGCGCGCAAACACTTCAGCGACAGGAGTCGGCGCCCGCTCCGACACGCCGACTCCTGTCGACAGGAGTCCCTCCCCGTCGGAGCTGGAGGTGAGTCACTGCAAACATCACCTCCAAGCACAAACAAACAACGGGCGGAAAGCAGCGGTGGGGCGAGGCCAGAGGAGTCAGGATGGAGGACTTGGAGACGGAGGAATGTGTTCATCAAGAAACAGTTGTTTCTGCATCATTTCTGTTCCACATAACATCAAGGGGAACAAGTATTGTGACAGGTGTGCGACTGACGTGGAAAGAGGAAATAAAGAAGAGTGACAGAGGTCGCTGAAGATGTTTATGTCTCTTTATTTCACCCGAGCTGCAGCTTGTTGAAGCTGAATCAGATCAAGAATGGTTAAAAGTGAATAAACAATTCTCAAGCCACAGCTAAACAATCACAGATTCTTTCCTCGGAGTCTAAGGGCAGTTTAAAGAGGGGGTCTTGTGCTATAATTCTCTGGTTTCCCGTACTGGTTTGACATGATTCACAGCTCATCAAAAACCTTAATACTGTTTAAATGCTGGATTCACATTTCAACATACTGATCTTTATTCTTCTTCTTCCATACGTTTTTGCCACGCTACTACTCCTTCAAATTTTATCTGATTTTCACCTAACAAATATCAAATTCTTCAGCTTCTTCTGGACATTTGTGCTGTGACTTTTCTCATCTCTAACCCTTAAACTTCTTTATTTATTCAGCTTTTTTTGAAAAAATTTGACCCATTAAAATAAATGGGAAACTTCAGCTTTACCGTGCAAGTCTCCCTAAATTAAAGATGCTTAAACTTCGGCATACTTTCACCTACAGACCTCTTTTTTTGCTTTAAAATGTTCACAAATCTTTCGGCTTTTTGTGTATGATGTTAAGTTTAGATATCTTTTTCAGATTTTATTGTTTAAGCAACACAAACTTTCACAAAAATCGCGGCTCTTACAGTGCGTGACATGAGCAGCCAGAGTGAAGGAGGCTGCTGCTGAGACGTTACAACTTTCCCAAACAAATTGTTATAACTTCTAGAATCTTCAATATAGAGACATGAAACATATATCAAAATCCCAAATTTACGACAAAGCTTCATCTTCTCGTAACCTACTGCTACTGTTATTTTTGACGACCTTCTTAATTTCAGCACCATTCATAACTACAATTTTAGCTCGCCATCCCGCCCTAATTTCTGGCTCTACAGACATGAAAAACACATCTTCAACAGAGTCTTCAGATTCTTATGATGTGACCGTTTTTCTTATAAACCCTTATGGTTTTACCACAGCTAAAGGACACTTGTACCCTAGGTTTCACTTGTACATCCTCTGTCTCAGACAGAAGTCAGAAAGCTGGAGCTCTCCACAGCCTACAGCCCCGGCCACACCGGACGCGAATTGGCAAATTTAAACGCACGTCATTACTGTGACATGCCGAGCTAACGCCCAAGGCTGCGTCCTTATGTGTGTGCACATTCATCTCTCAACAAACCTCTACACTCAATCCCTCAGGGGCCTGCTGCCTCTTCCTGGTAATCCACCTCCACTGGCCCCCCTACATCAACAAATCAATGTCGGGGGGGGGGTCTCACAGCTGATTGGCTGACTCTGCACAGCAACACGCAGATAATCATCGAAAGTTTAATATTTTTAACTCTAACGTAGAGCCGTTTGTCGCCCCTAACATGCCGGATGCTCCAAACGCGTCTTTGCAACGACTTTGTATGTATTCTCGACGTGTGTCTTTGCGAATTCGCGTCTGGTGTGGACGTGGCTTAACAAGCAGGTTACCATGGAAACCTTTCATCTCACACTGCTGTTTATACTATCTAATCAAAAAATTCAGGAACAAAGACACATGTGTGTGCTTTTTCTGTCACAAACAAATTTGACTGATACCCCCATCACTACTTTAGTTACTTAGTACACCATAACTACTTCTTTAACTCACTGCTTTCTCCACTATTTATACGACTTTTTCCACAACTTATATGACTCAAACTACTTCTTCTTTGACGACTAATACTTTAAACTTTTTTTTGTTTGTTTTTACGACTTATTCTGCTTCTTCTCTTTCCCCATTCCACATTTTCGCCTCTGTTTTTCTGCTTTTAGCACTCTTACTTTTTCTTCTTCAGCTTCAGCATTTCAACACATCTGCTGCTAGGAAATGCAATTTCTCTAGTTTTAGATGCTGTCTCTTTAAGCCCCTCCCCCATTCCCTCTGATTGGCCAGCCATCTGAAGTCCTTAGTGTTTGAGGCCTGCCCTTCCAACATGACATAAAGCATTTCAGACCTCAGCATCTCATGAGACGTGCAGATACCATCAGCGCTCGAGCTGCAGACTGGAGAAAAAAAAAAAAAAATCCAGTTCCTCAACAGAGGGCGCCAAAATCAACATGTCCTAAACCTTCTTTAAATAATATCACTCAGAGCCGTTATGAAAACTATAAAAACGTCAAATGTGAGCAGCCAAACGTGTGAGAAGATGTGTTTCCCCTGTCCCCAGCTCGGCTGAAATGTTGTCCCCCATTTCTTGAAGTGGCAGACGCCTTCTGCGCTAACAGTTGTCACTGTGATATAAGTGACAGAGCCAGCAACACATCAGATGTGAATCAGGCCCGGAGTGACTCACAGAGGCCCATAAAGCTGCTCTCTGAATACACACCGCTGATTAAAGAGGTCAGCAGCGTCCATAAATCCTGCGTTATATTAAAAGACAATTTGTTTTCTGTTGTGGAAGCTGTAAAACGCCCCGATGTCCAATCTGAGCCCAGCATATGTGAGCTGTAAAAGGATCTTCTATCTGACATATTTATCTACCCACAGCATCAGCAAACCCCGAAAACCTTCCTCGCCGTCCCGCAGGAGGAGGACGAGACCAAGCCGCCCTGCCACCTGATTGATGCAGCGGTGTATCTCATCAGCGGTCACGTCTGGCGCTGCACATGATAGAGCCGCCGGTGAGCTGAGAGGCTTTTAGCCGCTGGACGGGTCAAACGCCACTATCGTCAGAGTAAAAGGCCGGCGTAAATCTCTCCCCTGCTGCTGCTGCCCTGCCGGCTGATCAATACTGATCTAAAGGTGATGGATGAGAGCTCGATGGACTCTATCTTTTCTTCTCCAGGCGGCGGGATGGAGAACGTCTTATCTCTCACAGGAGGAGACCAAGCGAGGGGAGGGGGTTGCAAAACATCTGGAAAAAGCTGTGGGTGTCAAAATGTTTCAAAACCTCGTCTTCTTTTCTGAGATATTAAAGGAAAGAGTCTCACTGTTACAGGAGAACAAGTAGAAACCTCTGACGATGAAAAAAGGGTGCAAATACCCTGCAGTTCCTCAAGAGGCCACTAGGCTGGCTCTAAAGGCTACGTCTCTGTAACGGCTGAAATAAACCAGATAAGACTGTGGTTCAGCTTCACAGGAAGTCAAGCATGAAATATGTCACAACTTTGGGAAAATCTTTCCAAGGAAAACCTAGAGAAAAATCTGACTTGCTGAGGAAAAAAAAAGTAAAATAAACATTAAAAAAAAAAAAAAAAGAAAAAGAAGAAGGACAGAAGGAAGAACAGGAGCAACAGTACCGCGATGCATGCTCAGCCGAGTGTCGGCATAGTGGAAGCTAGCTTCACAAGTTTTTGCAGCTTCACGTGGTCTCAGGATGTATCCGACCTAAATCCAGTCAAGTCTTCAGTTTTGGAGGAGCTACAAACCAAGTCAGATCCTTCGCAGATTTATTGGATGGCACAGCCCACAGCACAGCACATATCGTAATACACTCCTAGGCTCAAACACATATCTTTACAAAGGATTTCAGTGATGTCATCATGCATCTGTTTTTAGCCAGCACATCGCTATGGGGATAGTTTGGCCCTAGCCAAACTATGAGTGGTCACGCTATAAGATTTCCTGTAAGGCAAGGCAAGTTTGTTTATTTGGCACATTTCAGTATGGCAATTCAAAGTGCTTTATGGACAGAACGAATTAAAAGGAAACAATTAAAATTTAATTAAAAAGCAGATTAAAATAAAAAGATATAATAAATCAATAAGATTAAAAAAAAGTTAAAATAGATTTCAAAACAGATTTTTAAAACAGATTTTAAGAAAAGAGTGGCAGTGCAGAGTTAAAGAGAAGATATTAAAATGAATTGTTAAAATGCTCTAATAAAAGGCAGCTGTAAAAAGTTGAGTCTTCAACCTGGATTTAAATGAGCTTAGAGTTTCAGCAGGGCTTAGGGTTAGGTCTGGGTTAGGGTTAGGGGTTAGGGGTTGTTCCAGATATTTGGAGCATAGAAGCTGAATGCTGCCTCTCCATATTTGGTTCTGACTCTGGGGACTGAAAGCAGACCTGATCCAGAAGACCTAACTGGTCTTGATGGTTCATACTGGATCAAAAGATCATTAATATATTTCGGCCCTAATCCATCCAGAGCTTTGTAAACCAACATGAGTGTTTTAAACTCTATCCTCATAAACACTCTTTGAGCCTGCAAAACATGCAAATGAGTCACATCTAAGAAGTAGGGGTGGGAGAAAAAATCAATGTATTATGGTATCAGGATTTTTTTGTTTAACAATTTTAAATCATCTTTTCTTTTTGTTGAATTTTTTTTCCTTTTTTTATTTTTTATTTTTATTTTTTAATAAATTTGAGACCCTAATTTTAGTCTTTGTTTATCAGCTGGGTTGCAAAAAAGTTGAGATGTCAGATCCACTGAATAAATCCTCAAAACTGACTCATATGTGATGTCCCTTTTTGGGGGAAATACAGCTGCAGATATAGTGACTAAAAATTGCAAAATTGAAAAAAATGCCAATTTCAATCCAAAACAGCACCCAAAATTTGTCAAAAAATAAATAAATAAAAAATAAATAATAATAATAATAAAAATAAAAATAAAAACGAACTTGTTCGAGTAGAACTTGTAAAAACTGTTTGAACGACTCATAAATTAAACATTTGTAGGACCCAAAATGAGATGCTCAGCTGCTCTTGTGTTGTATAATCACATCTATGAAGACTCCTCTCAAAGAAATAGCTCTGCAGGTTTACAGGAGACCCTGGTTTCAGATCCCTCCTCTTCCTCACAAACATCTTTTCATCCTTGACCTCGTCTTTCTTTCTTTCACGTCTGCGTTGTTGTTCATGCACATAAAAGCAGATGTTGGAGCTGTATTCACAGCGGCCTCCTTTCATAGCCTCTGCAGGTAAACGATGTCCCTCTCGTGCTCTCTGGACCTCAGCCGTAGCTCACCTAGAGGCCATTAGTGACCTGAGGGACCCGTGTGGAGCTGATGGACCCTCGCCATCACTCAGAGGACCCTGGTGTTCGCGGAGCGCGCTGACGTACGATCGATGAAAGGTCGCTGTGACGGTTCAGCTCAGGCAACACAATGAGCATCAGTTGTTTTCTCTTCCCTGAGACGCAGCCTCCTCCTCCTCCTCTTCAGCCGCCGCACGTAATGATAAAGGCCGTGAATTGAAGCCATAAATTACCTCCTAACGTTGAGGAGTGAGATGATTAATCACTCCACAAAGTCTCCGCTGAGGAGACACAAAGATGCACCTCCTCAGTGCCAAACAGCTCCTCTGTGCTCGCCGCCGATGATTTACAGCTCGAGCGGCCGCTTTGCGTCAGGCCCGGGCTGTCGGCGGCTGAATCAGGAAGTGCGTGGAGATGCCAGGCAGACAAAGAGCCGGAGACAAAGTCAGCCGCACCTGAGAGAAGCTGCAGCACGGACACGTTTGGCTGATGACGCCGCGCTCTCTGCTGCTTCTGTCAGTCGCAATAATGGCCATCCGGTCAGAGACGAGCTCCATAAATCAAACAGACTGCCGGTTTGTTTACCCGCCGGGGTTGGGGAGAGGTCTGAAACAGCAGTATCTGTCCCCGCCAGCTGTTCCAACCGCTCTCCGTCTCTCGCAGCCTCGGCTAATCTCAGCTTTCCAACTTCCTGTGACTCTGCTTCCTCTTTGTCCTCCTCAGAAAGAGGTTTTCGGGCAAACTTTACCTCCGCGCTCTGCTGCTGGAAACGTCTCCGCGCCCCGGCTGCTATCTGGAGCCGGAGCCCTGACTCTGTGTGCTCCGGTTAATTCGCTCCTTTCTGCTCCCCCCTGAGGAGCTCACAGGAAACTGTTGGTTTAACAAAGCAGGGGGTTGTGGGTAAATAGCTACCTCCTTGACTTGCCTGTGTGTGTTCAGTGTAAACAGCAGTGAGAACACCAGAGGCTGGCTCCGCTCACAGCCGGCTCACCGGGGCGTTCGCAGGCCGCGCTGTTTGTGTGTGTTTGGAAGCGACTGAAACACTTTCTGTTCTCGGTCTTTGTTTGGTTCACAAACACTGAAACACGGAGCGACGTCTCTGCTTCCTGGAGAAGTTCTCAAAGAC
This sequence comes from Halichoeres trimaculatus, assembly GCF_033239565.1. Taxonomy (NCBI): domain Eukaryota; kingdom Metazoa; phylum Chordata; class Actinopteri; order Labriformes; family Labridae; genus Halichoeres; species Halichoeres trimaculatus. Next base: position 35,103,488 of record NW_027437185.1, on the reverse strand, counting down.
GACAGCCTCTTTTTTTCTGCCTCACAGCTGCAGTCAGGTGTTCAGACTGTCGGATGTGTTTGGAAACTCTGATCTGTTTTTATTCTAATGATCAGAGTTTGAGCCATGTTTACAGCACAGGCTGTCCGGACCAGGAGTCTGCAACCTTAACTTTCATTAGAGCCATTTTCCCTCAGCTCACCTTGATTGAAAATAAATTGATTGATATATTTTGTGGCTCCATAATGCTTCTACTTTGTCTTCAAAATCTACTTTGTCTTCATAATAAAAATTAGAGTGTATTAAACTCTACACATCGTTAATATCAGGTGAAAAAAATTGAAACAAGAAGTTTTTTTGAAATTTATAAAATTGTACAAGTGTTTTTTTTTGTTTTTATTTTTGATGAAAATTTGAAATTTCAAAAATTGTGAAACAAAAATTTGCAAGAATAAAAAAAATGCAAAAATAAAAAAATAAATTTCAGAAATTGTAAAAACAAAAAATACAAAAACAAAAATATTAAATAGCAAAAATTTGCAAAAAAAAAAAAAACTAAAAAACTTTGGTTAAATTTGAAAAAATGAAAAAAAAAATTGAATAGTCAAAAATTAATTAAAAATTTTGCTTAAATTCAAAAAAGCAAAAGTTTTGAATAGTCAAAAATTTGCAAAATTTGCTCAAAATGTTCTTTAAAATATGCATTTTAAAAAAATTGCGCAAAATTTCTAAAAAATTGCTTTCTTTAAACTATTTTTGCACTCCATGAAGTTCACCCTCATGTCAATGGCCCAGATTTGAACCCATCCTGTGATCTCTTTCCTGCATGTCATTCCCCACTCTCACCCTGTTTTGCCCTATATCCAATGTAAGACATAAAAAGCCCCGAAAAATAACTTAACGAAAAAAAAAAAAAAAATCCAGTTCCCATGGACTAGATAGCTGAAAAACGCACTACAGCACAGGAACGGAGCTGTCCGTGGTTCTGAAAGCTAATGCTGTAAACCAAAACCATTGGGTGGTTCTGATGTTAATGATGAATCATATTTGTTGTATCAAAGCGAGCCCCGTTGGTACCTCCCCAAGAAACACTCACTTCACAAATGTTGCAAGACACTGTTTTACGATTATTGCTTTCCAAAGAGAAGTAGTGCACACACAGCAGAAATGTTTGCAGTGTGGTTTGATTTACAGCAGCCGTAAAGCGTGACAGTGCTGAAAATCTGTGAAAACTGGATCTGTTTCCATCACATAACAAAATCGGATCAGGACATCCATAGTCTGTGGTCTGTCTCCACTCTGTCACGACAAAAGATCAGATAGGTTTCTATTCAAGTTCATTTTTTATTTTATTTAACCTTTTTTAATGCAGGTTAGCTCCACTGAGATTAAAAACCTCTTTTTCAGGGAAGACCTCGCTAAGACAGGCAGCAGCAATTTAATAATATTTTTCTATTGTTTACATATTTTCTACTTTTCTATTTTTCCAACATATGTGTTATTTCATATTCTTATTGTTATTCCCCCATGAGGAATCAATAAAAGAATATTCTATTCTATTCTATTCTATTATATTCTATTCTATTCAGCAAAAACATAAAGTCACAGGCAGGAAGCACAAAAAAGAAAAAGCACAGTTAATAAAACACAAGATAATGGATTAAAATCACGTTTCAGGAAACAACTATTCAACAAATGAGCTAAAACACTGGCACCTTATAAAACCCACCTCTGTGTCTTTTATTTTAGATTTAAAAACATTCAAAGACACCAGCTCTTTGGGCTACCCAAAGGCCTTTTTCCCAATTTCTGTCAGAGCGTTTGGTACAGAGAGCGTAGTGGTCCGGAGGACGCAAAGAGTACAGTCAACTTACAACAGATCTGCTCCATTGCAGCGTGGCTGGTCCATCGTGTCACAGATAACACGCAGCCATTCTATTTTTGCCGGACGTCAAGAAGTGACGCATAAATTCAGCGTAGAGACTCCTTTGCTGTGGCTCCTTGTAGCTTTAAAAAAATATTACTGAAATAAAGAAAATTTCTTTTTTTTAATACAGGGTATTGATGATTAAAGAAACTGACACATTAAAAAATATAAACATTTTGTTGAACTAAATATGCATTACATCTTAAAATAAAGTCTGCCACTGCTCTGCAAACTTTTTTAAGTTCATTTTTTTAAAACTTTTGCAAATTTATTAATTTTCAGACTTTTTTTTATGCAAATTTTTATTTTTAATTTTTCCCAAAATTTGCAAACTTTTTTAAGTTCATTTTTTTAAACTTTTGCAAATTTATTAATTTTCAGTCTTTTTTTTTTTTGCAAATTTTTATTTTTTAATTTTTCCCAAAATTTGCAAACTTTTTAATTTTTTATTTTTTATCTTTTTTTTGTAATTATTATAATTATTTTTCTTTTTCTATTTTTTTTTTTTTACAACCCAACATAAATGAAGTGAGGCTTACCAATGAAGTGGGAAGTGTGGGAACTCCTCTGTCTGTGACTCCAGCTGTCTGTCAGTCATGCAGCTTGTCGGACTGAACACGCAGACGGTTTGAGCTGACGCAAGAGAAGGAGATAGGAGACACATAATACTTTCTTTTTGCGTTTAACTTGATGCACAATAATGATAGTAAAAAAAAATCTTATGACTAAAAAAATATTTAAAATATTTAGTAAAAAAGCAGGAATCAATGTAACCTTCTGCAAGCACCATATTTTGGAAAAGACAGATTTATGCCTCCTTGGAAAAAGTTGCAAAAAGTGTGATCTCTACAGAGGGAAAAAAAAGGTGCAAAACATGCAACATGTAAACCTCATTCCTGCACACAGTGTGTGTGAAGTTACAGTGAAGCCTGCATGTGGTGAACCCTGAGCTCTTGAGCTAACACGCTAAGTTTTGGCTCCCAGTCAGGGTCTACATGTGGGTACCCTGATAGACACGTCCTGCACCCTCTTCCTCTGTCTGCGAAAAAATCCACGTCTCCGGTTCTGACTGAGACAAAAAGAATCATTTTCAAACCTGAATTCCCAAACCCAGAGAGATTTCTTCAGCGTGTCTCCATCCTGCTGCTCGTCTCCTCCCCTCCAGATGAAGCTGCAGGGCTTGGCAGGCCGACACAAGCTGCAATTGATTCAGAATCCTTAGCGGCAAAACAGACAAAGGGGTCATCTATTATCCTCGCCGTCCTCGCCCCGCGCCCCCGCCTTTCCCCTCTCTCCTCTCTTCGCCTCTCCTCGACCCATCTTTGGCGGTCACCCGTTAAAAGGAAACTCTGGGGACGCCACCGAGCTCTCTGCACCGCCGGCCTCGCTCCACTTCTCCGAGGCCGGGGGCCGGGGCTAATTGGCGGATCCACCAGGGAGTCCTCCAACCGCCAAACCAGCCAGCCAGGGGGCCCATTTGCAAGCATGTGATCTCGGCTGAACAGGGGGCGAGAGCCAGAGACGGGGGAGGAAGAGGAGGACGGGGGGACGCTGGTGGGTCTGGAGGACATGGGAGAAGTGATTCCTGTGGGGAGTGTGGGTGGAAGGAATAAGAGGGGGAAACTTCTGAAGCACTCTGCGGGCTGTGAAATCACTCTCTCAGTTTTCTCTGCAGCGGCTCGGGGACGCCTCAAAAACCAAGAATAAACAACGTGATCTCTAAACGTGCTCCAAAGCCCCTCCAGAGGCCAGATCTCTGCCAAGAGGAACTAATGTACAGCACGGCGGCATTCAAAGCACATGAGCTGTGGAGGGAGCAGGGACAGGCAGAGAGGGTTTGTGGGTAATTGACAGGCAGAGCTCCTTTACCAGCAGCTCTTTGTGTTTATCAGCCGGGCCGATCGATGGTCATCTTAACCCCGGGAGAGCCAGGGCCAGGATGGATGAAAAGTAAAGACTCCTCTTTTGTTGTCCGGGCAGCTCTGACCAGCGCCATCGGCGGCGCTCCCAGAAGAGCCTGCTCACAGAAATAAGAAAGACTGGAGCCATGACAGAAGAAGCTTGAATAAATCTTTCTGTATTTTTATCCCTGATGCACCCCCCCCCCTCCCAAAATGCTTTCAAATATTTTGGCTGGGCTCTCACTTTGAGCCTGTCTTCAGTGACCCGCTTGGGTCCGGAGGGAGCAGCGAGCAGAGAGGAGCTGGAGGAGGAGAGCCGCCGAGTGACACAGGCGGATTTTGATCATGCAAGCCAATGCAAACGAGAAACCACAGCAGTGCTCGGCTGCTGCTCGCCGCTCCGCGCTTCATGTTGGAGCTGGAGTTTTATTCCTGTCTGACAGAGTTAACTCTCGTAACATCGTGCAATGGCTCCAACTTTTCTGCTCCTTGAAAGAAGTTTACCAAAGATGCAGACTCTGCTGTGCTGGATGAGCAGATTAAGATCTGCTTAAAGTCTTGGAGTTTTTAAATGTGGTCCACTCCTTTCCTGACTTCACACCAGTTTCAGTGCCTGTTCACTGGCTTTGTCATTTAACGATTTCCTGGTTCAGGCCTTCAGAGAGGATGGCTTGAAAGGTGGGCAGGTTGCTCTCAAATCTTTTCTTGACTATTTCACACAAAAAGATCAGGAGATATTTTGTTGAAGGCTGTGATTTATTCATTTAATTATGTTAAACCTGTGTTTTTTGTGGTTGTGACGTTATTTTTCCTGACTGTGTACCACATGGGTGTGTTCATGTGTGTGCAGTGCACACGTGTTTCAGTGTCTGTGAACATATCAGGGCAGAACCCCAGAACCTAAACACACAAACATGAGACAGAAACATTCCCGCCAACACTCCTGTTTTCAGCGGGAGTCTCACATTTTGTAATTTCTCCAGATTTTCTCCCGAAGTTTGATGTTGATACTGTAACAGACTGTTGTTAACACGAGTTGTTTTGTGTTTGAGAGTTACAAGGCTCAGTGAATGCATCACCTGTGATCAGCAGTTCAGCAGTTCAGCATCTGTGTGTTGTGTGCTTTCTGAGAGAGTTGTGGGTCGGGTGTTTCATTTTTGTCATGGTAACATCCAACAGTGACTGGTATTAAGTAGTCAAATGAACCGTTGATATCAGAACCTGGACAAAGTCTCAGGATCTCTTTTGCAGATGCTACATTTAAGGGATAATGGACGAGGTGTCCGTTTTAGAAAATAATGTACAACATGGAGGTGTGAACTGTCTGAAGGGGGAAAATGCCCTCATCGAAAATTATCCAGCTTATGGCATGGTGACTTAGGAAAGAGATGAATATTAAATAAATTATGTAAACGTAAATGTTGTTTTTTACCGATGAAATCATACGCTTTTTACAAGAAAGAGCTGAGAAATTTGTTAATTATGTTCTGAGTTTCTGTTGCCATGGCTACCAACGAGCGTTGGAGCCAGGGCACCACTTGATTCTTTTTTTTGGAGTGCCAATTTTATTTAAAGAAAATTCTTTGATAGTTCCAATTTTGGCAATTTTGAATTTCCCTTTGTAAACTACAGACCGTGAGAAAAAGTTGAATGATGATGTATACAGACTTTATCAGGAGCCATATTGGTAACACTTTACTTCAGAGGTCCGCAAATTCCATCGCACTTAGGTAATAATTAGACACAGTTTTTTTTTTAATATATATTTCTTTGAAATTAACATGAATTTCATGAGAATTTGGTGAAAAGCGCGTGAGCACATAACTTCTGTCCAGATTCTGTTTTGCAGTGCGCCTGTACTCACAGTGTCTGTACTTGGTACTAAAGACCTTGGTGAAATTAAATAACAGATAGCTAACCATCAACTGCTTATTGGGAAATTTAATAATTCACTGAACATTTCAAAGATAATTATCAGAGAAAACAATGAAGCTAACTTCTGTTTTCAAGAACAAAGCAGCTTTTTATCACCTGCTTCTGTGGAAATAGCAAAAACATTGGGATATTTCTAAAAACATTTTCTGGTGGGTTGTGATTTAATTTAAAATAAATCATTTGCTAATTGTCACCTTCTTACCTTGCAATTTGGAGTAAATTTCAAAGAAACTGAAAAGAAAAAAAAAAAAAACAGTAACCTACCAATTGTGATTTGCTACTGAATGAATTTGGACATTATTTTAAAGAAGTTATGTAATAAATTTAAAGGAATAAGAAAAAACTTTGTCTAGTTATTACCTAAGTGTGATGAAATTTGAGGATCTCTAAAGTAAAGTGTTACCGCCATATTTTCCTGAAGAATGAACACCATATGCGAGCCAGTTTTGGGGATTTATTCAGGGGACCTGACATCTATTTTTTTTCAACCCAGTTTATAAACGAAGACCAAAATGAAGGGCTTGAATTAGAAAAAAAAAAAAATTTCTGTAATGTGTGCAGAGATTTTATTTTATTGGATTACATCACAAACAGGAAACAAAAACCAAAAAATCGGTTTTATTTCAATCTAGTTCAATAACAATCAACGTATTTCGTATTTCTGCTTGAACATGAGCCATAAAATCCACCGTTTTCTCCCTGTGAGCAGAAAAGAGAGTCAGCCTAAGACTCCAGATCCTCTGAAAGTCTTCTTTATCCTGGCTCTCATCCCCGGCAGCTCCTCCTGTAATTTACTTCAGGTGAGGTGGAGTCTGCGACCTGCGACTCGGCGCCTGCAGACGGGTGAACTCGAGCTGTTCTGCTGCGGGGTGCTGGGGGGTTAACACTTCTACTCCACTACATCTGCTCGTCTGACTGCACGCCGGCCTTTTGTCCTCGTCGTGTGCGCTGACAGGAAGTGCTGGTCAGGGGCTGGTACCTGCCACACGCTGTGACATGCTCACAAAGCCAGCAGCCGTCAGGAGAAAGAGCGTGCTGCTGGAGAAGGGAGGCTTTTACTCTGAAAGGCGGCGGTTGTCCAGCGGCTATCAGCAGCTCTTTGTTGTAGGAGAAAAGCCAGCAGGTTCTAACGCTTTATCTGATGGACACATGCACCAGCTGACTGCTGCCGCCGCTGCCTCTGTCTGGGGTCAGATTAATCGCCGGGGTAGAGCCAACCGAGCCACCACTGCCCCTTTCAGCGACAGGATCCCACGCGTTCTGACTGAATGTCACGGATGTCCTGAATGAAGCTCCGCGCGGTGCTGGACCGACCGTGAGAGCAGACTGATAACCCTCTGATCGCCAAGTGTGGAAACAGGAAGTGAGATTCACAGCAGAGAGGCTGCTTTTCTGACCTGTGATGATGGAAAACATGGAGGAAGAGCGTCCTCTGAGTCAGAAAGGAACGTCTCACAACAGCTGAATATTTCAGATCTAAGAGTTCTGACCTGGAGTAAATCTTCACATTTAACAGTCCAATCGAAAACAGTTGAGTATTAAAAGACGACAAAATGGAAGCACACAAGTTAGAAACGTGCATCAGAGTTTAACCTATCAGACATTATAGGCGCTTTCTACGACAGGAACCAGGGTCTGAAGCTTCATTTGGACCAGGGGTTCCAGGAACTTTTATTTCCTGTTGAAATATTCCCCAGAATGTCTGCTGTGAAATACTGGGGTCACCTCTCAGATCTCTGTTGATGGTCTACAAACAGCTCACATGCAGGTTAGCACTTAAAGTGATACTCCGGGATGGAACAAGTTGGGTCCTATCACAAGGTTTAGGGCAGAAATTACCCCTACAGCAGTGTTTTTGTGCAGCAGAAGCCCAGAGCGCTCGCACCAAACACCCCCTCCCTGCTCCTCTGCTGGTTTCCTCTGCACTCAGACGGGGCCATATTTTACTTGACCAAAAACACAAATAAACGGACTCCCACCAAAAAAATCTGATATCGGTCTGCATTCACGCGTTTTCAGCGGGTTACTTTCACCCAAAAACACCACTAAATAAGGCTCTAGTTCTCATCTATACAGTATTTTAGCTTTTTAAACATTAGCTTAAACTTTACTTGCAGTGACAGATTTCAGTGCTAGCTGTTTTCCTCGTCCTTTGTTTACAGGTGTTACAAAGTTTAGATTGTTTACTTGCTGTTCGGTCTGACTTTAGTTTCCTTCAGACAAATGGTTTTTGAATTTGAATTTTAGCAGGAATGATCCCATAAAAGGAGACAAACAAGCCGTGTAGCTCTGCAGTTAGTCTGCTAGCATAGAGGATCTTCGGCCTGTGCTGGTTTTGATGGCTTTTTTTTTTTTTTTTTGTACTGCAGACTGATTTGTCGACACAAGGAGAGGAGCTCTGGACGCAAAACTGAAATGGCTTTGCAAACTATGGAGTTTAATGACAATTCAGGCCAGTCTTTTCTTTTTTAGCGTCATCTTTACTGAAAAGCCTTCATTGTTGTCTTACTGCCCTCTACTGGTCAGACAAAACACTGCAACAGGAAGAGCAGAAATTCTTCTTCTTAGGTCGTCCTCCATTTTTCTTTCAGCTCTTTTCATGACTTACTTTACTTTCGTCTGACCTGAGAGCACAGTTTTTGAAGATATTTGATATTTTTCATTTTGGTGGAAGGTCAAAAAAACAACAACGTAGTTTAAAATCACTGCACACACATTTGGGATAAAGAGTCTAGCTGGGAATCAATAGTTCAAATGAAATCGTGAAAAATGTCAGAAAGTGGAGATTTGGTCCCAATCTTTAGGATAAATTTAGAACAAATCTAGATTATACTCTTATAAATGTGATTAATAGACTCAAACATGTTGTCAAATGTGCGTTAATGATATAAATGTTGTGTTTATCTTCTCATAAAGCGTCTGCAGAGAAAAGCAAACACCCAGCTAAGATCTTTTTCATGCTTTGTTAAATGATTTAAAGAGAAACACCCTGCAGCCACAGCTCCGGTCTTTATATATAACTCACAGGATGTTTTAGTGACACCTTGTCTACTGCTCTTCCTCACTCCTCCTCCTCCTCTTCCTCCTCCTCTCTCTGAGGTCGCTGCATTAAAAATTGAAAGCCGTCTTTGTGTTGATGCAAAGGGGGGAGAAAACAGCGGCGGCGCTCCTTTGAGTGCTACTCCTGAGCTCTTGAAAAGCCGACATCAGTGGGAGGCGGAAGGGGGAGCAGAGGAGAAGAAGAAGGCGACATGAAGACGTTGTTGTCGCTCTGTTTGTTTCCAGCGTTGGGTTTTAAAGAAAGCTGTCGCAGTGCTGTGGTTGTGGTGAGATGAGCACATACGGTACATGATGTTAGAAGTTTCCCCCGAGGAATCCGACACGCATGGATAAGAAAAACTCCACGACTGCACGGACGGATCCAACCAGCAGCTCCACGCTCACTGCTGCATCTTTTTATCAGAATATCAAGAGTTTAGCTTCATCTTTTACTATGATGCACTTTTCTTTAGTCTCTGTGAGTAGCAGCAAGACTTTTCCTGCAGCCACCAGGGGGCGCTTTGGCTGCAATGAAAGATAACCATAAACCCTGGACATGCATGATGAGTTGGGTCAGATTGGAGCGTGCATGGCTGAGATAAAAACCACTTCCTGTCTTCATTATATACAGTATCTTGTCCTCCACTTGTCTGAAGTCTGAAGAAGTGTCATCAGTAAAAACCAGTTGCCCCAGTCCCTGGCCAGTCCCCCAGCTCCTATGGAGTTTCCTCCCATATGGAGATGCCCGAAACACCTCCCCACAAAGGGGTCTAGGAAGCATCCTCACAAGACCACCTGACTGAGCTCTGAATCTTAACTCCAGCATCTGAAATACACCTGATGTGTCTCCAGTCCAGCTACGCTCTATCACGGCAACAGATCAAATTTGGTTTCCATTCAAGTCAATGTGTCAATTTACGCTGGATCCATCTACATGGCTGCTCCGTCATGTCCCAAGTAATACGCAGTCATCCTTTTATTTTTGTTCTACTTTTTTTTTATATTATTTTTGCATTTCTTTGAAAATTCTGCATTTTTAAGGGTTTTTTCTTTTTTTTTTCAAATTTATTAGGTTTCACAATTTTTTATGAATTTTTATTTTTATTTTTGTTTTGTTTTTTTAAATATTATTTTTTTATTTGGATTTGTTTTAAAATTTTTGCAAATTTATTAAGATTCACCAGTTTTTGCAAATTTGTAGTTTTTTTTTTTTTTTTAATTTGCAATTTTTTTTTTTTTACTTTTTGCAAATTTATTAAGTTTCTTTTTTTTTTTTTTTGCAAATTTTGTTTTTTTTTTTATTTATTTTTTGCAATATTTGCAATATTTTTATATCTTATTTTTTTAACTTCTTGCAAATTTTTGAAATTTATTTTAACTTCTTGCAAATTTTTGAATCTTTTGAGTAGATTTTGTGGCTCTGGATTGACTTTAATCGAGCTGAGCTGAGCCAAAATGGCTACTTCTAAAGTAAACGTTGCAGACCTCTGGTCATGTGACTTGCTAGACTGTAAACGGAGCCGGTGTGAGTTCATGAACGCAGCAAACACACAAGAGCAGTGCTGCACCGCAGGCGCATCTGGCGTATTCTCAATCTTATCCTTCCCTTCACTACCCACAGCTGGTGGCCACAGGTGAGGGTTGGAACGTGGATTAACAGGTAAATTTAAAGCCTTGTTTTCTGGCTCAGCTCCCTCTTCACCACAAGTGACGGTTACAGCGTCCACATCAGGATCCACACCGCCCTGATCCGTCTGTTGACATCGCTTCATTTTCCTTTTACTTGTGAACAAGATTTCTTCCTATGTTGGGAAAAAAGGTCTAAGATTAGAGATGTTCAAAACAAAAAAGGAGCAACAAAGAGGAAACAGTGCATCACACATTAGTTTAAAGCTTCTTGTTGTTGGACTCAAACTCAACAGTAAACCATCCTGAGTCCTGAAGTGAACTTCTGACTGCAAACTTTCTCATCTTCTTTTTTCTTATTTAGGTTTTTCATTAAAGTAGATCAGAATACAAACTCCATCTCTGGGAGTCAGTGTTGGTTTTTACAGACATACACCTCGAGAGTTGTACCTGAAATCCAAACTCCATGTCTATGTCCACGGGCTTGTTCCGTTTACTTTTTAATCAAAGACGCTGATATTTCCAACACAGCTGTGTTTTGTCCTGATGATTCAGCCAGGAGAGCTGTCTGTCGGTCCCTGAAATCAGACCCAATCCTTGAATTATTTCTACATTTTCTGTTTCCATCCTCAGTCTAACTTCGCCTCCTCTGCACTCTGTCTCCATGAGGAGAGAGTTTAATATTCTCCAACCAATCACCAGAGGAAAGCAGCTCTCTGTGAATCTCTGCATCACTTCTGGTCAAAATAACACACAGGCAGAAGCTTTGTTTGTGAGTTTAAAGAATGATAAGACCTAAATGATCGAACAGAACTGTGTCCTGGCTTTTTACATGCGAAGATGTGGTTAAAGAAGGAGAATTGTGCTTTTTTTAGTCTTCATTCTGACCCTCTGGTGTCCCTGTAGTATCTTTACACTTTTTTTAACTGCTGTCTCTTTAAGGATCTCTCCTCTCAAAGAAAAAGATTTTGCCTCTTGTGTTGTGAAAAGATGTAGGGGAGAGCAGATCTTGCCTCTGGCGTCCTGACGAGAAGATCTGATAAAGATCTGGTGCTATTTGTAGAACAGAGCATTCTGATTACTCTGTAAAACCAAACGGCTTTCTTCACTCAAAATGATACGTTAATGTTATTAGGTTTTTAAAATCTGCAGTTCTTACCAGTTTTTTTTTTTTTTAGAGTAACAGTTATTTTAAGGTAGGGTCTGCAGGAATTTTTGTTACTTGTCAATAAACACAACATTCAAACTGGGCTCCTCCTCCTTGGCTCAGTGCCAGCGGCAGCACACCCATGGCCTCTGACCAAAGCTACGCAAACACACTCATTAGCCCAGCAACCATCTGTAGCATCATGTCTCTACGTGAGAGAGACTTGAGAGCCGTGCACCTGACTTGGCATGTTAGCACAAGCTAATCACAGGTATCTTACACATACCTGGTTAGCAGAAAGATAACTCCAAGTTCCTGAAAGCGAGTAAAAGTCGAGCCAAGCTTCACCTTTGTTTGGGAAAAGCTTTAGCTGTTTGGCATTTTTTTTAACATTGGTTGTGCTTTTCCTTCTCTGTGTGACGTCTGCTATCGTAGCCACTCTGATTAGCTTCTTCCACTCGCTATCATCAACACGTTAAGCCACTTGTGCACTGGGCGCTCTGTGGTGATTGGCTGAGGTAGCCAGGTCTACTCTATGCCCAGAAACATCCTAAAGGATCCAAGGTTTTTTATTTGCCATGTGAAGAGGGACTGACAGTCCAGACATATGGGAAATCTTGTGCTGGGCCCTCTCAGAGTCAAAGACAAAAGATATAGGGATATAAAGATGCGTATGAATGGTTTAAATAGGGGATATAAAAAGTTTAGAAAAGAGAATATTAACACTTTAAATAAAGAATAGGAACCTTTTAAATAGAATATATATATATATATATATATATATATATATATATATATATATATATATATATATATATATATATATAACACATATATGTACTTCACAGTCAGATGAAACAAAAAACAACTAAAACACCAACATCCAGGCAGAGGAGGGGGTTTAGGCAGACACAGACACTGATACACGTGTATAGAGGTCTTGAAATGACGATTAATCAGGATTATTCCAGGAAAAGTTGACATTTTATTCTTTTTAGGAACATTCTGCACACTTTTTTAATAATGACTAAACCCATTTTACTGATGTTTGAGTGAAGCCTATTTGAATTAGTTGAGCAGCTACAAAGACTGGAGCTGTCAGTTTCCCATGACACACTGAAGTCCAGTAGGTGGCAGTAATACAAGAGAATTTAAATTGAAAAGGCCCTGAATGTGTGCAGTAAATCAACGCAAACTTTGCTTTTTTGCAGCAGTTCTTGTAAAATGGAAATATTCTAAAGTCAAGGGGTAAGTCATCAAGCAGGTGAAGTGAGTTTTTAATTTTAATTTCCCACTTACATCTGAATTACCTGATTGATTAAACTCAGTGGCCCTTTGGTCAGCCATTTTCAGAGCATCCTGACCGATCTTTCAAGACCCAGAGACTATTGTTTTCTATATCTATATGCCAACACTGAAACTACCAAAAGAAGAGTAGACTCTCCTCTTTCATGTCTCTTCCTGTTTTTGATCCAAAAAACAGAAAACACACACTTTTTCAGATCAAGCTTGTCTCGTGCTTCTCTTTCTCTCTGAACTACCACGACACATCCTCAGTTGGAGCGTGAGCTGCCTGAACTTTTCTGACTTGCAGCGTCTCATTATGCCTCTGTCATCTCACATCTTCTGCTCATATCCATCCTGAGCTCTCATCCAAAGAGCACGGCGCTCTCACCCACAGAAGTTTACAAACGGGATTTTGATTGACAAGCTCCGTCAGACCCCGCCTCCCCCGTTTAAAAAACACAATAGATGTCTGTAGATGTTTAAGAGTACAGCTTGCAGACAAATTCTGGGATTTCTACACCATATCTGTATGTCGAGGTTTAAAAACGAACCACATTTAGACTGATCTGTATCTCAGGTCTTGTGTATCTTATGGGGACTCTGGACTGTGGGAGCTGAGACAGAGCTGGATGAAATCAAAGCACGAGGCGTAATTGTAAACCTTTTAGTTCAAAGCAGAGGTGAACCTCACGTGGATCTGGTGTAGGCTGATTTTCGTTCCTCTTACTGACAAACCCGTCAGAGGATCCTAAATCTGGATCCTTTCGTGCATAAACGAATGAGGTGCCAAAGGTTTCAGGATGGATCATCTCTGTAAACCATCTCCATGACGCTCAAACGAAGATATTTTCTGAGCTGATAATGTATTCTCATGTTGAATATGTATGATTGTCAGTGACACACAGGAAGCTGCTTCAGCTGCAGGTCGATGACAGATGGAGAGTCTGATTCACTGTCCTGCTGTGTTTCACCTGAACGCCTCATCTCAGTCCCAGAGGAAGCCGCCAACTCCTCACCAATCCATCCATTCATCCATCCATCCATCACTCCTCCTGCAGTGCTGACAGCAGGCAACAGGGGGCACTCTCCCCCCGGGCAGATGGGCAGCGGAGGGTAGGGTGGGGGTCTTGATTGACAGCTGCAGCATTGGAGGGAGTCTGCCTTGAGCTGGCAGAGGCTGTGCTGAATAGGAGCTTACGCGCTGACGCTGGGAGCGGAGCTCACATGCGGCTGTGTCTCTCTACAAGCTGCTGAGAGTACAGGAGGATTAAAAGCTTCTGGGTTCATGGCTTCTCACCACTCTTTGGGTTTGCTTTGATTCAGTCGCTGCTCGCTTTTGTTTGTTTTCTTGTCTGCACCTTGTTGCTCTGCAAATATCCAACGCTGCTTTTTTAATGTTTGGAATATCTGCATCAAGGTTCACCTGCAGGAGAGCAGGTTGCCGTGGTGAACAAAAACACAGCAGCTGAATGCGACACTCTCTAGCTCTCTGAGTAGATTTTAAAATTCATCTAGAGATAGAATTTCACCCTGAAAATAATGAATCAACACATTCACAGAGGAGGATGTACAGGTGTGGAATGTGAGAGCTGAGGCCTGCACAGCCGTAACTGAGCATCGGTAAAAAACACACACAAATTGACTGAATTTTATATCATTCACGAGTTGAATGTGTCTAAAAATCAAACATTATGTGACCTTAATAATCATAAAAGGTCCGACCTATCAGACTGAAATACACCAGATGCATCATCAGTACGTCTCTGCTCCGTTACAGCAACGAATCAGACTGGTTTCCATTCATGTGTGTCAATTTATGCTGGATCTGTTGTTGCATGTCGCAGGTAATGTGTAGCCATCCTATTTTTGCTGGACTCTGAGCTGTGATGAACAAATTCAGCATAGGGAAGATCAAGCAGGACAGGAAGTCTTGACCAAAAACTACCTAAAAACACCTGATGACTTTCAAAATAAAACAAACTCGAGACCTTAGTATAACCAAGACATTGGATCACATCAGTCCAGTTCTGAGGTCTTTACACTGGCTCCCTGTTCATCAGAGGGTAGATTTGAAAACACTGAATGGAACAGGGCCAAATATATATCAGTGATCATCTTATCTAGTGTGAACCATGAATACCACTCAGGTCACCTGGCACAGGTCTGCTTTCAGTCCAAAGAGTCAGAACCATAGACTGCTGCCATTGTGAAGCCAGAGTCTGCACAGTAGAGACTGTGAGGGATTCTGGGAAAATCTAAGAGGAGCGGGGTGACAAAAATAATATATTTATATTTTTTCTTTTGAGGGTCTAATCACTTCTTGACTCTACCTCCCAACATATTTTACAATCCCTGAAATAAATACATGAAAACAGCAGCTGTCAATCATCGTTAAAAATTATGTCATGCCTTATTTTTAACCCCTAATAACTAATGAAACAAAACTTTTCAGAATAAGAGAGGACTTGAATACAAGGCAGTCAAATAATGTCTTCAAATTACCACAACAATAAGATGTGAGAAACATTTCTACCAGGTGTATTAACTTTTTTAAAGTTTGGCCACAGCCCATCTGGAATGACTGGGAAGATGAATTTTTTGACCAATACTGCAGCCAGCCACCAGGGGGAGCAGTTTTTGTGGCGACGTCACTTCAGGCCCAGCAAGATGACGTCCAATTTTTTTTTTTTTTTTTTTTTTTTTTCCAGTCTTTGATCAGAACCAGACATAGAGAAGTAGCGTTCAGCTTTGTCCTCCAAAAATCTGAAAGATGCCAGGTCTGTTGAAACTCTTAGCTCCTTAAATTTCAGGTTAATTTTTTTTTTTTCCAGCTGTTTTTTTATTGTTGTATTTATTTATTAATTTAAATATTTTACTGCGCAGAGCTCTGGGCTGTAGCTTTAATCACATAATTTAAATCTTAATATCTGTTTTATTAATATCTAAAGCTTTTTTCCTATTTTATATATTTAAATAATTCTTTTGTCTTTTTTATTAATTTATTTTTTTTCATTTACTTACTTATTCATTTTTATCATAATTAAATTTCATAAAGTTTTTTATTTTATTTATTTACTTATTTAATCTTTTTTTTTTTTTTTTTTTTTTTTTGCTTGAACTAAAACATTTTTTCTAATGTGTTTTGTTGATCCCTTTAATGATTGTAAGCATGTTTGTGTGTGAATCACTTGCTTAAACGTTAAAACACAAACCTTTTTTTTCCTCTGGCGTTACCGTTTGTTTCTGAAACAAATGTCAAAAATCCATCATCAGTAGATAGCATATTAAAAATGCTGACTCAGCCCCACTTTATTCCAGTCAGGATGAAGTAAAGAGGCGGGGCCTTTGCCTCCTCGCTAACCGCTACTCTGTGCCTGCCTGTCACTCAAATAGACCACGCCCCTAATTAATGTAAAACTCATGTATGACTCATGAACCAGGCTGTGAACATGTCTGCTGACAGCCCCTAGTGGACACTCCAAGAACTACACGTTTGCATCCACTTCATATTGTAGCCCCCAGGATGCTGCTTAGAGAAAGAGTCTAAGATGTTTGATAAAGAATTGGTTTGGTGTTGAAGGAGTAAAAAAAAGTGTGGGACAAACCGTCTCATCATCCGTCTCCTCTCCTCCGGGGTTATAAACGTAAAGATTACATCAGACGGGAAAGGTCAGGAAGCAGAACTTTTTGTTCTGCATCTTAAACTTTGTTTATGCACACGGCTCTGAATAAACAACAAACGGCTCGCTGACTTATCCTGTACCTGATCTAACATGATTTATTTGTTATTCAGAGATATTTTCTCTCTGTATTCTCTTTGTGTTGGGTTTTTATCTCTGATTTATCCCCTCCAGAATAAAGTTCCTCCTCTTATTCTCTGTGAAATGTGTCTGAACATAATTAGTTTCCCTGAAGAGAGTTTCATCCTCTAATATCTCGCACTCATTCCTGAGTCCAGGGAGCCAGGTGATTTCAGACTCATTGATAAAGTCTCAGAGTCCTGACAGGGTGTGAGCAGGAGGGCGCTGTGCTGCTTAAAAAAACAAAGGGTGTATTTTTAGTGGTGTCCTCTCCACGCCGCACGTGCTGAGCGTAAACCCACTGATGAATTCTCCACAAGCTCCTGCTGCTCCTTTTTTTTTCCTCTCTGTCTCCTGCTGCTGCAGCTTTGAACTCCAGCACTCCTGGAAAGCTGCTAAACAAAAGCAGCTCTCACACACACACACACACACACACACACACACACACACACACACACACACACACACACACACACACACATACACACACACCTTCAGAATTAACAGTTAGCTGTGTTCTTTCACCCACTATGACTTCATTAAAACAGACACTGATCCATGTTCTGCTTTAAACCCGAGTGTGACGCCCCCTGCAGATGTTTGAGGAGTTATTTCCAAACCTAAACTTTCCTTTGCAGCTCGTCACCGATTGTTTGAAGAAACTAATGAGAGGAACATTAGTATGCATGCTTTTTTAAACTCAAACTGCCAAAAAAAAGCTTCATATTTAGAGCATATGATCATGTTTTTCTGGACGTTCATGGTAGGGGGTCTTCTAAATTAGTAATAGTTGTTGGTGCAAGAAGAGAAGCCTAATTTGTAGGGATGCTTTGCTGCACTCTTCATCTGTTGATGAGCTGATAAAAAAAGTCTTCAAAACTTCATTATTCACGACATGACGGCTTAGTTTGAAGCTCTGAAGCTCCACTGTCCTCATCCCAGATCATGACAGAGCCCCCTCAGCTGGGGTCTCCTCATCATGTCTGAAGCCTTCAGGACCAGGGTAATAAACCATCTCTTAGAAACGAGACGCCACTCAATCTCCGCTACGTCATCACCCCTAAAGAAACACATTTTAACAAACAGATGATAAACCAATGGCAGATTATGGTGACAAACTCACAGCAAACAGACGCCACCACGATGAACCGCATCACATGAGTAACTAGAAAAGCACTCAGAGAGCGCAGACCTTAGTCCTACTTTAATGTTATACTCCCAGCACATATTTCATATTCCAGATATTAGTATCCAGAATATTTCCAGGATCTGGATCGTACTTTAACATCTGTCAAAAATTATGGTGACCTTGTCTTGTGTTGTTTCGCAAAGCAATCCGACCACTTATGGTGGAGTTATATACACATATGGTGAAAACAGCCCTATCTCACAATGATACAGAATCCTTTAAAAGAATCCTGGATCCAGACGGTGATCCGGATCACCTCCAAAATGTAATCACTTCTTTCTTATCCCATTTGGAACATGTCCTGAAAATTTCTTGAAGATCTGTTCTGTAACTTTTTGAGTTATGTTGTTAAAAGACACGAGACAGCTGAACCATGAAAAGCAAACGTTCAGCGAACGTCACGGTATTCAGAGGCTATATTATGTAGTTTCTGAAACCTTAACTTTTTCTTTACATAGCATGTGTAGCTGATGCAGCTCATGAACGCAGCTTATCTGTCTAATCACTCATGAAACACAGCTCACCGCTGCGAAGCCGTCGGCCTGGTCTGACATCAGTGTAGCTTTAGCTGTCGCTATAGCTAGATCATTACAACAAGTGATTTCAAAATAAAACCAACAGTTCACATTGGCTACATACATTTCAACTTGGCTAAAATTTACCTGGAGTAGCAAAGGATTGGATATATTGATTAAAAAAAATAAATAAAAAGATATTTTTGGAAATCTGTCATACCCCTTGGTTTCAAGGTCTTGGTTTGTCTTCATTTCAAGGGTGTGTGTAGCTCTTCCCCTTGATTTAACGGAGACTTGGGACACCCCTTCACTACACATGTACGCGCAAAACCAAGGGATAAGGGGGAGAATTAGGATTGGCCCTAAAACTTCCTGTCTTCTACTTTCCAACATCCCATGTTTGGTTTTGGTTTTTTAAAGGCTTTTTAAAGCTCTTCTGGGATAAAGACTTCATTTCCCATGAGCGCTTGCACCCACTGTCAAAAGAATGTGGCTTTGGCCAAGGTGAGCATTTATTCTTCTTTTCAACTACGTTTGCTTGTTCAAAATCACTTTTCCTAGGATGCAAAGAGAAGGGGTAATGTAATTGTAATTATCTGTCACAGTACTCGAATGCTGGGACTATACCAGAAGTGTCTCCAGTAAGGAAGTTAGTGTTAAGAAAAAAGACACCACTGACGATGGTTTTCCAGGCGGACAGCATAGTTTGTTTTTGGAAAAAGGAGAGTAACTCAGCTTTGCTACAGTGACGTTTTCTGACACATTTATAAGTCTTAACAGGCACAACGAGAAACGAAAGCCCCGACCAGGGAAACTTATTTTCCTGTTCCACATTTTTAAATTCCTTTCTGTGTTGATTTTGGCAAAAGGAATAAATGCTTTTCTTATATGTGGGGTTCAACAGGGCTCCATCCTTAGTCCTCTGTTATTCTCCAGAGGACTGATACACACAGACCGAGGAGTTCCCTGGATTCCCACTCCAATAATGATCCATTTCTGGTTCATGTTGGGCTGTAAAACCTCAAACCTGTTGCCTCCTGGTCTGAATCTGCTCATTATGTCTGTTTATTGTTGTAGCTAAATACCATCGACAGGTGTTTTTAATTGGTGTCCATGCACAACTTCCTGTCCCATTCAATCTACTTTTTGTAAACTGATGCATCACTGCTCCGATACCTGGCACAAATAGGAAGCTTGTTGTGGCTCTTGCTGCCCTGCTTTCCTCATACCCAGGTCATTCAGGGCTCTTACTGAGTGCTTTTCCTTCCATTTGAGCTTCAGTCTTCAGCTGAAACCAAAACACAAACTCGATCAAGGCTGAGAAATTTTGCATCACACAAAGCAAAGCGACACAGATTAAGAAACATAAATAAATGACTTCATTTTCTCTCTTTGAGGCTCATTAAATCTCAGAGAAACAAAGAGAAACTGAGGACACGCCGTTTATCCTGCAGGAGAGCACTTCTGAAGATATTTTCAGCTTCGACGTGAAGACAGGATACTTTTCCTCTGCAGCGACCAATCAGACGGATCAGCAAACGCATTCAACCCAGAATCCTGCTCCTCTGAGGAAAACACACACAGCTATTAACAAAACATCTGAGCTATTCAGCAAACACAACTTCTCACACACGTCTCCGTAGCACCATTTATCATGAAACCCCCTCGGAGCATCCTCCAACAAAACTCTCAACCTAAACAGATCCTGGCTGTGAGCAGAGAGTATAAATCTCCCCTCTGCTGCTGCGGCTCCTCTTCTTTATTCTCTGTTTTTAGCCCGTCACAGGCAGAGAATGAAGAATCCCCTCGGCTGCTGCTTCGCTTGTGAGAAAACTGGAGAAAAACAGTTCAGGTAGAGCTCCAGTGAAGTGCACGGGGAGGTGAGGAGGAAGAGGCTCCGAGCTGAAGGCTTTTCTGAAACTGTTTCATAAGATTTTTAAGATATTTTAAAGCTGTTACCTCCATGATGCAAAAGCATTGAAAGGAAGCATCCTCTGTAAACTTTGAGTTTGAAGTTTAGTTTAAAGGTAGAACGTCACTGTGACAGACCCAAACTGCAAAGGGCTCCAAAAGTTTTCCCGTGTTTTCTTGTTCAACCGCGACTAAAATTGTAAATCTGGGAATTTCATCGGCTGCAAAGTTGAAAACCACGGCCTTAAAAAATCCAAATCTAAGCAGAAATCTGAAATGATGTTACCTCTGTTTGATGGATGTGATGAGGAAACTTCATGTTGTTTACTTTTCTTTAAAGGGGCAGTGCGTAGAAGTTGTCTGCATTTGGTTGAACAGAAATGAAAAAAAACTGTATTTGATGTTAACACATGTTTGTGAAGTATCTGAAATTAAGTGAATCATCCCCATAAAACTTTTGTTTTCTTTTTATTAAGTTAGAAAAAACTTTTTATATTTACATTACTGCAGGTCCTGTTCACTGAGGCAGACATAACGAATAACCATGTTTGTCTACGGCAGATTTTAGGGGACAGAAGGAGCAAAATGTGGTTTTACGAGCCTAATCGCCGTCATAAAATCTACTTAGAAATCACATGGAGAAGAAGAGATGGGGCAATTGTTTTTACAGTAAAAGAAGAAAACAGTGGTTGTTGTTGAAGAAGAAGACAGAGTGTATTTATGTTGTTTTGCAGGAAAGAATTGGTATTGAGAGTAGGGATGGGTACTGAATTAGTTTCTTTTATAGGTACCAACCAAACTCTGTCTGAGGTACCGAGAACTGATTAATGTAAAACCAAAAGGTACCATGTTTAGGTAGCTAAATGCATCCTTGTGACTGTGAGGAAGTGGAAGAGTAGGCAATTTTCCATGATGGACATGAACACAGCATAACAAGTTTAGATACTTAAGAATAAATGTGTTGAACTGAAAAACTTTGAGATTTTATTGTCAAACAAATTAATAATTATTACCACATAAACACTCAAAAGTACCAAAAATTGGTACCGTTGAGTACAGGTATCCCTAATTGAGAGTATTTTATGATGGAGAATCAAAAACATGCATCACATGAGTGTAAATCCATCATATTTTGTACATTTCGCTGGATTTATCAGCAGTACACATAGACTGTAAATAAAAAAGACGTTATCTTGCTGGGCTTGAAGTGAGTTCGCTACAAAAACTGCTCCCCCTGGTGGCTGGCTGCAGTATACGTCAAAAAAAATCCATCTCCCCAGTCATTCCAGATGGGCTGTGGTCAAACTTTAAAAAATTAATACACCTGGTAGAAATGTTACATAAGGTTTTTAACAATCACGTCTGATTGTTGTGGTGATTTGAAGATATCATTTGGCTGTCTTGTATTGAAGTCCTCTTTTTTCTGAAGAGTTTTGTTTTCATTAATTATAAGAGGTTATAAACAAGGTTTTACATCACGTTTTTACGATGATTGACAGCTGCCACTCTTGTGTATTTTTCTTCGGGGGATTGTAAAATATGTCAGGTGGTAGAGTCAAGAAATGATTAGACTCTCGAAAAAAAAAAAAAAAAAATTGTCACCCAGCTCCACTCAGATTCTCCCAGAATCCCTCACAGTCTCTACTGCACAGACACAGCTGCTGCCAATGGCTGGGCCTTTCACTGAGGTATTTTGGCTTCAGAACTGTAAAATGGTAAATGGCGGAGCTGCCAGAGTCCGTGCAGTAAAGACTATAAGGGAGTTTTTGTGGTGACCTCACATCGAGCCGAGTGAGATGACGTCCATTTTTTCACAGTCTATGGTCCCAACATGCAGAAAACAAGAGCGAAGTGTACTGACCTGCAAACCTTCACAGGTGTGTTTGAGCTTTATCACCATTAAACCAAAGCACAGAGCAGCGTGCTGATGTAAACTCTGAACACCTGTCCTGTATCTTCCCATGGTTTCAGATTCAGGAGGACTAAGAGGATCCTCACCCAGTTGTGGATTCAGAAACCTGTTTGCAAAGAGCACAAAGGTTTGGTTCTGAACTCCTCCTCGCATCCACTCCCATCAAATACGTAAAAAATACTTCTTCTTTCCCTCCTCGGCTCTTTCTGCGAGCTCTCCCCTGAGGCTCAGATTTACCTTCAGAGACAGCTGCCTTTCTGGACCGTTGACACCAGATGAAAGCTTGTTAAGCGGTTTAAAACATGAACAATAACATCAGCTCCAAAAACATCTATTTCCATCATTACTGTACCTTTGATTTCTTTAAAAAGCACTGAGCTCCTCTCTGTGTGAGCAGTCTGAAAACTAGGCCACCTGTGAGTGATACTTTCATTTCTATGGGCCCAACATTCACCAAATCTAACATTAGCTTGATTAAGGTTGAGTGAAAGTTAACAGAAAATGTTCTGGTGATTTTCTGCCAGGATATCATCAGTGTCTTTTTTTAAGAGTGTGTGCAAACTTTCTGTGACTCAGACCATCACCGTTATGCCTCAAATACACCAGATACGTCTGCAGTCCGACTCCGTTCTGCTGCGTTTTGACTGCGTCTGTCAACTCTCACCAGCTGCGTGTTCAGTCCAACAAGCTTTATGAACAGCCGGCTCTGTCTAGTTCTTTTTTTTTTTTTTTTCTAACTATTTTGTTCGTTGTTTTGGTCGTTCAGACAAATCAAACCATTTTTTTACAGGGCGCCAGCAATCACAGGAAGTGCCGACAGCTGAATCTGCATCCATCATTAATATCAAACACATTAATTTGTAAAATGAGCAGCGAGAACAGAACAATAAGCAAATCAATATAATCAGCATGTGAATGAGGTACGTTCAGACACTTTTGGTTGTTTTAAGTCTGTTGTCTTTAATGTGTCTGTTTTTTCTCATCTGTTTTTATGTTTTTATTTTTATCTACCTATACAGCCCTATGTTTACAGCTGTGGTTGTTTTTAAAAGTGCTTTAAAAATAAAGTTGGTATGGTATAGAATGATATTACACTTTTCTTAATCCAGTCAAATCATGACTGGATGTGATTATTTGATTTTCTGTCTATTCATTACTGGGAACATGGAGTGCATTTTTTTACACCTTTTTCTGTTTTTGTACCGACCAGTCATACTCAGTAACAGGGTCAACCACACCTCCTCACTAAGATCAAAGTTCTCAGAAACTTCCTGAATCACTCTGAAGCTAAGACCCTTTGCTCGGGTTATTCCAGTTAAGTTAGGAGCTCTCTGAGAGGACGGGCCCTGGTTTTAAGTTCTTCTCGTTTGATTACTGGGTTTAAAAGAAGTGAAGAGAAACCATTGTAAAAGCTTTTAGAGAGCAATATTTCTGTTTGTTTGTTTTTTTAAATCTAATTTTTCCATTCAATCCAGTTCATTTAGAAAACTTCAGTTACTGTCTGTTATGCCTCATTAAGTACTGCCTCCCTCAGCTCCCTCTTTGGTAAGCTTGAGAGAAAGAAAGTAGGGATGCACAAAATATTGGTATCAATATCGATGTCAGTCAATTTGGGTCATTTTTTAAAGGGAACATATCATGCTTGTTTCTCCTTTTCACTATGCCAGACTAGGATGCCTGTAAAGCATTTCTGCCCTGAGTACAAGTCATTTAGTTCCTTCATTGCCCCACAATAGTGTTTTCAATATCCTCATTTTCGTGTCTTTAGTTTCAAGAATGACGTCCAGTAACCTCGCAACGTCACAGCCCTTTGTGCTCTGATTGGTCAGTTCTATCAGAGGGGCGGAGGGGGTAGAGCCAGGGGGCGGTTTTTGCAGCATGGCAGTATTTACAAAATCGCCACATTGAATGGGGCAGACCGAGCGAGTTTGCTGTTTGCCATAACTTCACCGTAAGGCATTGATAGCACTAATAAAATGGCAGAGTTTAGGATACGTCCTTTTGTATTGGACCCCGAGTCAGACCCGGACGGTTCTGCAGCTCAGGAGGAAGAAAATCCACCTGGACACAGATCATCTCAGGACGCTTCAGTGTGGTGAGTCAAAGCGGTACTGTAACATGTAGAGTTTATACGTTTATACTCGGCTCTTGGTGGGTGTTGGTGGCGGTTGTGTGACTAACTGACATCACAGAGGAGGAGCTGCTTATCAGATTACTCCAATGAAAAGAAAGGATCCTCGTGTCGTCACGAAGGTCGAAATCTCAAAGCCAAATGTCAATGACCTATTTTCAGAGGCATCAAATCTCGTTCTAGGATATCAGAAAAATACAATATCTCATTTTTTGATAATTCAGGGGGTGAAAGGTCTTGTTTTCAAATTTATTATTTTATATGTAAGTATTAAATCACGGATCAGCATAATATGTCCCCTTTAACATATTGGCATCATCGATGAGTAAAGGTGGGCCGATATTTACTCATTAGCTGCCAGCCATTTTCAGAGCATCTTGATGGATCTTTTGAGACCCAAATAATGTTGTTTTTTATGACTATGTAAACACCAAAACTACTTCAGAAGAGATGACAGGAGCAGAAATTTGAAAATAAAGGGCCATATTGAAAAATTTAGTTTGCATGATTTTCAATCTGACCACAATTTGATCATCTCATATTTTTTATATTTCCTTTTTTTCTACCAATATTCATATCGGTAAATACTGGTTATCTGCCATAACTGCAATATTAATATGGGTATTGGCTGAAATTTCCATATCAGAAAAACGTCCAGCGTACTCCAGCTGGGAATGTGGCGTTGGATTTCAGAATTTGGTTTGATTCTCAGACTGATTTGAAGAAACATTTCTCATATTTTACGTCTCAGGAGCTTCTGGTAAAACACTTTGAGAATTTTCAACAAAAAGCATCAAAAGTCAAACCTGGATATCCAATCTGGAGCTTTACAATGCTTCTTTAATCTCCCTGAAACGATCAAAACCTGAGAATAAAGCTTCGACTACTCCTGCTCAGATAAAAAAAAAAAACTGAATCCAAGGCTGGACTGTCTTTGTCTTGAAGTATTCAGATCTTTTATTTGAGGCGCCCGGCGCTGCTGTCTGTGGAGGACTTCATGTTTTCTCAAAGAAGGGAAATGAATGACTGAGTTACATATTTAAAGAAAAAGGAGAAAGTGGACGAATGGATTCAGCGTTCTGTTTCATCTGAGAGCAGAAAATAAGAGACGTTTAAAAAAAAAAAAAGAGCAAAATTGAAATAAAAAAACCTCAGAGTGTCAGACCAACGCAGAGGTTTGGAGATAATTTCAGAGCAGCGTCAGCGACAGTGAAGCTCCTCAGCTGATTATTATGTTTAACGTTTGATAGGTGTGTTTGTCTGCAGCTAATCCCGTCTTTATGACAAAGCAGGGACTCTAATTAGAGCCGGCTAATCACACCACAACACACACACCGTCAATCAAAGACTGCAGCGCACCATGGAGACGCTTCAGTGTCCGTCCTGGTGCTGGTGAACGCAGCCTTAAAACCTGAACCTTCATGAGAGGAATCAATAGTTGATCAAAGAGAGATGCAGCTTCCTTCCTATGAGCGCTGCGTAAACACATCATCCATCTCCGCTCTGATTTTTCATCAGCAGCTGAAAAGAAAAGAAAAGAGTGGAGTGTGTTCGCCCTATCGATTCCTGGAAACATCTGTTGTATGTTTGAACACTTCAGCCGTAAAGAGCTGAGCCAGTCGCTTTGATTTCCACCGTTTTTACATCTAAAGGCGGCTTCTGTAGGAAGATGTGCTTATGCATCCAGACTAAAAATTAAAGAAGGGCTATGTGGGGTTTTATTTCAGTCTTTTGTATCTTCACATGATTTATAGCTTTAAAAAATCCCTATTTTTTCACTCCCTGGTGATTTAGAAATCCTTGTCGGTTTCCTTAAAAAGCCCATGTACGCTCAACGCTACACACGTAGCCTGTTCATGATCAGAGTTCATTTCATCCATTTTTCCTTAAAGTTTACAGATACAGGCCAAATAGAGCAGTACCACCAGAAAACCATAGGGGGCAGTGTTGCTGTTACTACCTGATACGTGGCTTTTGTGGGACACGAAGAAGAAATAACAACTGTGGTCCCTGACCACTCCCTCCTACAACGCTGAAGAGCTAGATTAGCAATACTTCCCCCACAGTCACAGTATTTATTTTTGAGTTTGTTGTTGCCATCAACTTTTGACTTTCAGCTGCCCCCCCAGTGGATGTATTGGTTAATAGCAATAGTAAAGGATGTACAGAAGTATAAGAACAGTGACGCTAACATTGTTTGAAAAGGACGGCTACATTCTGGTTCGTAAATAGAGGAGAAAAAAGCCTTAATGTCAGGTGTCACAGGGAAAAACAAGAGAGGAGGAGGAGCCAAATGCAGATAAACAATTTATTTGAACTAAAACTCAAAACTCCAAAGCTCAATTACCAAAAAAGTCTTACAGAAGAAACAAAATTCAAAGCTCTAGAAAACTCACAAAGAAAACCAAAAAGTCTGTGACACGTGACGGTAGACCAAGTGTCAACCTCTAGTGTCAAAATATAAGACAATGCTGAAGTACTAAAATCTGCTGTTTCTCCAGTGTCCACTTGAGGCTGGCTCTGAAAGAACAGGAAGTCACATACACACTAAGACAAAAAAAGTCATTTTCAAAGCAAAAATTAACCTTTTTACAGCCTGGTTCAAAATATTTCTCCTGTCTGAGTCGCTAATTTTACTATCAGCACACACTGTAGGGGGGGGGGGGTATTTTTCCAACTCTGCCGTTCACGTGATTGACGAGCAGTCATCCTGGCCAATATAGCCGAGATAGCCGATATGCTTCAAAAATCTGTTTTAGAAACAGAAGGGTGATGTAAGGGAGACTAAGTCCATTAATGATACAGTCCATGCAGTCGACACACAGCGACAGGATTCACAAATAACTCACACAAACAAATGAACACCCCCCGCAGTGTTTTGTCAGTGTTTATCAGACGTAAAACCCCTGCCAGCCAATCAGAATGAGCCCCCCGTCATTCAGCTGTGACATTTGACAACCCAAAAACACTCAAAACATGAAACCATAAACAAGGATTTTCCAAAATATTTACTTTGAACTGCAAAAAACTAAAATCTTATCAAGTTTTTTTGTCTTATTTTTAGTAGAAAATATCTTTTTAGTCTAAATATGAGCCACGTTCACCCGACCAGTCCAGAAAAATTATTTCAAGTTGTTTAAAGACAAAATGAGGTCTGAATTGTTTGTAACAAGTAAAAAAGAAAAATCTGCCAATGGAACAAGAGAGAAATTACTTGCATTAAGAAATTATTCTAGTTTTAAGCAAATTTTCAAGCAATTTTTTCTTGTTGCATCTGCATTTTATTTTTTTACTCATTACAAGCAATTCAGACCTCATTTTTGTCTTGAACTTAAAACAAGACATTTTCCTGGACTGCTAAGTTGAATATGGCTCATATCAAGTATAGTATGACAATTTTTACCTGAAATAAGACAAAAACACTTGATGAGATTTCAGTGTTTTGGAAGTGTGGCTGGAGGTTTCAGTAAACAAACAAGCTGTCTCATGAAGATGACAGGTGTAAATATATAAAGATGTTTCCCGGTATTTCCCAGGTGAAACACATGAGGGGCAATCAAACAAGAGGGAAAGAAAACTAAACCAAACACAGGGAGAAACTGAAGACAGAGACAAGATAAATCCAAAACACACAAACACAAAGAATAAACACAACAAAAAAAGATCAACACATGACAAGAACCGGACCAAAACCACAAGGAACAAGACCTGTGGGCAAAAACAGGAAACACAGAAAACTCACAACAAAAATCACAAAGAATAAGCAAGAAACTGAAGATACACAAGAAAATCCCAAACCCAAAAACAAACCATGACACCGAAGGTACTGCCTCTTTAAGGCTCCCCCTTTCCTCTGATTGGCCAGCCCTCTGGAGGCCTGTTTTAGAGGGAGGAGCTATGGATAGACCTTGGAGATCTTTACATAATGACCCATCTTTCTTCTCAAAGTTCTCTCAGTGACACTTTGGATCCATGTTTGAAATTTAAAAAAGCTGAAAACTTCCTCTTTAAGCTCTTTACTTCTCTTTTCACCAGCTGTATCTTACTTTAAATGTCTAACTTTGCTTTATCTTCAAAATGCTTTGAGTTATTTATAAAATAAGTTAAATATTGTCCGATGTGTTGAATGTGAGAAGCGGAGCTGTAACTTTGAACCAAACGATTTCCGACACGCTGCTTTCTGCTCAGTTAATCTTTAAAGAACACTAAGCAGGAACATTTTGCTGCAGGCTGCGTTTCTTCTCCTTCCTTTCAAGTCACAAATGAAATGTAAAGAGGCGAGCTTCAGTAAATCGGAAATGCATTTTTTTTTTTTTATTTCTGCACTTCAGTTGAGCCCAGCCGGCTCAGAGGAGCTGTAATCCCGCGCGGACTCGTCCTTTGTTGGGGCTCTGTGTGTGATTTTGTCTTTTTCAGCTGCGGAGTGAATGAAGGTCTGCTGCAGCCTCACAGAGGATTTCATCCAGTCCAACTTCTCTTTCTCCACCAACAAACACCGCTCTCTCTACTCGTCTGAGCTCCAGCCACATCCTGTACAGTCTCACGGCTACGTTTCCATGGCAACAGTGTCCGGCTGGGTACACATGGGGGAGCAGCGAGCAGGCGGGAGAGAGAAGAAAAGGAGAAAGTTTCTCCTTGGACGAGCGGACCTGGCCGAGGCTTTGACTGGCGTCACACGGGAAGACCTGCAGACCTGGAGAGACCAGCGTTTTCTGACGATGTTCCCATGACAACCGCTTCTCTGGGTTCACTGGGTGCCTGCTCGCTGTGCCCCTCGCTAATTCTCAAACAGTTACGATCAATACGGATGATGCAACCCTGCCATCAGTCCCTGAGGGCTGGGGGCCACCAGTGTGTGAGATATTAATGCAGGCCGAGAGATCACACACACACACACACACACACACACACTCAGCTTCACACACTTGAATAAAGAAAGACTATTCGCTGTACTCACAGTGTTCCTAATACGATCTCCTACCCGTTCCTCTCGGGTGATCCTGAGCAGGTACATTTATTTTTTTAACCTTTAAAACCTGTACCATGAAGAAGGATTGTCTTAAACTCATGTCCAGACTCTTGAAAGATAATAATTACAACAATAGGTGGCGCCACAAAGCTGTAAAGTGAGTGTAAACTCTACACTCACAACCCAAGCAGAAGAGGGATAGAGGATGGAAAGACACAAGGACGGTTTGGCTCAAAATTAGGCTAAGCTACTTAAAGTGAAGGAGGAGGAGTCATGATGCTGATGGGCCTCCACTCCTGTGTGTCAGTGTCAGTGTCTGTGTCTGCCTCAACCCCCTCCTCTGCCTGGATGTTGACGTTTCAGTTGTTTTGGTACAAACTTGGGTGAAGAGTCGATGTGTTTTACATCAGAGAGAATCACAGCAGGCCCAGTGTGTGACTTTGCGTGTTGATTAGCAAGCGGAAGAAGCTAATCAGAGCTGCGATAGCGGATGTTGCAAAAAGAAAAAAAGGAAAAAAAAAAACAGACAACGAAAGTGAAACGAAACGCCAAACAGTTAGAGCTTTTTCCTAAATTAGGTTGAAGCTATGAAGAGCGACATGAGTTAGCTTTCTAAGCAGGTATGTGTCAATACCTGTGATTAGCTTGTGCTAACATGCTAAGTCAGGTGCACAGCTCTCAAGTCTCTCCCACGTACAAACGTGATGCTACAGGTGGTTGCTGAACTAGTTAGTGTGTTTTCGTAATCACTGTCGCAGGCTGTGGGTGTGCTGCAGCTGGCACTGAGCCAAGGAGGAGGAGCCCAGTTTGAATGCTGCGTTTATTGACAACAAATGAAGATTCCTGCAGACCCTTCCTTTAAGTAGCACAGACTTTAAACAGTAACCCGTCTAAAAACAGGTCGAAATGACAGCTGTATCTCCCTCTCACTGCAGCAGGTTGGCTCTCACTCACTGTCTCTGACACTCTAGTCAGACTGCAGCCCGTGTTGTGTGAAGGCAGCGATTGACTGCAGTGGTTTCTAAGTATGGCGTAGAGTTCTGTGGGTTGTTCAAGCTGTACATGTGAATCAGGGGTTCGGTGTTCAAAATTTAGGGTTGAAGAGAGGATCTTCTTACAAACTTGCACAAATTTTAAAAACAAAGGCGTAAGTTGATAAATAAAGTGATGGTTACCAACAACTCAACCAAAAAAAAGGACTAATTTAAGAGCCCCAAAAAGTCATCTTTGAACGCTTCTAGCCGCACCCACTGGTCATTAAAACTACATAACTTAAACAGAAATATTATGGTATATTTTTTTAATTTTATTTTTTTTAATTAATTTTTTATTTTTTTATAAATTTATTTTGATTTATATTTTCCTAATTTATTTTATTTATACATATATTTTATTATATCTTACAAACTTGCACAAATTTTAAAAACAAAGGCATAAGTTGATAAAGAAAGTGATGGTTACCAACAACTCAACCAAAAAAAAGGACTAATTTAAGAGCCCCAAAAAGTCATCTTTGAACGCTTCTAGCTGAACCCACTGGTCATTAAAACTACATAGCTTAAACAGAAATATTATGGTATATTTTCTTATTTTATTTTATTTTATTTTATTTTAATTTTTTTATTAATTTATTTATTTTTTATTTTATTTTCCTAATTTATTTTATTTATACATATATTTATTTATATCACTTTTTTTTTTGTATCACGTTTTTTATAGCATGTGCAACGCACTTTTTACAAGATCACTGAGACTGTAAATCTGTTTTAGTAAAAAATAGAGCTCTTCAACATGCACCCTTTATACTTCTATCAAAGGGAAGGACAGAAGAGTACTAAAGTTATTTCAGATTATCAGAGGACTTCCTGTGATCCTCTATGAATCCAAAAAGGTGGAGGAATGAGTGAAAAAATCATGCTCACATTAAACAGTCTGAACTTATTTAGATTATACAGATAAGGTCAAAAACAGACAGAATACACCGATGATGATTCGCTTAGTATCTGAAGAATTCCTCAAAAGTAGCTCGGTTTTTACTCAGGCAGAAAGAGAAACCACACCACTGTTCACTTGGCCCTAAATAGAAATCAAATGATGATCAGAAACCAGCAGATCAATCTGTGAATTGATTCTTCCACCTCTGATATCTGCAAAACAAAAATCCGACAGTTAGTGTGACGTTTGTCGAATAATCCATGCTCTTTGTTGCCTCACCAAACAGAGAAATCTCTGAAAGCCTGACACGTCTAACGCCTCTCTATATCCTCCTTTAGAAAATAAAGCAGCGTTTGTTTTCCTTCATGTGTTGATGCTTCTTTTGAAGTAAATAACCTGTTTACTGCCGCCGCTCGGGCCCCTCAGCGCTGATGAAGCTGTGCGTTAGAAAGTGGGAGAAAATGCAGTGTTACCTCCAGATGTTTGCTTTAGATTGCTGTTTCTCTTAGCGTAATTGAAAGCTGCAGATGGAGGGATAGAGGAGGGATAGAGGACAGATGAAAACCAAAGCGTCTGAGAGCCGTCCAAATGGCAGCTGCGCAATTACCCTCGCTTGGGTTTGTTGTTTGTGCCGGGCCGCGGTTTGATTAAACGCAGTAAGGAGAGGGATATTTGAGGCGCTGGGTGGACGGGCCTCACACGGCTCGGGGTGTAATGGATCAGCTGTACGTATGCTGCAGACAGATGATTATTACTGTGCTGTTTTAAGCTAGGTGCTGAGGTGAACGCTGCCAAACAATCTCATAGTTTGTGCTGGAACTCGCGCTGATTTCCTCTGAGGTTTGATCATTTCAGCTCATCCAAAAAAGAAAACATAATTACAAGCAGACTGCTTTTCTTCATCAGTGACTCAGGTTAATGTGTCCAGCATGGGGCTAGCCAACAGCGCCCCCTGCTGGAGCCACCTCTGGCTTTGTTTCCACACTGATTTATTGGAGCTCTGACAGCTTCTCTGAAGAGTTTCATCCAAAAGCTGACAAACAGAGAGGCTGATAATGTTCATTTACAGGTCCAGGAGTGAATAACGCTTTGGTTTATGATGGATTAGCACATCTGCACAGTCTGGCGCCGCCTGAGACGTGTTACTGCTGGCTGTCAAACTTAACACCACACGACAGAGAGAGCTCATAGTAAGAAACAACACTTCGCTGGTTTCATTTCATTCCTTTAGTTTGTTTGGTTCTTCAGAGAGAATCTCTCCTGCAGATGTTTGATGGATTATCAGCTCGTTTTATTAGTGGTACGCTCTGGTAACTAAAGACGTGAAGTCTGTTAAGCTACCTGGAGCTGTGCGACTTCTCACAAAACAAGCTCCGGTTTAGTCCTGATCAGTTTGATGAAGTGGAATAAAGATGGTACAGATTTGACCTCCATTTCTTTGAGGAACGACCCTACGCCAATCCGTTCTTCATGTCATTTGTCACCAGGATCTCCTTGTTTATTGGCCAGCGTAGCACGAAGGATTCCCTGATGATTAGATTTGCAGGTCTGGCCCAAATTCAGGCTTTCACATTCACTCTGAGCCGACAGGTCTGAGAAACATCAGTCTGTATGAGCTGTTCTGTCGATTTTGTCATTTATGCTGATGAATGTCTTCCTTATTTCGCAAATTTTGTTGTTGATGTCAATTAATGTTGTCTTGATTTCTCTTGTGTTGGTTATGTCCATGAATGTCATCTTTATTTTGCTGATTTTTTTCGTTTAAGTAAAAGAATGTTTTTTTTATTTTGCTGATTTTGATGTTTATGTTGATAAATGTCTTCCTTATTTCACAAATTCTGTTGGTTTGTCCATGAATGTCTTCTTTATTTGGCTGATATTGTTGGTTATGTGGAAGAATGTCTTCTTTATTTTGCTGTTTTTTTTTTGTTTTGTCGATGAATGTCTTCTTTATTTTGCTGATTTTTTTATGTCGATGAAATGTCGTCTTTATTTCACTGATTTTGTTGGTTCTGTCGATGAATGTCTTCTTTATTTCACTGATTTTGTTGGTTCTGTCGATGAATGTCTTCTTTATTTCACTGATGATGCTGGTTATGTCGATGAATGTCTTCTTTATTTCACTGATGATGCTGGTTATGTCGATGAATGTCTTCTTTATTTCACTGATGATGCTGGTTATGTCGATGAATGTCTTCTTTATTTCACTGATGTTGTTGGTTATGTCGATGAATGTCTTCTTTATTTCACTGATTTTGTTGGTTACGTCGATGAATGTCTTCTTTATTTCACTGATGTTGTTGGTTACGTCGGTGAATGTCTTCTTTATTTCACTGATTTTGTTGGTTATGTCCATGAATGTCTTCTTTATTTTGCTGATTTTTTCGTTTATTTTGATGAATGTCTTCTTTATTTCACCAATGTTGATGATTTTGTCGTTTACGTCAATTATGTTGTTTCCAATGGCAGTTATTGCATCGTTGATTATTTTGTTTACAATGTCTTTGTTGTCTATCAGTACACTAATGTACGACTGAGGTCATACCCAGACATGACACAAATGTCACCTTAATGTCGGCCCAACATATTAAGTTCCATCGCCAAGATGTTGCTGGGGGGCATTTGCAACATTGACATTTAATCTAAAATATCTGCTCAACAACGGTTGAACAATCAAAGCTGGAGCGCCAAGGTAGCTTCCTCAGACTTACCTTCAATTCACACATAAAGTGTGAGCGCTGCGTACTACGCTGTGGTTGGAAACCACTCTAGTCAATCATTGCGTTCATACAGCAAACTTTATAATTCTATACGCCACAACACATCATTTCTATAAGGACGCCAACAGGAAGGAGAAGGCATGGACTGAAGTAGCTGAAGTTTTGTGGTGACCAAGTGAGTTTATCATGCTAATTAATTACCATTAAAGAACGTTGTCATCAGTGGAATTCCTACAGGAACACATGGTTCTCCTGGGATCTACTGATCTTAGGTATCCAGCTGCACGGCACTCCAGAGACGCATCTGGTATGAATTGGCATGCGCCCATGCTGTGCTACATGGCGCTCATGATTCGCGGCGCTCATGCTGCAGGGCGCTGACACTTTATGTGTGTATTAGGGGTTGTGGCTTCAAAGATGTGACCTTTATCTATTATTTATTTACTCATTCACTAACCATTTAGCTCCTTTTAGGATGGCTTTACTGTCAACCACTTTGGCATAGCACAATACAAAACAGGACTCTTATTGTGACTCCACCAGAAGCTGCAACAGACACACACACATATACCCAAACGCCTCATTTCATATTGTTAACCACATGTCACACTCTTGGCCTGAGGGTTGGGATCATTTGAATGTTAATAAGCCCGAATGTGATGTGAAATATTTGTAACATTTGACTCCATCAGTTTACAAACGTAGTTTTGTCCATCTGATGAAAATCTGTATCTTTGATTCAGGATGTCATCTCTGGGTGAACCCAGACGGTTGAAGCTTTGGGTCAAAGTTTGAGGCTGTACCATGGGTAATAACTGCATTTGTTATCAATTGTACGCTGATTCCTTAAAGCATGTTAGTGAATTCACACCCTGTTGGCGCTTTAACCTGTTCCCACCTGTCAGAGGGTTTTAACACGTCGTGTGGTGAGGATTTAAAGAGATCAGAAAAGCATCAAACATCAGACTGAGTGGGAAAAAGAGCTCTTAACCTGACATAAAATCAGCTCCAGCTCATCACTCAGTGTCTGAACTCTGAGCCCTGGGTCACCCCTCTTTAAAGGGAAGTAAAGTAAAAGCAGCGACCGAGCCTGACGGGTAAATCTCTACAGTCTTTCTGACGCACAACAAGCAGCTGATAAAAAGGTGATTATCAGCAGCAGACCAATGGAGTTCAAGTTGGAGCCCAATAACTGCCAACGTCTGTAAATCTTTTTATAGCCGACAATGTGAGGAGGTTTTAAAGCTGCAGGATTTCTGCATCAGCATGCCGGAGAAGCTGCTGCTTTAATCTGCACTGTTTGTTGTGTTTTTTAATCCCACTCCTCTTGTTTGCATCTGCATTAACCTATTTCACTCATCTGAGGCTTATCTGTCACACGGCTCGCTGTCCATGAAGAAATCTCCCACAAAAAGCAAATGGTCAAACAAATCTGCAGATGGACGGCGTTCTCATGGAAAGGGTTAAAGCTGAGCGTCGGATCAGTCCGTGTTTCAGCTTTGGCTCTGCAGTCAGGTTCATTATTTCCACCCTCCTTCTCCACAGTCGCAGCTTTTCTTCTGCTCGTTGGATGTTGCCTCCAGCTCGGGGGCTCTTGGCAGCGTTTCTCCGGCGTGTTTGTTTTCAGTGCCGAGGCCGGCGAGTGGCTGCCAAAGAAGAGGACCCCTTAAAAAAGAGTAGAGAAAGATGTCTTTAAAGTCGCTGGAGTCTGTGATGAGCTGATCACCGCTCGCAGAGAGTGAAGTGTCCTTCTGATGATGACCTCTGCTCTCTGCTCTGCTTTCAAACCTCGGCTCGTCTTGGTGAAATAACACGCAGAGATCTTAAGAAAGGTTGGCTTTGACAGGAAATTAATTCAACAACTGCCAGCCAAATTTCCCCTGCATGTTTCCTCACATATTCAGCTCTCAGAGGCTGATTTGCAAAGACTTCAGTGACCTCTGGCCTTTTCTCTGATCAGGCAAATTTCCCTGGTTTCTTTCTTAATATTTGTCAAACTGCTGCTCACATCCTTTAATCAAACTCTTCTCTGTGTTTAAGTCTCTGGATGATGAGCCAGACCTTTTGACCAGCTCTGTGCCCGCAGAAGAAAAGTCTCTTTATTTTATGATTCACACAACATCACAGAGTCCACTAAACGGGTAAAGTCAGGAACCTGAGCCACAGTCATGGAGGAATGTTGGGTGTGATTGAGCTTGCTGAGTCCCGCAACAAGAGCTTTCTAACATCTCCAGAAACAGATGACAAATATTTATGTGAAGAAAAAATTCCAAGATGAAAATCAGTTACAGTGACTGTGGAGTGCAGATTTCCTCTAAGTCAGATTTTAATTTTTCTGTGTCTGATGATGTGAAAAAGACCAAAACAAACTCAAAACAAGAATAAAACAGGCCTGTTAGGGACAAACCAGGAACTTTAACCCCTGTTATTTTTTACTAATTTCACTGAAGAGAAAAACCCTGAAGCCTTTTTTTGTTTCTGCAGAACAGTTTGACCACAAGCCTTACAGAATTCCAGAAATAATCCAGAGTTCTGGAATAATCAGTGTTAACAGATTTATGTCACACCATACAGGTGACATCCCATAATTCCAGCAACCACCATCGAAACACCATTCTGAAGTTTCTAGAGAAACAGTGCAATTCAGGGATTCTGCTACCAATCCAGAACCAGAGCAACATCCAAAAAATCAATCCAGAAACACTCCAGAATTTTGGTGACATTACAAAAACAGTCAAGAGAATCCTAGGGCACACAATATTCCAGTAACAATCCATCATTCCAATATTCTGATGGCAACTCAATATTCCAGAACATTCCAGATTTCAGCAACATTACAAAACTAAAGGAACATTTTTAAATTGACCTGCATTCTAGAACATTCTGGAATTAGTTTTTTTCTTCCACAACACTCCGGAATTTTAGTAACATTCTGATATTCAAGTGGCAACCTGATATGTAAGAAACATTCCAATGTTGTAATAAAATTCCGACATTCCAGAACTATTTGTAAATTTAAGAGACAAACCAACTTTTCGGTCACAATCAGTTCTTCCAGAACATTCCAAGATTCCAGTCACAATCCAATAATCTGGTGCACTCTGGAATTCCAGAAACACTTTAGTACTCCAGTCACTATGCGATATTACACTAACCATTCAGACTTCGAGTAACATTCCATATACTAAAGTAACATTTTGAACTTCCAATAACAACCTGACATTCCAGAACTATTCCAATATTTCAGAAACAATTTTTTCTGGTACTGATCATATATTCAAGAATATTCAAGGACATTCTTTTTTTTTTCCAGTACCATTCTGATCGTCTAATAACCACATATACCAGAACATTCTGTTATTCTACCAACATTTTAATATTAAAAGTATATTCGATATTCAAGAAACATTTCGATATTCTACTTACATTCAAATATACTAAACCATTGTGATATTCCAGGTCCATTTTGAGATATTCCAGATACATTCCAGTATTCCAGAAACACTTTGATATTCCAGGAATATTAAAATTTATTTCAAAAGCTTTCCAATATATTTTAGAAACATTTCAATATTCCAGAAGCATTCAAATATCTGTCAGAAATGTTTCAATATTCCCAAACCAGTCAGATATTCCAGAATCACTCTGATATTCCAGAATCACTCTGATATTCCAGAATCATTCTGATACCTTTCAGAAACATTTCAATATTCCGTAAACATTCAAATATATGTCTGAAACATTCCAATATTTCAGAATCACTCTGATATTCAAGAAACATTCAAATACATCTCAGAAACATTCAAATATTCCCGAACCATTCTGATATTCCAGAAACACTCTGATATTCCAGAAAAATTCTGATACATTTCAGAAACATTCCAGTATATTCCAGAAACATTTTAATATTCGAGAAACATTATAATATTCAAGAAACATTCAGATATTCCAGACAATTCTGATATTAGAGAACCATTAGAGTATTCCAGAAACATTAGGAGATTCCTGAACCATTCCAATATTCTAATTGAATTCCAATATACTAGAAACATTCTGATTTTCTTCTAAAATTTAAATATTCCATATACATTCTGATTTCCAGTAAGAAAGCATAAAATCTTTAATCTGAAATCAAATTGTGTTTCTAAAACCGATAAACTTAACAATAGTTTACTGAGAGATGTCGTCAAAATGTTGGCTTGTCTTATTTTTGGGGTCTACACTTGGACCAAAATGTTTTTTAGTATTCAGATTGGTTTCCCTAAAGACGTGGTATCCTTTGATCTTAGTTAGATTTGTGCGTGTAAAACTGTCAGAGCACAAATAAATAAAATCCAGCGTGAACTCTGTTAGCTGAGGATAAAAACCTAAGTTTGAACATCCTGGGATTCACTTGAAGTTTTCCCTCACAGTTTGAGCTCCCCTCCTCCTCCTCCTCCTCCTCCTCCTCCTCCTCTCCTTCTCCTCCTCCTCCTCACTCATCTGTCAACGCGAGCGACTCTTTCCTGAACCCCGTTCTTCATTTAGCGCGCGCTCACAGTACGGAGGTTAATTCTTTGTGACAGCCACTCCACTCCTCGCTCTCAGACACATCCCGCTCCTTTGTGCGCAGAAACACATGACACTGCAGTTCTGTGTTCATAAGCACTCTGAAGCAGAGAGGATGCAAATCTCCCACAATGCACGGGGCAAAGCTACTTTCATGTGAGGTCAGTAAACACAGTCTGGAGTGGAGGGAATTACAGTTATCTGTCAAATGCAGATCCTTTGATGGAGGGTCTAAGTGCTGCTCCCATCTGAAGGGAGGGAAGGAAGGAGAGTTTTAAGCAGGAGCGCATGTGAGAGCAGTTTAACCGTTGAGTGGCACAAAGAGGAAACGCTGCGAGCTCATTGGTCAGATCAGAGTGAATGGACGCAGCAGCTGTTCGTCTCCTTAGCATCAAAATTATAGCCACTTACATCAGCTCTTAATGCACTTTGAGATCCGTGTTGTTTTATCAGTTTATGTTTGAATCACTTCACTTTGCACAACAACACAACTCTGATGACCTAGGAGTATCAACCAATCAGGAGTCAGCAGGTGAAACATAGGCTTGTAGTTCTCGAGACCGGTCTTGGGCTTGAGACCGGTCTCGAGACCACTTTTTCGTGGTCTCGGTCTTGTCACGGCCTCGACAGTCTTTGGTCTCGGTCTTGTTTTGGTCTCTGGTCTCCCGTTCTCGATGGGTCTCGGACTAACATGTCGGTCTTGGAGGGATTAGAAGCCAATGTCCAGGCACACTGCTGGCTTTGTAGAGCACAACTTTCTATAATGGCTTTTATTGTTTTTACGTGCCCTTTGAGTATTTTGCAACAAACGTCTGTGCTCATCCTGTTTGTGACTGCGGAGAGGCCGACAGGACGCAGATGGGCGATCCACATCAATTTAACTGGAGAGAGAGACACAGCGACGCGTTGCATGCTTGGGGAGTTGTTTGACTCTTACCTGGGGAAAGTAAAGTCCCATTTTGCATTGTAACTCCCTCTAATCCACGAGTTGAACCCTCTGTTCAGCATAAATCTATCATTTGATGAGCGAAGCAACATAACGTACCTGCAGAGAGATTTGCGCTGACATGCAGGGGTGTGTCCAGATATTTTAGAATGGGGTGCCCCGACCAGGGCACTCGCTATGTATGTATTAAAAATACAGGATTGAAAGGTTACAGCTTTAACTAATTACAAAAATAAATAAATAAATAAATAATAATAATAATAATAATAATAATAATAATAATAATAATAATAATAATAATAATAGTAATAATAATAATAATAATAATAATAATAATAATAATAATAATAAAAACAAAAGAAAAAAATAAAGGGACTGTGAGGATTTAACAAATAATCTTGATATAGACTATCAGCATCAACATAGCTTATTTCCAAATGCTATTTCTCAGCTTCCCTCTTTGGTCGGTTAGGACCGGATTGATTAACAGAATGACATAGTCTTTATGACAACACCACGCCAGCTGACGGAGTTCAGAAGAGAGAAGAGAGATCTGTGCTTTTCTCTGCTGAAAACAATTTGTGATTAATTTTGTAGTGATGGTGGACACTGGAGCCTAACTGTCAGACAGAAAAAATGACAGAAGAGCAGAAGAAAGATAAACAGGAGAGGGAAAGAGTGTCGGCTCAAACACTGGCTAAACTTTGTGATAATGTCGATTCCAACCCACAATCTGCAGTTATTCTGCAGTGGTCTGTTCAAACTTGAGAGTCTATCAATAAAATGAAGAGTGAGGTTACGTTAGCTCTGCTTGGTGAGGTTGGAGTTGGTAGATGAGCTCTGGTAAGACAGAACCAGGATTCACTAACGTTACACGTTACAGACACGTCTCAGCTGGCTGGCCGGCTGATAAACTACGCTACAAACTGACAAAGTTAGCTTGTTGTCACGTTTCAAACTGTAGCTCTACCTAATTGTTGATAAATATCTTTACCTTGTTAAATATGTTGAATATGATTATTTAAAAAAAAATACTGGGTATTTCTGGGTGGTGTCAGTGCACAACTTCCTGTCTCACTCCATCTGCTTTTTGTTAAATTAACAAAATTTTTTGGTCTCAGTCTCGGTCTCGGTCTCGGTCTTGGATCTCGGTTTGACTAAGTCTTGGTCTTGGCTTGTTCTGTCTTGGTCTTGTCTTGGTCTCGTTACCTTTTGGTCTCGGTAGTGTCTTGGTCTCGGCTGAGGCGGTCTTGACTACAAGTCTAGTGAAACAGTGGGTATGGAGAGCAACAGCAGGAGCAGAGCTGATCCTGCTCCTCTTTCGTAGACTTGAAGTAGTTTTCTTCTCCTCCTTAGGACAGACCTGACAAAGCTTGAATTTCGACCAATCAAAATCTGTTTTTTTTTTTTTAAATTAATTTATTTTTTAAAAATATTTTGTTTGTTTCTATAGAGCAAATAAAGCAGAAATTGGATGACAGGCCTTCCTTTGTTCAGGGTCTACATTTGGACCAAAATGGTGTTTAGTATTTGTATTTCTTCCCTTCATACACTATCTGTTGATCTTTAAATGCGACAAACTTTTTCGTAGCTTAGTTTTTCTTTTTTTTTTAGTCATAATTACATAAAAATTGAACGAATGATACACAAATTTGTTTTTTACCTGTCTTTACCTCACATTATGTACAGCTGTGGTTGTTTCAAACGGTTTATAAATAAAGTTGGCTGCTTGGATGTTGTTTCAGCAAACTGAAGAGACGTTAATTTGCACACAGTCATGTCTACAAACACTTTCCCACAACAACGCCCGACTGTTTGTGTCACAGTCTCTGAAATGTTGATTAATCTGTATTTTCCTTATTAAATGACGCTGTTTAAAGAGTCCTTCAGGGCATCGAAGGTGAAAAAACCTGCTATGAATGTAAAAACATTCATTAAACGTAGAGTCAGGAGAAAGCTGGAAACCATGCCTGTGTTCTGATCACAGGTTTGTATTTTTCCTCCACACCTAAGTCGCTAAAATGATTTCTTGAACTCCAAATCCAAGTTTTTGACACCCTGTAACACATTTTTTCATTTTCAGTCTCATATTTTTTAATGACTTGTGAGAGAAAAAAAAAAAAAAGTGGTGAAAATATTCAGGTTAGAAGCTCCTCAGCCAGATCCGATGATTGTTTTTGCCAGTTTGAAACAACAGCTGCCACTGGCAGATTGTATCAGCTGTAACTGATTAACATTAATTTCATAAGAAACGTAGCCAGGAGAGAAAAATGAGCCTCTGCAAAGGATCAATTCATCTCTGAAGTGTGGTTTCTAATGTGATAATCATTGAATTGCAAAGCGAATTGTTAATCCTTGGCTTTTTTACTGTTCATGTCTTGTTTCTGTCTCTGGTTTTATCGCCATCTGAAAATCCTGCTCTGCAGCCGAGGCCTCGGATCCCCTCGACATATGCGCGGGGAGCTGCGGCTTTTCGGGGACGGTTTGCAGCCCAGTGTTGGAGTCACTTTTTAGAAACAAACTTTCAAATGCTGGATGCTAAAAACAAGAGGATGATTCTTCCTTCTTCCTTCTTCCTAACCGACTTCACCGAGCGCCGCTCTATGCACATCACAGCTCGAAGGTTTTATCACAGGCTCTAATTACGACCATCAGTGTTTCCTGCAGGAGAGCGGGCCGCTCGTCTTCACATTTTCTCACATCAACGGAGTCAAACTGCAGCCTGTTGCTCTCAGGACCGCGTGTGCTGCAGTTCATACAGAGCTCAGAGAGACAAACCTTTACGTGGGCGGCTCCATCTGCTCACCGTGAACCACTCTACCACCCTGGAAGAACACGCGTTAGTCACTGGATTATTTTAAACACAGAGTCAGGGGGTTTCAGATCCCCTAATGGTCATGTTCAACTGTTGGCAACACGCCATTACTTTGCAGTCCAAATCTGCATCCACAGCGACCTGATCAACGACCTGGTCCATCTGAATACGACAGCCTTCTCTGGCATCATGGGCTGAATATGATCCTCTGGCTTCTTGATGTGATGTTTGAGTCAGTTTGAGCGGAGGGAAAAGAGCAAAGGTCTGCAGCGATGAGTCACCAAGAAAAAGAAACGGAAACACCTCCTTAAAGAAGGGGCATCGTGCTTTATTTAGATGAGCTTTGATTCTAAAGTCAAACAAATCTCCAATTTCCCTCTCGAATGTGTTAAAAAACTCTTATTTAGCATCTGTCTGAATACCTAACACTTTGTTTTAGATATCGTTAATTAAAGGCTCCCCCTTCCCTCTGATTGGACAGCTCTCTGGAGGTTTTATGGGGATGGAGGTATGGGTAGACTTGGTGTTTAAGGCCCACTCCTGCCAGAGAGTTCAGGGACTGTTGACAGTGGGTTATAGTTAGTTAGTTAGTTACATATGTTAGGCTGTAATGACTAATCAATTAAATCAATAAAAATCAGTAAGTAAAGGCTTGACAAAGTTTTTCCATAATGGATGCACTGTGCTGCGCCATTACTGTTTTGGTTTCTCTCCGGGTTGTTTTTCTTCTTCCTTTTAGTCAGATTATTTAGCGGTTGGCAACTAGCTAAGGTGCCACTCCGCCACCTACCGGACTGGAGTGTACATTACCTGGGCTGTGGGGCTGTATGCTTCACATGTAAACAGATGCTGAGCCGGCAGGTGAGGGAAACGAGTAAACACGCAAATTCTGTCAGAGCCGGAGAAGTCGTTCATCTAGAAAAAACACAGACTTTGGGATTATTTCACACTAAGTAAAAGCAAACAGCGTGTTAATTGCAACTTTTGCAGAAATGAGTAGTATGACTGCAATGATCCAGCTCTTAAAACACAAACATGTTGGGCTCATCGATGACGAGTCGAGGCGAGGAGCTACAAAATCCCACATACACTCCTTTTATTTGATGTGAAATGCATGGTCCGTCTTTTAGGACTCATTTAGTCTTTTTATTAAATCGTCACCCCGTTTGACAACCACGAGGAGTTCATTAAACTAACGTTAGCATCAGCGTTAGCTTCTACAGATAGTGGTAGGGCAGAGGGGGTGAACTGTTTGACCTGCAGGTGAAAAGATTGAGGACACATTTTTAATTATCAGTAAGTTCTTAATCTGATGACATAATATATTTTCTGTTATAGTCTTTCAGTGACAATCCATTTATATCACTTTTATACTTTATAAATGTAGCATCTGGTCAGTTTAATTATGTTCAAATATGTTGTTTCTTTGTATATATCATTAAGCAAACAATAGTCATCAACTAAAATAACAAGGCATGTTTGGTTTGCAAATTTTACTATTATGCATTCTCATCTTTTTTTTTTTCCAATTAATCGATTAATCGTGAATATAATCGTCAGAGTAATCGATTACTAAAATAATCGTTAGTTGCAGCCTTAGTTATATGGGTGGTTGGGTTAAAGGGCATGCAGGTTTGTTTTAAAGAGACTGTAAAGCAATTTGTGTTACTTTTTTTGTATGAAAAGCGCTTTATAAATAAAGATTTGACTGATTTGAAGAAGCCACAAGAGAAGGGATGGGTACTGAATTAGATACTTTTATAGGTACCGACCAAATTTTGTTAAAAGTTCCTAGAACCAAGTCATGTAAACTCAAACGGTACCATGTTTTGGTACCTAAATGCATCCTTGTGACTGTGAGGGAGTGGAAGAGTAGACTATTTTCCATAGTGGACATGAACACAGCATTACAAGGTTAAATAATATGTTAAATTGAAAAAAACAAATTGGTATTTTTTACCACATACAAAAAGGAGTACCAAAAATTGGTACCATTGAGTACAGGTACCAGTTGCCAGGCACCAGGTACCAGTACCGTATCGTTTCAAAAGTGAAAGGTACCCTTCCCTACAAACGAGTGTCAAAAATCAACACTAATCAACTCACAGAGCTGGTTCTGACGTTATGATGTCATGATTGACAGCGCTGATGACAAATGGGATTGTCTGTTTTTT
Organism: Halichoeres trimaculatus; assembly: GCF_033239565.1. Classification (NCBI taxonomy): domain Eukaryota; kingdom Metazoa; phylum Chordata; class Actinopteri; order Labriformes; family Labridae; genus Halichoeres; species Halichoeres trimaculatus. The sequence continues at coordinate 35,059,082 of NW_027437185.1, read as the reverse complement.
TATTTATTTACAAATAATTATTATAAAGACAAAACAATGACCAAAAATGAACAGATTTGCCATGTCGTAATTTTTCTTTTGAATAGCTAATAGTTAAAAAATTCTTCTCATTTTTAAATTTTTAGATGTGCTCTTGTTTCAGGTCAAGGTGCGCTTGTTTCCCAGCTTTCTCCGTCCTGCTCCTGAGTCCGTTGACTGAGCATTCGGACCGTATCTCCTTCAAAAAGGATCAATTAATATTTTTCAGTAACTTCTGTCAGTCTAACTTCTCATCCTCAGTCAGTCAGCACAGGCACTCTTTAAGAGATTTTTCTATTCCCCTCCAGATTTCCTCGTCTGCTTTTCAGGTTTCAAGCAGCCGCAGAGTTTAAGCGTACATTACCGAGAGCTCCTAACAAGAGGGGGAACATCCTTAAAAATCAAGCCGAGAACAGCTTCCTCATTACGGAGCAGAACGTTCCCCACTCCGACGTACACACTCAGCAGCCCGCTGTGATGTGCAGGGCTCAAAAATAGTCCCCTCTGCAGGAAAAAAAACAACTGCTATTTATCATAGACTCACCGTAAGTGAAGATAAGCAATTAAAATATCTGGGTCAGAGCTTTCTCAGATTGTGCTTACACTAAGACGCTGTGCCACCATTCATCACAGGAACATGTAGACAGACGGCATTGTCTCCTGCTTTCTTCCACATCAAAATCAAAGAGGGAAGACATGCAGGTGTTTGTTTGTGTGTTTTCTCCTCGTCTCAGAGTTACGTAAAGTTTTCCACTTTGTTTCCTACAGGCGGAGCGATCTCTCTGCTAAGGTCAGGCTGATGTTGTGGTTACTTCATGAGGAAAGTTAAGTTTGAGCAAAGCCTCTGGAGTTGGACAGTGGAGTAAATGCAGAGTGAATAGTTACTCTAACAGTTATTTCCTGATTATGATTGAGCCCTGATAAGGGTCAAAGTTAACAAACCTGTACTTAAGGATGTCTCTACCTCAAACGGATCCATCAAGACCTTTTCGTATTGTTTTAACGTTCTCTTAGCCAGTTTAGCTTGTCCTATGCTAGCTTAAAACTGTGTCTAAAACTTTTTAATTTCTGCCGGTCATAACCAAGCTTTTGTAACAAACACGTTCCAACAACTTTTAAAAGACTTGTAGTGTCCGTGGATGTCTCCTCTGTATTCCTTTCAGTCGCCATCAGTAGCAGCTCTTCTTCTGTGTGCTCCGGTTCATACAGGTATCCTTTTGGTTCCAAAGTGAATGGAACTTCATCGTCGCTGTCATAGTCACTCATTTGAATTTCCTACGCTGCCTCACAATCCTTAGAGTACAAACAAAAGAATTACAATACTTGATCAAACTTACACGAGGCTAAAACCAGCGCTCGAAGCATAGCTTGTTTACATTCCCTACAGCTGAAAGGAGGAGGGGGGACGGAGCGCACGAGCGCTGCGCGGAAGGACACATGACCAGTTAGTTAGGTCCAGATAAATGTTCATATTTCCGAAGACTTAATGCACTTAAAAAATATTTTATGTAGCATACTCTTAAACTGTGGTATTACTTTTTGATTTTAGTTCTTGTAGGCAGAGAAAATAGCCTTTGAATTTGGTACCGTCTGTCCCTGTTAGCGTCTATTTCCTCGTCACCATCGATTACAGTTTGTGTCTTACTGAGGGAGAGGAGACAACTTTCTACTGTATCTAATGTTCTTAGTGGTCACATAGAGCTCATACAACCGCTCTCCAAAAAAAACTGAACTATCCCTTTAGCATTGCCCTCATGCACAGGAAAGTAGGAATATCAGGGCAGTAATAGAAAAGACTAATAAAATGTAAAAAGCAGCTGAGTTGAGGTGGTGCATGAATGTTGAGGGTTAAAATGAATGCATAGCTAAGACAATGTTTCAGCACACATGTCTGGATATTAGTCTTTAATTTGAATCCATTTTTTTTTGTTAGAAATTGTTTAAAGACTTCATGCTCTGCTTTACCTGACTTTTAAACAGATCTCAGAAAAAAGAGGCGTCTGTCTGTATCTTGCTGCTCTGTATCCATGGATATGAACATGCACACCTCAATTAAAACTGCAGCAAAATTCGAGAAATGTCTCACCAAGTTTTCAGGTACTTTCATAACCTTGCAGCCTTGTGTTGGAGACCTCTGACTCACTGCCCACATATAAAATCAATTTCCTCTCCGCACAAGGCAGCTCCACTAAATTTAGTGCAACAGTTTAGATATGATGGACAGGTGAATAACTCTCGGTGTAACCTCCAGCACAGCGGTGCTCTAACAGTCCAGCTCTGTATTTCAAAACCAAGCACTTAAGAGCTGAACTTCACCCGAGGACGCTCATGAAAACAGACACAAAGCCCTGCTGCTAACTGACTCTGATGGCTGCTGTTTGTGCAGGCTGCGCTTCAGTCACTCTGCATTAGAGCATCCCCGACAGCCGGTGTGGCCTCAGTGGATTAGCCCACAATAAACAAAGGATCAGGAATGGATCCATCCACATACAGCCCATACAGATCCATTAAAAGGAATCCTCTGCTGGTTCTGGTCCTGATCCTGTGGATTGCTCTGGGACGTCCCCAGGCTGTCGGTTCACTGATTGATAAGACACTTCAGGCCTCGCTAAGAGTGGAGGCTGGGCTCTAACCAATAAATCAGTAAAATCAATACGCACCAAAGACGAACACATCCGTAATGTCAGCTTTTGGAAAACAGGAGCATTGACTGACAGAGCTGAGGAGACAAGAAACAGATTTTATGACGCACAAACAGACCAGATGCTGACCGGCAATGAAGCAGATACTTCTTCCCATCTTAGACAACAAACCTGGTGTTTTCACAAGCAGAGAGAGAAGCTTTGTGTGCCAGTTTCCCCCTAACAGTCTAAACCTATAGCAGCATGACTAAGAGCTGGTTCAGACCTGATCCAGCTCTAACTATAAGCTTTATAAAAAAAATAAAAATAATAAATTCTACTCTTGAAGGTTGAGACAGTGTCTGCCCCCTAAACCTCAAATGGTGGGTGATTCCAAAGAAAAGGAGCCTGGTAACTAAAGGCTCGACCTCCCATACTACTTTTAGAGACCCAAGGAGTGACGAGCAGACCTGGTGCTGAGAACGCAGTGATCTAGCCGGATGATACGGAACAATGAGCTCTTTATGATTGGATGGAAGAATTTTAAACTCTATTTTAGATTTTATAGGTAGCCAGTGTGGAGACGCTAACGCTGGAGTTATGTGCTGTAAGAAATGAAAGCATGGACTAGTTTCTCTACATCGCTCTAAGACAAGATGTGCCAAAGTCTCTTGATATGACGAAGATTAAAAAACGTCGTCATTGAGACCTGTTGGATGTGAAAGTTAAAGGGCAGGTCCTGATCCAAAAGAACTCCCAGGTTCCTGACAGTGGTGCTGGAAGCCAAGCTCATGTTGTCCAAGGTAGTGATCTTGTCATGAAAGCCTCTCTGAAGTGTTAAGGTCCAAGAAACCTACTTTTTCAGGCAGGTGTAGCTTTGACCCTGTTGACCAACTTGATGGCAATGTTCTTTTTTATGCAAATATGCTTAGATGTGTTTTTCTCGTTTTTTTTTTTTGTTTGTTTGTTTTTTTTGTAAGTTACTATGCCTGCTGTTTTAGTTTTTTAAAGCACTTTGTGAGCTTTCTCTGTATAAATTTTATTTACTTACTTAAGAACAATGACTTCAGTCTTCTCTGAGTGAGCAAGAAGCTTCAGCTCATCCAGTTCCTTATGTCTTTGAAGCAAGCTTCAAGTTAAACTGGTTTCTTCTGATTTCATTGAGATGAACTGCTGAGTATCATCTGCATAACAGTGAAAGTTTATGGAGTGATTCCTTATTATAGTGCTAAGAGGAAGCATACACAAGATGAAAAAGAATTGGTCCAAGCACTGAACCTTGAGGAACTCCATAATGCACCCTGATGTACACAGAGGATTCACACCACTCCTGAGGTTACAATCAAAGATGGCCGCCGCAGGTGTAAACTGGAATTAAGCTCCTGCAATATTTTGTTTATTTAAGCATTTCTGACTAGTGTTTATCACAATAAATAGTCTGTATACATAGTATTATTCAACGTTTATGTACAGAAATAATAGTCTTATGGCAAGTTCCGACTTGGTAACTGGAATGATTTTAACTCAGAGTTGACATCATTCCCATTCCCCACTTCCCAGTTCTAGTGTAAATGGAATGCACCATTATTCTTCATATGAACAGACCAAGGTCAATCTGGCAGATACCATTTAAGCTAAAGCTAAAGCTGAGTGGTTCCTGTAATGCCATGTAGATTTTCTAATCTCTGTTGGAGGATGTGACGATCAACCATAACAACAAATGTCACAATGTCCGATGAACCGAGAACAAAGATTCCATCCTTCAGGGTTAAAACAGAGGGGAGATTCCGGAATGTCACGCAGAAGAATTCTAAAGCTAATGTATATTATTCCGGAATGTCGCTCAGAAGAATTCTAAAGCTAATGTATATTATTCCGGAATGTCGCTCAGAAGAGTTCTAAAGCTAATGTATATTATTCCAGAGTGTTGCTCAGAAGAGTTCTAAAGCTAATGTATATTATTCCGGAATGTCGCTCAGAAGAGTTCTAAAGCTAATGTATATCATTCCGGAATGTCGCTCAGAAGAGTTCTAAAGCTAATGTATATTATTCCAGAGTGGCGCTCAGAAGAGTTCTAAAGCTAATGTATATTATTCCGGAATGTCACTCAGAAGAATTCTAAAGCTAATGTATATTATTCCGGGATGTTTCTGTAGAATGCCTGTGAGCTAATGAGAAGTATTCCAGAATGTGAGTGAACTGTATGTTGATCCGTTTTAAAGTTTTTGGCCACATAAATGATGTGAATTGTACACGTTAAGAATATTACATAATGTTTCAGCTGGTGGGGTGTTTTAAGGTAAAGTAATGTGGATGTAAACGCAGCTACACGGAGGTAAAGTTTAATTAATAATGACCTCATTCACGTTTTGTTGATGCTGATTTGTTTAAATAAAGCTTGGCGTCGGATCTGCAGGACTCCCACGCTTTATTTGGACCCAAACTCTCTTCAGCTCTCTCATACTTGTGAGTTTCCTGTCTTCATGTTGTTCTTCAGTTCAGCTTTGTTATATTTATTGTCTCACCACACATTTGCTTATTTTATCTGAGGATAATAAATATATATTTCCACTCTATTGTTGAGTTTTTTTCACTTTTTAACAAGCTGACACTCAGAGCTTTCCAGTCAGAGAGAAACAGATGCCAGCCTCCCACAAGCTGAGATCTGGTAAACAGACCCACCTGACGCCACCAACAAAAAACTTCTCATTAAACAATGCAACTTTATCAGCCACCCACGGCTAATGCTAAATATTGCGAGCTGTGATGAGAGGGGCTGGGGTGAGGAACAATGAGTCAATGGGGTGAACCAACAAAACAGAGCCAAACAAAAGCGAGAAAGCTGCAGAGGCTGCTCTTCAAGTGAAATACCTGCAGTTTAGAGTTAATATGCACGCTCCAGTGGGAACACAAGTGGTGGGCAAAGGTCAGATACACAGATAGAAATCATTTCTGACCTCAGGGTTGATGGATTAGTGGAAATGGTGTGTAGCTTGTTGTGTTTCCCTCGCCGAGTGTCCTTACATGTACTGTTAGAGTTTCTCCTGTGCTGTTTCACCAGCTGTGGATGTGTTTTTACTCTCATTAACACCAGTTTACTTCCAGCAGATGTAGATTTTCTCCCATTGGATGTCCGTGCAGGTCATGCACAGAGCATACAGCGACTCATTACTGCATCTACACAAAGAAAATGAACGACACGTGTCTGTTTTGGTTGACTCTGAAGCTTCAGCTCACAGCCGCTGTTTGCATCAGAAACACAGAGGCTGGGCTGAGCGGTGTCGCTTTGAAGGCCCGGTCTGCATTTCTCTGCAGGGTAATGGTGGCTTGCTCCCCTCAGTGACGACTGCTGATCAGAGCGGCAAAAGTTTGGAGGCAGCCTGGGCTCAAAGGTGAGGTAGCCTGTGCAACATGCTCTGTATACAGCGTCTAATCAGGGCTGAGCCAGGACACAGAGTCAGACCTGACATATCTGGCTCAGACTGCCCCCTGAAAACCAGCAACAACCACAAGTTTACAGTCCACACCAGCCGTGGGGACTGGGAAGCCTTTTGTCCTTAAACTCATCCATATTTACACATCTTCCTGATCCATTTGAGATTTAGATTTCAATGAGTCATGACAACTTCATACTCTTAAAGGGACTGTAGGGACTATTCATTTGAAGGGGACTGCAGCGCCACCTGGCAATGAATGGACCCAGATCTTTTTAACTCTACTTTTCTTTATTCAAGACAACTTTTTACCAAATACAACACCACAAGGTAAGCGCTGTGGTTTGAAGCATAACAAGCTAACTTTGTCAGTTTGTACCGTAGTTAAAAAGCCAGCTTTATTTAGCGCTATTCACTGCCCGATGCTCTGAGACGTGTCTGTAACGTGTAACGTTAGTGAAATCCGGTTATGTTCTACCAGTCATCTACCAATCAGAGCTGATTTAACCTTACTCTTGATTTTATTCTTAGACTCTCAGGTTTGAGGGTTTAGCTTTTGCTTTACTCTTTAGCCCATGCTTTAGCCCATGCTTTAGCCTTTAGAGTATGTTTTCGCCTTTAGCTTGTGTTTAAGCCTTTCACCTATTCTTTTTAGCCTTTAGCTTGTGTTTTAGCCTTCAACCTTTATTCAGGCGCCTAACTTGTGTTTTAGCCTGTAAACCATGTTTTATCCTTTAGCTTGTGTTTGAACCGTCAACCTTTGTTTGAGTCTTTAGCTTGTGTTTTAACCTTTTACCTATATTTAGCCTTTAGCTTGTGTTTTAGCCTGTAACCCATGTTTTATCCTTTAGCTTGTGTTTGAACCGTCAACCTTTGTTTAAGTCTTTAGCTTGTGTTTTAACCTTTTACCTATATTTAGCCTTTAGCTTGTGTTTTAGCCTTCAAATTATGTTTTAGCTTGTGTTTTAGCCTTTAACCCATGTTTTATCCTTTAGCTTGTGTTTGAGCCTTCAAGCTTTGTTTAATTTTTAGCTTGTGTTTTAGCCTTTTACCTATAGTTAGCCTTTAGCTTGTGTTTGAGCCATCAACCTTTGTTTGAGTCTTTAGCTATGTTTTAGTTTTTAGCTTGTGTTTTAGCCCTTAGCGTGTGCTCTATCTCTCTCCTGTTTATTTTTCTTCTGCTCTTCTGTCTGAAGGTCAGGACTCAGTAGTCTTTTTCACATTTGAAATGATAGGTTACCAATGCGCTGTACCTAGCAATGGGTATCTGTACTCAACGGTACCAATTTTTGGTTCTTTTGTGTGTGTATATGTGGTAATGAATATTAGTTGGTTTTTGTAATAAAACATCAACATTTTATAATTTCACGTATACATTTCTTAATGTAAACTTGCAATGCTGTGTTCATGTCCAGCTTGGAAAATGGCCTACTCTTCCACTCTCTTACAGTTACAAAGATTAGTGTAGGTGCCTAAACATAGTACCATTCGATTTTACGTGAATCGATACTCGGTACAACAGACAGAATTTGGCCGGCACCTATAAAAGAACCTTATTTGGTACCTATCCCTAGGCTGTCCACCATCACTTCAAAATCAATCACAGTAATCATTTTCAGCAGAGAAAAACACAGATCTCTCTTCTCACTGCTGAACTTCATCAAGTGGCGTGGTGTTGTCATAGAGACTTGGACGTGCTGTAGATCAAGCTGGTCCTGCCCAACCTAATCAGGAAGCTAAGAAATAGTAAAAAAGTTAAACGATGATGATAACGTCTACAGTCTTTATCTGGAGCCACATTTTGCCAAAAAATGCAAAACATGTGAATCAGAGAGAAACATTTCACCCTCTGCTGGAGAAAAGTGGTTACTTCATAAACAAAGACTTAAATGAAGAATACAAATTAAAAAAAGAAAAAAAATATTTTTGAAAAAAAAAGTCCTGATTCTGATATAGTCAAACAAAAAATTCTGATATATTGATTTTTCGATTTTTTTTTTTTGTCCCACCCCTGGTATTTAGAAATAACCTTATTTACATATATTTCATTTAATCTTGTTCGAAGTTCTGGAATATGATGAGGCATATATGTAGAATTGACACTTTGTCAAAATCATTTAGAAACTTCTCTCAGTCCCTGTAAAGCATACGGACAGCGATAGAGCTGAAAAAAGGCTGGTGAATTCCTTCCATTGGGAAAAAAGGGTGGAAAGTATTCTGGAATATCACCCAAAAAGGCTACAAGGATCAAAGGGAAGTATTCCGGAATGTTGCTCAGAAAAGCTTAAATGATCAAAGCAGAATATTCCGGAATATTGTCTAATTTCACTTTGAAGATGGAAGGGAAGTATCCCGGAATGTTGCTAAGGACAACTTCGAAGATCAAAGTGAATTATTCTGGAATACTATACGTTTTAAAGATAAAGCCACAGGAGTGATCGAGTCAGATGCAAATGAAACCATTTACATTGGTCAGTTGCATGTTCTGGCAATTCCAAGACCCCTTGGAACTTAAGTGTTTAATGCACTTCACCACTCCGACAGCAACAGAACAGAGGGAAAGTACAGAGCAAAAAGTGTCTTTTTGAAACAAAAATTATGTCTTTAATGCAAACAACTAAACAAGCAATTTTTTTCTTACCCCATGTGCAGATTTTTGAAGCAACTCAGGCGTCATTTTCATCTTTTAACATCTTGAAATAAATCACTTTTCTGAATTTGTCAGGTGAAAGTGGCTCATATTAAAATAAATAAGACTATTTTTCTAACACTTGCTTCGATTTTAGTTTTTGCAGTGCAGACTTTGGCCAAAATTTAGTGACAGATGGATTCTTCTCCTTTCATCCAAGACTGAAAATGCAAGAGATAAAAAGATTAAGAATTCAGGAGCTTTTCCAATTCTTGTTATAAAGTTGCAAGCAGAAGTCAGCATTAAAGTTTCACTGCAACAATAAATCATTCATAATCTTCCACCTGATTCTTTTTCTGAATTAATACAACAGCCTGTTCCTGCTTTTATCTGAAAGCATCAATGTTTTCATCAAAGTCCTCCCTGCAGCCGTGTTTTCTTCTTCTTCACCTTTAAAAAATGCAGACCTGTTTGCTCCAGCTGAAAGTCAGACTCTGAGTTCACACAAACACCAGCTGACAACATCTGCCCGCCTGGAAAGCTCCATCCAGCCTGGAGAGCCGAGCCCCCATATGGTCCAGGCTTTATCTGCTTCCAAACGCCGCCTCTGTGCTAATAATCCCGCTGCACTTAACGCTGCGGGATTATGGATTACAAAAGGAAGACGGGACCTTTCCAGGACTCAGATGGAGGGTTTAAAGGTTAGGCTCCGCCATCGTTTTCCCGTCACTCAGGCTTACAGTAACATCACAGCCACACATGACGAGCCGCCTTAAAGCTTTTAAAGGTAGACGCCGCTGTCACGAGCCATCCAGCCTAACAAATTAATAGCACGCCGTTCTCCCAGGATGTACGGGAGACGTATTGATCCTGTGACAAGCGAAAGCCATTAGTGAAGTTCTGCATTTCAAAGGCAGCAGATGAAAAGTGGTGAAATTGGAGGACATGTGTAGTCTCGGCACCGGACCAGGCTGATTAAAGGCTTCGTCTTCTCAGACTGAGCCAAGAATCAAAAGAACAGAGAGCTCATTGTCTCCCCGCAGAACTGTCTGCTGCTGAAGGTTACTACGGCCCGGATGAAAGAGGTGTGATGGAAGAGAAAGATGAGATATCTAATGCTACCTCAGAAACAACACGCCAGGCTGTCTGTTAGCCAATCACAGGATGTACAGAGAGCTGCGTTTCGGGATGGAGGGAGATAACAGCCGAGGATTATTTTAACACATTAGGAGAGAGTGAAGAAATGTTTGATTAATCTCCAGTTCTCAGAACTTTGGGAGAAATATCAAAGTCAGGAAGTAAAATCCAATATACATGAAGAATGTTGTTCATAAGGTCTCATGTTTGATTTTAGCTGTTAGAGACGCCTCACAGGAAGCTCGAGTAAAGATGAAAGTTGTAGATTTACGAGAAAAAAAAGACTCAAGTTTTGATCTAATTAGCGGAAACAGATCATAGACTGTGCAATTTATGGATAAAGTCTCTGTGTGGTCACCGTCGGTCCATGAACTGAGTAGTGAAGCCCATTGGTGGGGGCCATATTTGAATTGCTGACCCAAGGGGCGGGCTTTGAGCCTCCTCACTAACAGCTGTTGGTCGCCCATCAGTCACATGAGCTGAGCTGTGTCTCTGATTGGGTAAACTCCCTGATCTTTATATCTTATAAACTGCTGAGTTAAAGAAAAGTTCACCCCTGTGTAGTGTGTGCTGATAGTGAAACTGGCATTTCAGACCTGAATTGTTTTTTGAACCAGGTTGTAAATAGTTTTTTTTTTCCCTTTTTTGGCTTTTTTGGTGTGTACGTCGACGACTGTGCATAGCCAATATGAGTTGAGTCTGTTTGGGTGCTTCTTGGCGCTGACCGTGGTGCTGACCATCAACCCTTATGTATGCATGACGCATTAAATTTACCACACAAATGTAAACTGCTCGCATCAGCACAAAAAACTACACATAATGACGACGTCTACATGTACATGGATTAGGGTCAGGTGGGTCAGTCTCTTTTGGGTCACGCGTCTCAAGATTGAAAAACTTCTCTCCAAAGAAGCAACAAAGCACATGTTCAGCACATGCAGAGTTTTATAAGATTCTCCACTTCTTGAAATTTGAGGGTGAATGTCGGAGAAATGTGAGGGGACCTCCTGTGCTGTGTTGCATGAAGAATTGGCTCTTTTAAACACATCTCCCAACATCCGGAGCTGGAGGTGCAGTCAGCCTGTTTAGTTCCCTCGAAAATTCATGCACGAGCAGCAAGAAAGGCGCATCCCTTGGCAAAAATTCAGACTTGATTTATTTTCTAGTTTTAAGTAAATTGTATTTCATTTTACGAATAAATATACTGGTGAAAAATGCAGGAATTAATTTATTAAAAATACATTTATTTAAGCACATTATTCTACCCCCCTGGACCCCTAGTTTACGCGCCCTGTAGGACGACATCTAAAGGGTGGGAAACAGTTTGAAAAATTTCACTGTTCTGAAAAAGAGTTGACAATTTTAACTCTTTAGCCAAACCATTTTTTGTCTCTTGTAATACTTATTTTTAATCTTTATTTTTTTTTCCTTTTTTTATCTTATTTTTTATCTTTTTTAAACTTTTGTTTTCAACCTTTTTAGTTGTTTTTTCCTTTTTTTATTTTTTATCATTTATTAATTTATTTGTTTATTTTTTATGGTGTATATTTGGACTTTTTTGCTTTTTGGACTGTGTTCTGTTAAGTCTACAACTTCTCTTGAATGTGACTTTTGATATTAAGACATTTTTTTTCCTCATAGGTTTAGAGTATTTTATAATAGATATGTGACTTTATTTTCTTTAGACATTTTTTCCATAATTTGACTACTTTTCCCTAAACTTCTGACTTAACCCCCCCCCCCCCCCCCCCCCCCCCAAAAAAAAAAAAAAATAAAAAAATAAAAATAAAAAAATAACTACTGTACATTTTTCTCATACCACGATATCAGTGACAGGTTATGAAGACACTCTTGTCAATGTTCAACTAAAGATTAAAAACTCCAACATTGTTTCTTGAGTTGAATTTCAGTTGACTGAAGTTCATATGTATTGTAAAAGTTCAGTTTCAGTGGGATCAACTCCCAGAATGGATTTCTTTAATATCAGGAGTGAAATGATTTCCCTGCAGTCCTCTCGCTGTGCTAAATGACAGACCAAGTGAGACTTTCATCTCCTGAAAACGTACAGCCCATAAAAGCTCCTGATATTAAAACTCTGATATTTCATTTGAGCGTAATGAGGAAACAAACCCGTTATTAAATGTAAACAAGAAAACACGACGATGATCATTTCTTGGCGTCCCGACCACGGAAGTCTGCGCGAACAGTTTGTGTGACGAGCTCTGCCGTGGACTGATGAGCTGCAGTTTGAGTGGATGAGTCAAAAATAGTGGATTTCAGCCATCTGGTGCTGATATGCAAACTACACCTGCTGCTGTAGGTGGGTCAGATGCTATTCGCAGACATTTCCAAGTGTTTGTTTTGTGCTGCATGGGGAGCCAGATGGGGTGAGGTTAGTGCAGGTGAATTCAGACAGTGAGTGGTGAGCTGTCAGTCACAGGAACATATGTTAAAGCTGAAACCTGCCATGTTTTTATGAATAGCTGGTTATTTCTGTCCGTCTGTGAGGAAACGCACAGCTGAGATGGACGTTTTTAAACAGGCTGAACGTGTTTGACAGGATGAGGGCGAGGCAAACAGCACTTCTGTGGCCCTGTAGAGTAAAAGTCAGATTAGGAACATTTTACTGGGATAAAAACATCTGAGTCTCTGGATCTGTCCACAGCAAGGACACCAAATCACATCACGGAGTTACCTTCACTTATTTTTTACTCTTAATCGAACTCAAAGGTAGAAAAATGTTTCACGAGTATCCAGACACAGCACAACTTATCAGCATCATTTCAAGTGTTTTCACTCTGTTATAAAAAGTTCACGTAACAGCAGGATGCCATACCATGACACGTTTTAGTATTCCTGAAAAAACTACACAAGAATGTCAGCTGTAAATCATAGTTAAACATGACGTAAAGCCTCGTTTTAAACCTAAAAAAAGAAAGTTTTCAGGTGTATTAATTTTTTAAAAGTTTGAACACAGCCCATCTAGAATGACTGGGGAGACAAAGCTTTTGAGCTATACTGCAGCCAGCCACCAGGGGGAGCAGTTTTTGTGCAGACCTTACTTTGAGCCAACAGAGATGGCATGTATTTTTTTTGGTCTCTCTTCTTCGTCCATTTCTTGTCATTTTTTTGGTCTCTTTTTTTGTCATTTTTGCATTTGGAGTGGATCGTTGATATTTGTACTATGTTTGCTCCTGTGTTTGTCTGGAGATCCTACATGTAGCCATAGCTGCATTGTTTACATGCAAAATCAGCAGTTAGCAGCCTGTAGCATGTCAATGCTAACTGGTGCAAGGCCAGATGTTTCCCCACAAGGTGAAGACAATGTGCTGGTTCTCAGGTGTGACCTAAGAAGTGATGACATCCACCTGTCCTTCCATCCATCGTTATTGGGAACGTAAGATCTATCTCCAATAAGATGGACGAGCTAGCTGTGCTAACCCAGCAGCAGAGGGAATACCAGAAGGCAGAGTAGCATCATGCTATTCACAGACATGGCTAACGGAGCTAACACCGGCTTGCTTTTGTTTTCTTGTATTGCTGCTGTGACTTCTGAATTCTCCCTCAGGGATAAATAAAGTATATTCTACTCTATTCTATTCTATGCTATCCTATAGCTGACAACACTTATGCATGAGCCCTGATTGGCTTCACACGCTTTCACACATGTCCTAGATTGATCACGCAGAAGTGCCTTCAGCAAAAGAAGAAAAACTATTTTGTTATGTGCGACTGAGTAACAATGTGTTTGAGAATTACAAGGTTCAGTGAATGCATCACCTGTGATGATCACTTCGGCAGCCAACGTCTGTGTGCTGTGTATGTGTGTGCGTGTTTTTTTTATTATTATTTTATTATTTATTTTTATTTATTTATTTATTTATTTATTTATTTATTTATTTATTATTATTATTTTTATTTATTTATTTATTTTTTTTTTTTTCTTGGGGGGGGGGCATTTTTATTTTTAATAAAACAAAATATAAAATTTTCCTTTAAAACCTTCATCATGCCCCCCACCCCCCACCAAAAAAAGTAAATGAAAAATAAAAATAAAAAACTAAAATAAAAATAAAAAAGGAAAAGAAAAGAAAGAAGAAAGAGTACAAAAAGAGAAAAAGGACAAAATAAAAATAAGATATGAGAAAAAAAATATGAGAAAAAAAAATTAAATTAAAAACAAGAGTATAAAAAGGAAATAAAAGGAAAGAACAAAAAAAAAAACATTTAGTGAATAAGTGATAAAGTACTGTGCGTGTTTTCTGCGAGACGTGTGGGATGCACTCGTCATAGAGTCTCACACACTGCCAAATTTAAACGTTGGCAGGTATGAGTCCATGTTCCAACTCTAGAAAACCTATTCACTTCCTCTGGCGCCGTGCCACTGCATCAGATCCAGTAAGTCTGAGCCTTTGAGAGAAGGTTTGGGATCTCTACTTTTACTGGATCTACCAGACCATAACGCATCATTAAAGCCTTTCTTCACTACTTTGTGGAAGAAAAATATGTAAAATGACTGCCTTTAAAGAAGACGCTGTGTGTTTGTGCATAATGTTCCTTCATGGTGTCTGAAGTGATGCCACCTACTGGCCTGGCATGCTTACATGAGCATTTTGAGCACGACAAGCTAAAAACAAACCTCTGGTGTGGATGAGACTTCATGAAAAGAGGAAAAGTTGTGTCCATGCATCTAATTCTTCGGAGAAAGAGTGTCACTATTTCTCAAACTGCTGTGAGACTGTGTGATATGATGGATGGAGAAGAATATCCAACAATCTGTGCGTCACCCTCACACCTCCCACCAAGTCCTCCCACACTGTCGCCTCATGTGACCTCCTCCCTTCTACTCCTACTTCCCACCGCCATCCGCCTGTCATTCATCTTCTCCCACATCTGATCGCTGTCGCTCCTCCGTCTGCGCTCCACCTTTGAGACTTCTTCACATCTCGGGAGAAGTTTTGTGCTCATTAATTAATCTTGTTAATAATGAGCGACCATGCTCTGCTTTAACGACCTGCCTCGACTCCCACACATGCCGCAGGAGTTGGTCTATAGTCGGAGCGGAGCTGTGCTGTACTGTACTTACAGTGTTCAGGTGTTATGTTCACCCACCAGGTCCTATCTGAGGAGGTGAGACAGCGTGCCAGCTGTGGGCGGAGCAGTGGGCGGGTTTCACTGAGACAGAGGAGGCATAAATCCATCTGTCAGATGGACCTCGAGCGTGTCTTTTAATAGCTCCATCATCAGACACTGCCAGCAGCTCTAATTGGCAGAACGTGGGTGTTGATGGTATTAAAATGGTTGCCGTGCTGTTCACCTCCATGACTGCAGCCTGTCAGTTACATGAGGGGTAAGTGAACATGGAGGAGAGCGGCACAGAGAGTGGGAGGAGGGAAAGAGGAGCGATGGGTTGAAGAGGTGTAGAGTTGGACGCGGAGAGCTTTATTTTTTCTGTTTGTTGGCTCTGCGTGCTTTCTATTATTGCTTTGAACAAGAGCTGGGACTGCGAATGTAACACGCCGCTGCCAATGCTCCAGTGGAACCAATCTGGCTCCAATCGGGCCAGCAATTAATGATTATTCTTGTTAATCGTGGAGTTAATTGTTTAGTCAAATAACTGGATAAATCCCATCTCAAGTTCCCCCGGGGGGTGAAACACAGAAATGAAAAGATCTGACATGAAAACTGGATTAGAGAAGATGGAACAAATAGATTTTCAGGATGGCTCATTGATGGATGATCATATTAAATTTCTGTTTTTAATGAGACAAACAGGCAAATAATTGTTTTTAAGCAGAACTGCCAGGATAAACCTTAAAACACAGCGATACAGATGGTCCCTGAGCACATAAACGCTACCTTTCCTTCTTTACTGATGATTTTTTTAAATCTTTTCTCTGTTGATTCTGTGAAACCAGTAAAAAAAAAAAAAACAAGATAATGAAAGGAATTTATGTTGATGATCTATCTTCTTCAGTGTTGAAAATAATAGCATTAAAACTGGCACCGTTACTTTTTCCAGTAATGGGAAATTTAATTAATAACTATCTCTAATGATATAACGCCGTTACCAGCGGTAAAATGTGGCGTGTTAGTATTTATCCGACTTGGGTAAAAGCAGCAAACACACAAGTTATGACGAGAACAATCATGTTGACAGGTCTTCAACAAAGAGCTGACGCTAAAGTCAACTTTTCAGCAACAAATATCACACAGCTACCTGTGTGTGTCTGTGTAACCTCAGTCAGAGAGGATCTCATGCAGCATCTTTGGACCAAACCAACTCTAGGGTGAGGTGGGGATGCTTTTGGGGTTTAAAAAAACATAATACCTGGAAATATATCAGAGATGACAGGACCACACTTAAAAATAAGGGGTTAATCTGGAGACATTACAAGTCGGAAAAACAGACATGTAAACATTATGTTCCAGAGCCAAACCTGCTCAAACCCTGACTTCTTTTGCAAAATTGAAGGTTTTTCAAAAAAGTAACCTGATAACTAATTACATGTATGAAGGAGTAATTCAGTTCCTTATTCAATTATTTTTATAGGAAAATATAGAGTAACTATAGCTTATCACTTTTCTAAAGTAATTTGCCCAACACTGATCTTCTTGCTGTTATACTAACAGAGACGCTCCCCTGGTGCCAAAATGCAACATTTCCTTTTTTTAATCACTGAGTTTTCTCTTTTTTTGTGCTTAATTTCTCTCGACTGCAAAGTGTAAACTCTCAGAAGCCCTGAAGCCAGAATTTATTTGGCACCCTTCATCTTGACCCAGAAAGAAGAGCACATTTGTGTATACTGTGGCTTTGTCCAAGTTCAGCGGCTGCAGCCTACGAAGGCTGAATTTGAAGACCAATTACGTCACAGCGGTGCATCGAAGGCTGGCACATTTCAAAGGATTCAATGAATCCTTCGTTGCCTCACACATCCCAAGATACATTGCACGTGAACGCTGAAAATGACGGGCAGAAGGAGTCCTGTTGCATCCAGATGTGAGGGACTTCTGGCAATAACTTAGTGATTGTTTTTCTAAAACATTAAAGAAGATTTTGTTTTATGGCGTAAAAACTGGCTGTTTGGGCTCTTTTTAGTTAATACACTGAGGGAAACCAGTTCTTCTTTATGGATCTCCTCATTACAGACAAAAAAAAAACTGGGTGTTTTTTATTTTCATTTTTATTCCTTTACAGGGAATTAAAAAAAAAACATTAAATAATTTCAGCAGCTTGTGTTTTATCATTTTTTTTAATCTACCATCCCCCTTAGCACGTGTTCAAATGTTGAAAATGTCCCTAGTTGCTTAATTGTCATGTAAAAAGTTATTCTATACTTTATCAATAAATAAAAATAAATAAATCAATAAAAAACAATAATAATAATTATTATTATTATAAAAATGAAGCAATAATAATGAAGCATAATAAAAAAAAATGTAGTAACAAACATCATGTTTTAAATGTGAGGTTTCGGTTGACGTGTTTGAAAAGTAATGCAATCCTGACAGGTGAGAGTGGCACTGCATGACGTCTAGGGTGACAAACAGGAAATGCCAGACGGTCTGAATTTAGTTTGGCTTTTGTGGACTATGCAGACTACGAAGGCCAGGTCCTCCGAAGGCTGTAGCTTCTGAATTGAGACTCAGCCTGTGTGGACCTGCATGGAGGACACTGAATTACTCCAAACTACTTTTTTTGTCATCCTGCAGAGATTCACAGTGCATCTCCAACTGATGATCAGGATCACATTTAATGAGGAATTAAAAAAACACAGCTCCAATCAACCACAGGGATATAATTTCTCCAGAAAAGGAAACATCTGGAACAGCTGTGGACAAAATGCAGTTAATAAGCATCAAACAAACAAATGGGGGTGTTTAACGTGTGCTTAAAGAGGGAGTATTAAGCTTTACCCTCTGTCCCAAAAATAGTACGAGATCTGTAGGAGGTGATGAAGTCATCATGTAAAGATCTGGTTCGTGACACAGGGTCAGGGCCTCAAACACTGAGGTCTGCCAATAGCTTCACCCCTAACAGGCCTTTAGAGGATTGGCCAATCAGAGGTAAGGGGGTTTCGTCTTAAAGAGGCAACAGCTCAAAGGAAGAGTTTCAAAAAGAGACCAAAAAAAAGGATTATTATAAACTGTAAATCATGTTTAAAAAAACCTACAGGGGCACCAGAGGGACAGAATACAGACATAAAAGATCATGGTACCCCCTCTTTGAAGGCTTCCTTCTCCTTTCCTTCCCCTAATTTCTGTGTGCTTTGGAGTAAATGATGTTTTGTCAACTTATACAAACAACATTTTTTTCAAAATTAA
The DNA here is from genome assembly GCF_033239565.1 of Halichoeres trimaculatus. Classification (NCBI taxonomy): domain Eukaryota; kingdom Metazoa; phylum Chordata; class Actinopteri; order Labriformes; family Labridae; genus Halichoeres; species Halichoeres trimaculatus. Next base: position 35,040,918 of record NW_027437185.1, on the reverse strand, counting down.
TGAGCCCAAAGGATCCTCAGGATCCAGATCTAGCAAATTATCCAATCAGCTATGGGCTAATGACCTTTATGTATAGGTTCAATATGTAAGAGATCAAACTCATTTACTTACACTTACTCTTATCCATTTACTCTTACTAAACCTAAACGAATTGTGTGAGTACCAAAAACAAACTGTGACAGACCACATGATAACCCTCTTTTGCCCCTTCAATCAAGAAATCCTTGACACCTCATTTAATTGGTGTAAAAGTACAGAGCTGTCTCCGTAAAATAAGTATTCTTTAAAAACAGATCTATATTAGTAGCTCTATGTTCTGCTCAGCCTCCAGGGGGCACTGGCAGGACTTGTCACCCCCGCACGTCTCTGCTGCTGCTCTGATTTCGCAGTAAAGTCGATAAATCCAGCTGAGTATTGAGGAGGCCGCTGCGAACAGAGTCCCCGGTGTTCTGCTCGGACAGAAAGTCACTGGTCCTCTCATGAGACGCTCTCCTCTGTGAGCGTGTCTCGCCCTCCGATTGGCAGGAAATCAGAAGCGCCTGAAGGCAACATTCTGACCTCTGTAACAGCACATCAGAGCTGCCCGGACATGGATCCAAAGTGTGTCTAATTGCTCTAAAGGAGGAAATGTGCCGAGCTGCTCTGTGGATAATGCCGGCTGGTGACTGATGCCGCCTTCGTGCAGGCCTGCAGCCAGCACTCAGCCAACCACTTCCTGTTTGTAATCCAATAAGAAGCAGACGGGAGCATGGTGGATGAAACCACAGTGAGCATCTGATTCTTCCTGTGAGGGAGATGTGATATTTACTTTATGGTTTCACAGGAGCTTCATAACGACTTTAAGCTGCTGTCGGATGGAAACTGGATCTGTTTGGGTTCACCACAAGAAAATCGAGAGTTCAGTCCAGTTTTTACAGCCTCCAGCCCTGACTTTCAACATTTCAGCCCCAAGACTTGATCAAGTATAAAACTGAGAACAAAATGTTAGTTAGATAAAAAAAGAAGATCAATATTTAAGTTAAAGATGCTGTGAGGAGGTTCTGTTTTAATGTGACTGCTTCGCCACCTTCTGGTCTGGAGTCTCACACACACTGTCGTGAAGATGTCACTTTTGTTTTGGAAAAAATCTTCTTTATTCAAGTCAACTTTTACTGGATACAACACAAAAAGGTAAAGTATTTATCAGTAGCACTGTTGTTTGAAACATGTCAACAATCAAACATTGTAAATTTGTACCGTACATCAGTAGCCGGCTATATGTAGCGCTACTAGCAGCCCGGTGCTACGATTTATCCGTAGGCTAACGTGACAACAAGCTAACTTTCAGTTTGTACAGTAGTTTAGTAGCCGTCCATATGTAACATTACTGACAGCCTGATGCTCTAAGACGTGTTCGTAATGTGTAACGTTTGTGAATCCTGGTTATTCCCTGCTGCATGTGGGTTTGGATCAACTTTAGCACAAACAGTTTAGCCCTTTTAGCCTTTAGCTCGTGCTCTATATCTCTCCTGTTTCGCTTTCTTCTGCTCTTCTGTCTTTTTTCTGTCTGACAGTTAGGCTCCAGTGTCCACCATCACTACAAAATTAATCACAGAAATCGTTTTCAGCAGAGAAAAACACAGATCTGTCCTCTCTCTACTAAACTTCATCAGTCAGTGTGGTGCTGTCATAGAGACTTGGATGTGCCGTATATCAATCTGTTCTTGCTCAACCCTGTCAAGAAGCTAAGAAGTGACAGACGTGGAATAGTTCTCTGGTTTATTACCGTGATCGCCACACACTACGAATCCGCTATCTTAGCTGCACAATGCTACGAGCTACTTTTACAAACCCGTGGACTTGTGAGTTCACTCTATAGCTCAACATTTGTTACACTTTAAGGCGTTAAAGATCAACGCTTCTGATGTCTATTGTTATTTCTCGAGCAGCTTACCTGCAAAAGCAGAAAATACTGGTTAACAGGACCGCTCGGCTCACGATCTGTACACTGCTTCATCACGTACTGACTGTCTTCTTCTACTAGGCGTCGGCTACTAATGCATAAGGTACCGTGCCCCCCCTGCTGGGGGGACTTATATATGACTCTATTAGAGCTGAATCGACATAAACAGTAGTTATATAAATAAAGATCCACCTTAATCAATAAAAATAAAATGAGGGGCAACTATTTTCCTGTTTTAATCTACATCATAGTGCCACAGAAGCAAAAACTAAGAAATGGAAGCAATCATTATCAGTCTGCAGCTCCTTTATGTGAAATGAGAAACACAAATACACAACTTCTATTTAGACCCTGCCAGATACTGTCTGCATCCCCTGACCTAATGCATCTATTCATAGACTTTTTCAAACTTAAGAGCTCCCGATTGTTTTTTTTTGTTTTTTTTATTTGTCTGTTTCTCTATTGCTCATCACGGATCATTTCCAGGAACAGGGCATAAATCCAAGTGAACGCAAATCTCTGACAAAAGTTAGATTATGAAAATATAAATGAAAGTAGAAATGTTGCAAATTGTTGAGCTTGTAGAATGTGATGTGAGAACTTGAAGGAAAAATAAGTGAACTGGTACAAAAAAAAAACTGTAACCTGTATGAAAAACAGAAAAAATCCACGTGTGAAATTAATTTGATGTCACAAAAAGAGGAAAAAAATTTGGACCCCCCCACAAAAAATAAATAAATAAATAAATAAATAATGATAAAATAAAATAAAATAAAGTAAAATAAAATAATAATAAAATAATAATAATAAAATAAATAAATAAATAAATAAATATTTAATCTTGCACGATCTGAATGTGAAGTCAAAGAAAAAATATTCACAAATGTGTCAACTGATATTTAAAACAACAGCTGCACAACTGTAGTCAAGCATTTACTCTTCCCTGCTTAAGTTTTGCAACACATTTTGCAAAGTTCAGAACAGAAAATATCTTATTTTAAGATATTACCCATCAAACATTGAGGCCCTTATTTAGTTTCTTGCATAAAGACTTCATTCTCATTTCTATAAACAAAGACATCCTTTTTTAAGGCATTTTTTGTTTTTAATATCTTGAATGATGACATTTTTCTGGACTTGTGAGATGACTATAAAGTCTAACAAGACATTATTCATGAAAAACTAGACAAACATGGTCGTTTAAAAGCAAAGACTAATAATAATTCGTTTTATTCTGAATCATTTCCCTCTAAATTTATCCTCTATACATTCTGCTATAGGTTAATTCAAACATCCTCTATAATCACTTCTGACATCATCGTCCGTTCAGAGCCTGAGGGCCAATCAGAGGAAGCAGAGGGTGGTGGCGGTGAGGCAGGTGAGCGGATGTAGATGGCGTCGGCGGCCCTCCGTCACTCTGACAAACATGTGCTCCAATTAGAAAAGTCATTAATTTCAATTTCTGCAGCGGCGTGGCCTCACATCTCCGCCTGCTGCTGCACAGCGGCTGACTCCGTTCATTTTGTGCTTGGTCGGGTTTGAGTAATAGAGGTCCTGCATACAATCTACCAGGCTCTTTTCTTTGTGTGTGTGTGTGTGTGTAGAAACAGCCTATTACTATTCAGGAGCTGTTGCGCCTCCAGCCGTGCCGTGCGTCGGCAGAGCCGGATGTGAAAGCAGGAGCTGTGAGGAGCTTCCTGCTCGCTCGGCTTTTCTAAGTTCCATCTTCGCCCTTTCAGCTCCAACCTTTGCTGTGGTCGACCATTAGCGGCTTTTAGCGCCTGCTGCATGCTGGTTAGCATCGCTGAGACGCTGAGTAATCACTCTAAAACAATCATGTGTGGTAATTGCAGGACAATGCAGCTGAAAGGAAAAGGAATTAAAAGGAATTGCAGGTTAAAGAGGTTTATTTTTACTTCTGATTTGAAAGTGACGTCACAGAGGGGAGTCCCACTGCTTCTGCTTCAGTTTAACCTCAGTTTTCTTCCTCTTCCTCTTGACAGGAGTGAGAGTCTGAACCATGTTTATTCATTTTAAACTGAGCTAGGCGCTGTTAGCTAGTGATATGTAGCCCAACGCTGTGTTTACATCAGCGTATTTAAAGTTTGAAATCAGACACACTGACTTCAACTATTAGTCGTACGTGTAAGAGCTGATTGTAAAGCAATGCGCTTTGAGCCATCATGAGAAAGCCCATAGAGAGACAGACAGAGAGGTCTATCCACTGATCTAGAGTCAGAAAACCAAAACCTAGCCACAGTGCTCAGCTCACGTTTCCGTCTTCTGAACTTAATCGCAGACAGGATGGATTACAACAGGGGTGGCCAACCAGTCAGAGACCAAGAGCCACAAAAATTACTGTGATACTACAAAGAGCCACATCACACACATGGTCTCACACACACACTTCCTTTAACATATAAACGGAATGACAAAATGAAAAGTAATACATTACATCTATCTATATATATTTAACTATGAGCACATGAGCAATTAAAGGTACCGTAGGCAGGATTTGCGAGTCAATGCTAATTTTTTTGTGTTTTCTTTGGATTAAAAGTTAAAGTATCCATTGATAACCCTTTATGAGTGTAGTATGATTGCACTACTGCCTGGTCTCAGCATTTCCATCTGTCTCTGTTATGAGCTGACAAGGATTCTCGACCGCTCCAGGTATCTTTGACCAATCAGAGGAGCCCCAGAGGCTCTATCCTGATTGGTCGAGGGGTGGCGCTTCATCCTTCATCGCGATTGGATATAAAGCTCTTTGTTCTCGTGAACGCGCATGAGGAAGTCCTGGCTCGCATATTTACCTGCCTTGTCGGACTTCCAACCCCCAAAACACCGAGGAGTTAAACGAGGACAGCACGAAGAAGAAGAAGAAGGGGGAGAAGAAGAAGAAGAAGAGCAAAAATAAGAACCATAAACGTGTGTAAACTTCTTGTGGGAGGGGCTAAACTTGTGTAAGTGCATGATGTCAGAGAACACAGGATGGGAGGGGCTGTGCTGGTTTTCAAATCGCCATCTTACATGGGTTATCCTGCCTACAGCACCTTTAAGAGGAGCACATGTAGAGAAGAGAAACCGAAACTTAAGTATCATTCTCATCACCCAAGTCTTGATCAACACTGATCCCAACATAGGCATCACTATATCAATATTTCAGATTGTTCAGCACACCACCACTCGTAACCATATATCAAACTTGATATATTTTTTATGAATGGATTGAAGAGCCATGCACTGAAAGGCAAAGAGCCACAGATTGGCCACCCCTGGATTAGAACTTGGAGAAGTTGTCAGCTCTGCTCGGCTTTAATGGGCCACCAAATGAGGTCATCTGGATCTCCACAGAGTTGACCAGTTTGGACTTGGAAAAATTTTCAGTGAGTCTGCCTGACCCTGGGCTGTTATGCGCTCTGCTCTCCTGGATGGTGTGCAAACAGATGCTCTATCCCCTCCCATCCCCCACCTTTCCTGTGAACTTGTCTCTGGATCAGAACTCTTCGAGGTCGTCACCTTCAGACAGCAGATATTGAGTCACATGGCACACACAACCTTGGACTCAACTTCTTCTTTGGCTCTGTTATATGTCAGCTGCAGAGGGCTGATGTGCTTTTCCCTGAGTAAGGCGCACCTCTGTGTCTGAGCAGTGACATTTGTGCAAGTCTTCGAGTATCTGTTTGTTGTTATCATGTGCTTATACGCTGAGGTGTTTTTTTCTCTTGATCTCAAACTACACCCCCTGTTGGGAATAGTCTGGAATTGACATTTCTTCCCTCTCTTCTCCCAATGTTGTTATTTCAGCTGGCGGCTTCAAGGTTCATCCCAAATCCGGTCTGTTTTCCCATGTCTGACTTCTTCCTTTCTATATTTGTCTTGGAAGGTATGTAACTGAAATGGAATTATTCTTCGGGGATCAATAAAGTTTCTGATTCTGATTCCTCAACAAGAAGTTTGGGCACCAAAAACCGAATGTCGACTCATGGCACAACACCTTCCGTTGCTTCCAGATGAAAGCAAAGAAAGTGAAAGTTAAAAAATACGGCAATCAAAAAAAGGCTGGCACACAGTTAAAACTAAAGGAGGGAATTTTGAGCGTAACATGAAGGATTTGATCATTTTTCTGCAGGTTTGAGATGTTTTCAGTTCAGGTTATAGGTGAAAGAAATGAAGCTAGAAATCCACTCAAAGAGAAATGAGATCACCACTTGTTATGAATAAAGAAATGAGTGAAAGAGACTCTTGACTTATTGGTCTCATTATTTAAAATTCAGTTCATTTAAACTCTTCAAATCTGAAGCTCTAACATCAACAAACTTGTTCAAACTGGAAAATAAATAGCGTCAGTGTATGAAGAGAATCACCAGTTTGAAGCCAGAATATGTTTTAGATTGAGGTGAGAGCCGCTGCGTTCTGGTCCCTAGAGGTCTGAAAAGACATAAATCTGTGTGCGTGTGTTTGTTTTGTTGGTACAATCACCCACCTTCACCTCTGACCGCTCTGAGATGCGTTTTTTTATTCCTCACACCTGTCCGTGAGGTAAATCTGTCTCTGACAAAAGAACAATCACCTGAGAGCCCAACATGTCAAACAGCAATCAGGAAGCTTTGGACGCTCATTTTCTCCACAATCACGCTCCTTTGACGGAGTTCACCGGTAAACACCAGCACGTCTGCCTCCCTCCGAGTTCGGCTGAGGTCCGCCGCTCGCCGCCTCGAACCCCGAGGTGATAATAACCCTCAGCAGCAGACGCTCCTAATTACAGAGCAGAGAGCGTCCGTCTGCAGCCGGGGTCAGAGGTGGCGTGCAGCATATTACAGTCATTGTTCTCCCGCCCGCCTCCTGAGAGTCTGCGAACAAAGTGAACTTCCAGCGTGGACTGGAGTCTCCGAAGAGTTCCAGTTAATGGAAAAAGAGAGCGAACTTTTCCCTGAAGTTTAACCGTTTAACTCGGAGCCGCTCGCTGCTGTCTGCGTTCCACACCACGGACTCTTTTCTTTCCTCTTTCATTTTGTTTTTCTTCAGAGGTTTGGATCCCTCGGCTGCCTCGTCGTACCTCGCCACCCCCGGAGAGCAATACGGGCCTCGGCCTTATCTTGGGGAGGCACATTTCCCCGAGGAAATCTCCCTTCCTCCACCTTGGGCTCTGCTCTTAAGTGATGAACAAGTGAAACATGGCCGCTCTTTGTCTGCTCGCCGCTAATCAGCGAGGCAGAGCGCTGCTGCTGCTGCTGCCATCTGGCCCCTGGGCGTCACCTGCATCACTGACATCACCTCTGCCCGCTCGCCTCTCCCTGCTTCCTGTCTCTGTCACTTAAAGAACAAACCTTAACCTGAGCTGTTAAAGGTAGATACTCCTGCATTCAGCACTTCTCATCCTAAACGAACTCTAGAAACAAAGTTTAGGGTGAAGAAGTTTAGAGCAGACTGAGTTTTGTCTGAATCCTTGTTTGAGGTCGAGAAACTTTGGAAGTTTCCTTTTCTAAATCTTGGAAACAATGCACCACGTCAAAAAAAATTAACCATCTTTAGGTGGATCGACGCTGACTCTTATTTCTCAGTATGGTCGGTCATTAAGGGTTAATACCATAGACTGTAAAAAAAACCTGCTTCCCCTGGTGACTGGCTGCAGTATAGGTCAAAAAATCTGTCTCCCCAGTCCTTCCAGATGGGCTGTGGTTAAACTTTAAAAAATGTATACACCTTGTAAAAATGTTTCTCACATCTGATTGCTGTGGTGATTTGAAGATATCATTTGGCTGTCTTGTATTCAGGTCCTCTTTTTTTCTGAAAAGTTTAGTTTTCATTAGTTATTAGAGGTTAAAAACAAAGTTTGACGTCGTGTTTAATGATGATTGACAGCTGATGTTCTAGTGTACTTATTTCGGGAATTGTAAAACATGTTCGGAGGTAGAGTCAAGAAGTGATTAGACTCTGGAAAGAAAAATAATTATAATCATTTTTGTCACCTAGCTCCACTCAGATTCTCCCAGATTCTCCCAGATGCTTGTGATGGAGGTATTTGGGCTTTAAAACCGTTCAATGATAAATGGCAGAGCCACGCTGTCCACTCTATACACAGTCCATGGTTAATACTGACTGGATGATGTCTGAGGTTCAGAAACTCAACTGAAAGGAATCAAAAGAAATATTTTCACTTTTGTCAACCGTCAATGTCAAGTTAATTTATATAGTGCATTTACAAATTTAAAAGCTCAAAGCACTTCACAGGTAAAAAGGTTAAAAGTTTATAAAGTTTAAAAGTTCAACACAGCAATAAAAGAGAACATCAGCAATAAAACACTCAAACAAAACAAAACAAAAAAAACACTCAGCTCAACTCAGTGTTGAAGGCCAGCAAAAATAGATGTGTCTTTATCAATGGTTTAAAATGCCGGAGAGAATCAGCAGTCCAGACATGCAGCAGTAAATTGTTCCAGAGTCTAGGGCCAGCTACAGAGAAGGCTCTAATGAAATGAGGCCAGCACTGGGGTGATATGTTCGCTGCGCCTTTTCTGTTTTTTCACAATCAGTGAATTAGAATTCGATTATCAGCACTAAAATGTTCATCCATCCATCTTCCACCGCTTTTTCCAGTTCGGTTCACAGGGCAGCAGAGTCACCATTGAAGAGCAATGTCCCCGGCCACTTCCAGCAGCTCCTCTTGGGTGGAAAACTGAAGTGGACGGACATTTCTGAAACACCTTCCCAGGGAGGCGTCTGGGGGTCATCCTAACAAGATGCCTGAAACACCTCATTTAGATCCTCGGCGGCTCCACTCCAAGCTTCCCTTGGATGTCTAAGCTCTGTCTCTAAGGCTGAGCCCAGACACTTGTGTTGTGCAAATCATGAACGAATCGTTCCATACCCGAGAATCACTTTACTGACTTGAGATTCATGATTCTTCGCCCCAAATGACTCATTTACTGACTCAGTACAAAGCTCACGGTAGCCCAGCCCCTCACTCACATCACGGGAGAATGGCTGGTACGTAGAATGGCTCAACTCACAGTGTAGACGGGTCATTAACTCACCCACAGTACATACGGATCTCTAACTCACTCACGGTATGACTCAAAGCACATATGAGTCACTCGCCAGCTGGAACGTACGTAACATGGCTCGACTCTTAGCACAATTTATCATTGTTCAGTTTTAAAGCCAAAATCCCCCGTCACAGGCGCAGCCATTGGCAACAATTGCAGCCAGAGTCTGCGCAGTAGAGATGATGGGGGATTCTGGGAGAATCTGAGTGGAGCTGGGTGACAAAAATAATATTTTTTTTTCTTTCGAGAGTCTCATCACTTCTTGACTCTACCTCCCGAAATATTTTACAATCCCCGGAAAAAATACACGAGAACGACAGCTGTCAATCATCGTTAAAACTTACGTAAAGCCTCGTTTTTAACCTCGTATAACTAACGAAGACAAAACTTCTCTGAAAAAAGAGGACCTGAATACAAGGCAGCCAAATAATATCTTCAAATCACCACAACAATCAGATGTAAGAAACATTTCTACCAGGTGTATTAATTTTTTAAAGTTTGACCAAAGCCCATCTGGAATGACTGGGGAGCTGGATTTTTTGACCTACACTGCAGCCAGCCACCAGGGGGAGCAGTTTTTTTGGTGACCTCACTCCAAGCCGGGCAATATGGCGTCCATTTTTATTATTATTTTTACAGTTTATGGTTGGAGCCCCCAACCATACACTCCCCACAGGGACTTTTAAAAGTATTAACATTATTCTAGGTGATTGAAATTGTTTAACTTTTGTTGAAGTTTTTAGGACAAGTTTTGTAGTCCAAAATCTAGAATTTGAATATATTTGCACAATTTTTCAAAGTGTTTGTAGCTATTTTGTAGATTTTTATGAATTAAAGAACAGATATTTAAAGTCTTTAAATGTTGTCTGCAGCTCTTTCCGTCACATGAAGCTGGACTCTGTTTCTGTGCAGCTCAACACTCATGGTGTTCCTCCAAAGGTCAGTTTGGAAGTAAATGTTTTTTAAATGATGTTGTCTCGTGTGTCAAGGTTCACCACAGCTGAGCATGAAACCAAAAACTCCAGGAGAACTCCACATTTATTCTACATCTGGTTTCATGAGATATAAAAAGCTGAATCTCTGAACTTTCCGGGTTTCAGTTCCTCCTCAGTGCAGTGTGAAGTTTCCGATCACGTGTCTCAGATTCATTACCTAATAAAGTTTATTAATCAGATTACTCCAGCTCCACAGCGGTCAGATTTCCCTCTGTCTCTGATCCGGACTCGTCCTCCTCTCAGCAGCTTTGTAATCAGAGTCCAGGACGCACGGCGCTGCTCGCTGTCTGCTGAATATGTAAAGCCTTATTGAAGCTGCGCTCCAGCAATTTCTCTTAATTATTGGAATAATCAGATTGGAGGAAAGGAGAAGCTTCTCTTATTGGATTATCGGAGAGGATCCTCCAACAGAAACCGTCTCCTCTTCTCTATCTGCCTCGCTCCATTCAATCAGGGTTATTGGCACCAACGTTTGCAAACAATATCTGCAACACAAGGAAGTGCAATAAAGGTGATTATCAATCATTTAAATCCCTGTGTGAACAGTCAGAGTTATCACAGGAGGAGAGGGAAGCCCAGAAATCCACAAAGTGAGGTTTTACAACCTTCATTCTCAAAAAAGGTGTGTGATATGTAAATAAAATCTGAATGCAATGATTGTAAATATAAAAAAAATGCATCAGAACGTATAAAGTGAGACATTTTACAATTTCACGCAGATTAACAGCCCATTTTAGCCTTGTTTTCACCAAGAGGTATGGATCAGTACAAACTGATACAGGTCAAATCAGTAAAGCGATGGATGTTGATAGCCACGGTAGCTTCATAATAAATAACCTGATGGCATAGTAGCACAACACATTGTACCTAGGGTGACCAGGTGTCCTGCCAAGGGTGGTGGACAACAGGATGCAGATTTTGGTGGGAAAACATAAAGTTGCTTGGAGAAAAAACAGATGGGAACATATTTATTTGAAGTCGAAACAAGTGCGGGGAAGAAAGTTAAAATTTTGCCAGTTGTGCCTTTTTTTTTTTTTTTTTTACAAATAGATTTTCTAATAGTTTTTATGTGATTTCTTTCCTGTGACAAATGCATTTCCTTGTCTTTTGACTTGGAAAAATCCCATTAATGGAAAAAAAAGGCACAAATGTTCACACTGTAGCGCCACCTTCTGGGGTAACATCAGCATGTCTGGCACCCAGAAGGGAACCAAAAAGTGGAGCGGTACGGGGTGGTTATTCTGGGATTTGTCCCATTTTTAGTCAAGGAAAACGCCACAAAATTTTTGCCGTACTGAGATGGAAACGGGGCTTCTGAATCACAAAGAAATGAGAAAAAATGCAGTTGAACTTAAGATCAGCTCCACTCAGCGCCCCCTGCAGGCTCAAAGAAGTACAGCTCTTCTTTTCTTTTTCATGTTTTTGATTGGTTAATAAAGTGAAACTTCAAAGTGAAGTATCTGTTCTCTGTTTTATGAGCAGCCAGTTTTCAGACTCTGAATCTGCAGCTCATCACACAGACCTGTCCGTAAACGGATCCAGACTGTCCCTAAAGGACGGACTCATGGTGACTGACACAGAATCAGATCTGGCTGCTTACACAGTGTTGAATCATTCCTGACAGGACTCTGGTTTCTCTTTCCTCCACAAACACACACCTTGTTTGTTTGTTTGTGTTTGAGAGTGTGTTGGTGTGGTTTCAGGGTCGGGGGCTGAGGGGACAGCGGGGGCATTAAAGCGGATCGATATCTGGCAGGCAGAGGGAGCCGACCATAATCTCCATCAGCCATGTAGGAAAGTACATTACTGCCACTACAAAGCCTATTAACAAAACCGCAGGTCATGAATTATTGAACGGATGTTGGTTTTTATTCGACCCGTTCAAAGAGAGGAATAAAAAACAAACATAAATTATGCAGCTCCCCCACTCGAAAATATTGTTTTTGTTTTTTGGTGCTTAATTAGATTCGTAGCCTGGGAGGCATCGTGGTGGACGGGTGTGTGTTTGTGTGTGTGATACACTGTGATCACACGGGAGAGGCTTTAGGGGGATATTGATCGGTGATAGGGATCTACGGGGAGCGATCCTGAGGGATATCACTCTGTAAACAATGAGTCAGGGCGGAGGGGAGCTTCACTCCAGAATCACAGATGAGCCGTCGACACCTCGGGCTCAGATCTGCACATCTGCACTCCTACCAGGAAGGTGTGTGTGTCTGTGTATGTGTGTGTGTGTGTGTGTGTGTGTGTAAAAGAAACTCAAACCACTCTGGTCTCTGTTGCTGCTGCTGTGGGAAAAAAAAGACAACAGAAAAATTAATTGGAAACATGCGATGCCTCAGAGTGAATAAATCCACCTTTAGCTCATCAGAATCAGAACATGCAGAAGTTAAATAACCGATTGAAGATGTTTATCGTACAACACCAGCTCCAAAAAAAAAAAAAAAAAAAGCCATGGGAAATGTAAATAAACAAGAAAATGATGATTTCTAAATCAACAGAACCTACTTTTTTATCACAACAGAACACAGACAACAGATCAGATGTTCAAACTACAAAGTCTCACCATTTTAATGGAGAAATAAGATCATTTCGTGGCAGCTGAACCTTGTGGAAAAGTCTAGACAGAGCCATGTTTACCTCTGTGTAGCCTCCTCTGTTCTTTTATTAACAGTCTGAGAAAGTCTGAGGACTGAGCGGCTCTTTGACTCCTGGTGCAGTGGCTCCTTCTGGCTTTAAAAAATATATTATTAAAACAAAAAAATATATGTTTTTCTAATAAAGAGTAATGATGATTAAAGACATTGACACAAAATAAAATTATTTGTTAACATTTTGTTGTACTACTTAAGCATCACATGTTGCTATAAAGCTTTTTTTTTTTCAAGATTTTTGCAATTTTTTTTACCTATTGTAAATATTCTGAATTTATTGTTTTTGACATAATTTCAAATTTAGAAAAAAAAATCTAAATTTGTTAAAGATTTTGCCAATTTTTGAAATTTTTGCAGTGTCATTTTTTTTAACTTCGGCAGATTTTTGTAAGTTTTACAACTTTTCGAAAAATTTAGAAAAATTTTTTGAAATTACAATTTTAATTGTTTTGCTAATTTTTGAAATTTTGGCAAATTTCTGAAATTTCCCAATTCAGGGAGTTTTTGCAAATTTTTGCAAAATTATAAATTCTTTTTTTTTAAATTTGCAAATTTTTGAAATTGTAAATTTTTTAAAAATATTTTTCAACTTATTAAAATTCCATTTATTTTGCAATTTTATGATATATATGTTACCAATTTTTTTTACTTTTATACATTTTTGCAAGGGTTTTAGAAAATAAAAAAAACTAAGACATCACATGTTCAAATCTATAAACACAAAAAAAAATATTCACTTGGTTTTTATGATGTCTGGAAATGTATACACTTTTGTGTCTTTATTGTGAAGATATAACTCGCTCCTGAACATCTCCTTCGTCCTGTACAGCTGATTGTGTTCCCTTCTCCTGTCGCTGGAAGTGGAGACTTCACGTCTGGAAAGAACTTCTTCTTCTTCTTCTTCTTCTTGTCCCCCTGACAGCATAGACCAAGCTTGAGCTCCCCATGAAAGCCGCCGCTGATCTCATCCCATAATGCTTCATTACCAAAGTGTCTACTCTGACCCCAGCTGTCGTGTCGCCATCAGACAGAGCGAGGTTGGAAAGGTCCAGACGTGCTCACACCAAGGCGACGTGTCTGAGCCAATCAGGAGGTTTGTGTCTGTGTTGTCTCTGCTCCAGATGGCGGCTCTCTGATGACATCATCATAGATGGTGTGTCTTCCTGCAGCAGATACTGTCTTATGTCATACTGAACTACTCATCAAGCAATGACAGACCGATCTGCTGAGAGCTTATCTTTACGATGCACCTAAAAAGCCCAACATGGACACTCCTAGAGGAGCTTTTTGCTTCATTTTCATGTCATCTTCGTCACAGTTATATTAAAGCTGATAGGTCCCATTAAATCTGTCAGGTTCATCAAAGATTTCTTAATTCAGACAGGTACACTAAAAAAATTAAAAAATGCAGTTCTTAGAGTGGCCACAAGAGGCAAGCTCCAAAAGTGACTCAATTCCCATAGAGCTACATGAAAACGAAATGAATTTGCCTCCATAGCTATTTTTTATTTACTTGAAACTTAACGTTAAGTTCGAAGGAACACCTCTTTAAAAACCTCTTGAACACTCTTGTCAAACACAAACTACGTCCAAATATTTACACTTCTCACGCACAATAAAAAAAAAAAATGCCACGCTGCTTTTGTCTGAATTTTTACAGCCTATATTATCATAAAGATGTTCACTTCGCAACAGAAGCAGTCTTTAGCTCTGTTCATTCAGACAAGCTAGCATTCTGCTTAGCTACCGGTGTTCTGGAGTTAAGAGTGACTGTGCTAACTGGAGACCTTCAGCTGAACGAGTTAGCGATTATCGCGGTTACAACAGCTGTTATAACATGACGGAGTCCTCAAATACGTCTTTGTTTATTTTTATTATAATGTAAACAAACAAACCTATCAGATATGTTTACAGTTGTAGCACAATGGCGCCCCCTGTGGTGGCTTTCTACAGCGCACTTCTTCCTTTGCTCAGCTGTTTTGTTTGCGGTTAACTTTTGGATGTTTCCAAACTTTCAGGTTTCCATTGGTAAAAATCTTTCTCGCTGTTGCAGATCCTCCATAGTTTTGACCAATCAGAGCTGAGTATGTAACACAGCTGGGTGATTAAAGACAGGAAGCTGAGTCATGAAATGATTGATGCTTTTCCAGTGAGTGATGTGTCTTTTTATAACTTTCTTTACAGACAGAAACTTTGTCTTGAAGTTCTGCTCGACCTCTGATCAGTATGTATGATTTCCCCGTTACATATTCTGTAAAACTAAATTATATAAGAGATAAATATTAAACAGCTGGATCAGATCCAGAGGTTTAAAGTCTGAAACGGATCCTTCAGCGCTCTCTCCCATTTGGTCTTGTTATAATCGTGGCCTCCTTCGGCCCCTCTTTGGCCTTCGACAGGCCAGTTCAGCGTCCTCTTACACCATCAGCGGCTCAGATCCAAAACACTTACAGATTGTTCTCTCCCTCATTAGAACTTCCAGTTTGTTGCTGTTGACCTGCAGACATCTTGAATGCTGCCATCTTCACCCATCCTCCCCCGGCTTCAGGCGAGCCGTCGGTGAACCTGAGGGACAGGTGAGGCCGGCAGGAGGAGCAGGATTCATCAGCCGGAGCTGAAGCCTGGCCGCCTTTTACAAGCTGCACTCAGTGGCATAAATATTCATCTGCGTCTCTGAGAAATCAATAGGGCAGAACAAAAGTTTATGATATTAAAGTATTACAATATTAATGTGTGGGTGAGAACACTTTAGACAAACTAAACGCCCCTCCTCTTCCTCCTCGCCATTATGCATGCCAGGAGATCAGATTCCATGACCTCTGCTGTCCGATGGGACCCCGTCTCTGCTTTGGGGAGCAGATAAGCCCGGATGATCCGCAACAATAAATAAATCTGTGAACAGGCTGGAGAGCCCCGACGGCTCCCTCCCTCCCTCTCTAATCTTTGCAATTTGCCATGGCTGATAAAATTTTAATGAGGAATAAGCATAATGGGAGCCTCAGAGAGATTACTGTAAACTGGGGGAGAGACGAGTCGGACGGATGAAGACGGAGGAACCGGGATCAGGATGCAGATCAGAGCCCCCCCTGAGAGAGGAGGAGGGATTCACCAAATACAGATGGCTGAAAGGTCTTTATTTCATTTCAAACCTGACTTCAAAAGATGCTGCAGGCCAAACACCTGACTGACTCTTCGCTTCTCATTTCTAAAAAATAAAAATGAGCCAAACTTTCTACAAAAATTTACAAAGTTGAAGATGCAGCTCATTTTATAGTGTTTTATTTCTTTGTCATGCATACATTCTCATTTTTTTTTGTCAGTAATCACATACTATGTAAGTTAAACGGTGATGCAGAGCTTATGTTAAAAGTTTTTCTGTGGTTCTGGTATTCCTCAATATAGCCAAAATCAAGAAATATAAATGGAATTCTAGAATGCTGTTTAACTTCTAGAATGTTGATGAAAAAAATTCTGGAGTCAAACCAAATTCTTTTGGAACTTGGAACATTGAAAAATTATACAATGTTCTTATTTCTAGGCCTCAAGATCTGTACTGAATTGTAGAAATGTTTTCAGACAACAAGAATGAAAACTCTTGAATGAAACCGAAACTTAAAAAATGTTTCTGGACAATGGGCAAACTAATTGTTAATTTTGATCAAATCACAATGAAATACCAATGGAACTCTTGAATGCTTAAAGGTTTATATAATATTATTGGACTTCTGAAATAATGGAGTTGTGGATTACGAACGAACTTCAACTAGTGGCCTACTGGAACATTACCAGAATTGTTGGATGTTGTTGGACAAGGGTGCTACTGGATAGCTGAATTGATTATGGAATTCTAAAGTTTTTTAAGTAGTTCCAGAATTTAGCAGAAACTTTGAATGTGACTGGTATTTTAGAATGTTTCTGGACAATGTAAATGTCACAGCATTGCCTAGATCTAAATGAAATTGAAGACTTTTTGTGTAACTCTGAAACACTTTTGGGCTTTCAGAATTTCACTTAAATTCTTAAAGGATATTGGACTTCTTGGATTAACCAATCACTTTTTTTTTTTGTCTTGGTGGGGGTAGGGGGGGCACTAGGGGGTTTTACTGGTGATCTAGATTATTAACATGTTAACCTAATTCTAGAGTGCTGTTGCACTTCTTGAATGTTAATTTAATTTTTTCATGCTGTCAACGTCTGAAATGTTCATGGACTTCTTGAAGGTTTCTAGAGTTTTTAGAGTGAACATCTTGAATGTAAATTGAATTCTGAAATGTAAATGGACTTCAACAATCCTACTACTACTCGAATATAACTGGAGTTCTACACTGCAAAAAAAAGAAGAAAAAAAACCTATCAAGTGTTTCAGTATGAGTTTTAGTTTTTTTTTTTTTTTTTTTTTTTTTTTTAAGTAAAAATTGTCTTATCTTTATTTGATATGAGCCACATTTACCAGAAAGGTCCAGAAAAATGTTTCAAGTTATATAAAGACAAAAATTAGGTATAAATTGCATGTAACACTTTTCCCTTATGCCATTGGCAATATTTTATTTATCTATTTATTTTTAAATTTTTACTTATTTTTTTCTTGCCAGAGGCAAATCAGACCTTGTTTTTGTCTTTTAATAAATTGAAATACGACATTTTTCTTGACTGTTCAGGTGAATTACGCTCATTAAATCTAAACTGAAACATTTCACTAAAAATAAGACAAAAAAAATGTTAAGATATAAATAAATTTCAGTTTTTGCAGGATAGAAGGTCATTTGAAATATACACTGGACCACTGGTGCATTACTTGTAAAATGGAATTTGGAATTCTGGAATGATCCGGGCCTTTAAAAAGTGATTGGACTAATAGAATTTTTACAAGAATGGTTTAAGTATTTGTTTATTGTTAGAATGTTTCCTGACTTCTGAAATGCTACGAGATTACTGGAAACCAAATGAAATTCAAGAATTTTTTCAAAATTCTGGAATATTAATTAAATTTAGAGCATTACTGGCAATCTAGAGGGTTGTGAGACTCCTTGAATGTTACTGAACTTCTAGAACACTATAGTTCTACAGGAATGTTATATAAGATCTAGAATGTAGAATGAATTCTCAAATATAACTGGACTTGTAGAAATCTTGTGGACTTTTGGAGTGTTCATGGGCTTCTGGAATTCATCCATCCCGGCTGTCTCTGGGCCCAAGGCAGGAAATTTCAGAATGTTAGTAGAATTCTAGAAGAGTATGAGTCAAACTGGTCGACACAAACATTGATGGTCCTGTAAATCTAAAGCTTTGCCCGTGACTGAAAACACATGACCATCCCTTCTTACCCCCTTAGGATCCATTTAAGTCCTTCACCTGGAGTAAAGACTCACTCCGCTCTCAGAGGGACTCATCCTCTGTTTCTGAATGAAGGACCACGGCCATGGACGTCGAGGTGCTGACCATCATCCTCCACTATGCTACTTTATTTCTTTACCCTTTACAATGTGTGTCTCTGTGTTTGTCTTCATCATTCAGTCGAACTCATTCTGATAAAGACCTCTTTCACCACACTGACCTGAAAACAAATTACATTTATCATCCCACCTCTCAATAATTCACCCCCAGTTTTCAGGGTGTTGCATATGTCCCACCAACAGGAGCCACTAACAGTAGATATTGCATATTATTAAGGCATGATTTCTAATAAACTGAAAGCAGCGTGAAATCCTTCGGCTGATTGTGGGAACTTTCAGGAACGCGATCATTATCAGCAATTATGCAACATCATGCAACATTCTGAAACAAGCATGTGAGCGTGTTGATTTCCCCGATCAATCAGCATGCTGAAAAGAAGATGGAATATGGTGCAAGACAGTGTTACCACGCTGTTTCCAACCATCTGTCATCAGCCATTACACATGAAGTCCAGGGACCGTCTCCTCTAATGATGCACGCCGTCTCTTACTGGTGCGTGACAGTCTCCAAGATGGACGGTCATGTGCTTATTATCCTGTACGCAGAGGAGACCAGAGAAATACAATACGGAGGAAGAGAATGAGAGTTTTAATTATTAATGTTCAATTTATGGAATCAGTTATTGAATGAGCTCTGTGGCAGAGCCAGCACATCATTACAGGTTCATAATGAGTTAACTCTGACACAGGAACCTGAAGCACGCTGCAGAGTAGGCTCAGATACAGACAGGAGAAAAACAACAGCCTTCTTTTTTTTTTAGTATTTAGAGTAGTTATGGTTCAAATTTGTTGATAAATATCTTTGTAGGTTTTGTACACACACTGCATGTGTTGAAAAGAAAGTCTTTGAACTAAACTATTGTTACACGTGGTAAAAACTGAAATCTAACCCACTGTTAGTCTCACTTGAAATGAATAAACAGGGTTCCTACAGCTCAAGGCAAGTTAAATTTAAGACTTTTTAAGACTTTTTAATGACTTTGGAAATCAAATTTAAAAACAAGTCGATAACGAACCACAGATTAAACAAACAAAACACTACACGAATTACCTGGGTTAGAGGCAATTTTAACCCAATGTTTATTTTACATAAAACATCACTGTTTACCTTTTTTTAACCCCATTTTTGAAACTTTATGCCTTTTTTTGCCCCCATCCACTGCTGTCACAACCATTTTTGGAATTTTTACAGTTTTTTTTAATTTTTATTTAATTTCAAATTTAATTCTCAATTTTGCTGCCATAATCAATTTTCCTAGCTACAGCTACTTTTGGATTTTTTTTTGCCAATTTTTCCTATTTTTTTTCTCTCTCCAGGCACCCTAAGTAGAACCAAGACATGTGTCTGCTTTAAAAGTTCCTGGTGCAACCACATCACCGTTTTCTTAGTTCCACTATTGTGATTATGCGATGTTGCCACGAGAGTAAATCAGGAAATTATTTAGAAAAATAGACAAATGTTACTTTTTTTTTTTTTAACTTCAAACAAACATAAATCTTACCACTGTGTTCAAATTTTTAAGACTTTTGAAATTTGGATTTAAGACTTTTTAATGCCAATTCAGGCCTTATTTTTAGAATTATGAATTCAATGCCTTTTAAGACTTTTCAAGGATCCGCAGGAACCCTGATAAATAAATGAATACATAAAAACAAATAAATAAATTAATTAATTAATTAATAAATATACAAATATAATAAAATAAATTAATATAAAATAAAAAAAATAAAATAATATATATATATATATATATATATATATATATATATATATATATATATATATATATATAAATAAATAAATAAAATTAAAAAGAATGGCTTATTTAAGATATTAACAGGAAAAAATGAGGAAAAAAATTCTGCTGAGCTGGTAAGAAAACCGGTGGTGTTTCATTTCTTGCATTTTAACGATAAGACACAGAGTGGCATGGACACTTTTTGATGTACTGTCGAGTGTTTCGTGTTGTTTTTTCATTGCCTTCATTCACCCAATGTGGCGTTGGTGTCTGATGTTAGCTCTGTTAGCCATGTCTGTGAAGAGCATGATGCTACTCTGCCCTCTGGTATTCCCTCTGTTGCTGGGTTAGCACAGCTAGCTTGTCCATCTTATTGAAGATAGATCTTACATTACCAATAACGATGGATTGAAGGACGGATCGATGTCGTCACTTCTTAACTCACACCTGAGAACCAGCCCGTCGGCCACACCTCCTCCTTCTCACCTTGTGGGGAAACATCAGGCCTCGCACCAGTTAGCATTGACATGCTACAGGCTGCTAACAGCTGATTTCACATGTAAACAATGCAGGCATGGTTACATGTAGGATCTCCAGACAAACACAGGAGCAAAAATAGTGGCTATTGTCAAGAATAACAGCCATTTTTCAGAATAATGGTAACATTTAGGAATAACACTGATCCAACCATAAAGACCAACTATGAGACGTAAATTCATAAGAGCTTTTTACACTTTGTAGCAACCACATTTTATCATATCATATTCATCCTTGACCAGAACAGTCTTACGTTGTTGAGAGTTTTGAAATAGACTCAGTCTTCAGACTTGAAATGAAGAAATGTCAAAGTTAACATTTTCATTCTAAAGACAGCATTTATTAAAGAGCTTAACTTTTGTCTATGTAAAGCAGTAGAAACTGACCCAGAAAGTGCAGTTACTGAGCCTTAAAGAAATACACTGTAAGGCAAACTTATTGCATGGTTGAATATTTCCAAAAGGACATCAAATCTTGCAAAAATCAAATCACTGAGGAAAGTTGGGACCAGTGGCTGGACAGAAACCTAGACTACCATCAGGAGCAGAGAAAGCTCCATCTCTGAGACAGTTTGGAGGAAGTCTCTGAGGTTAATTTCAGTCTCATCCCCTCTGAGAGACTGAGGGGGAGTATCTCGTCTTGCTGTGGCTGAGCTTTCGTCCACAGGCTCCGCGGTCTTTGTCAGATCTGTGACCACGGCAGCTTCTTCATGTGATGGGGTCAGTGAGCTCTGAACCTCAGAGCGAGAAAAGCTGCTTGAACACGTTCCACGGTGATGATCACATCCACCTCCCCCGACAGACTCATCCGCCGCAGCATCACTGAGCGGTGAAATAACACAGCAACAGGCGTGACTCCTCCAGCGCTTGTTTACACGCAGTCTGACTTTGTGTCACACACGCCGCAGCCGCTGTGTTTTTCGGAGCGTTCTGATAAAAGCTCTGATTGATTGGCTTCGGCTAACGTGGCGAGAGACAGAAAACACTCGCCATCTCTCAGCAACAATTACCCGTCCCTCCACGCCGGCTGTCAGCGCGCTAATTCATCTGTCATCATCCCACTTCTCCCAGTAGAATCGCTCTGACAGCGAGCCCAGTATCAGTCACACAGCATTACACTCCTGTTGGCTTTCATTAGCTCCACTTTGTCTTCCAGCATGAAAGACGCCGGGGCCGTTTCTACCCTTAAAGCTTGGATTGCAGCCTGAACTTCGAGGCTTACACGCGCTTACGTTGTGTACAATTAGAAAACTTCACCCCCGCTGGAGCGTCCAATGGCAGCTTCTCTACAAACGAGCTCCATTCAGAAACAGGCTTCAGCATGGGTTCATGGTGATTTCTGACAACTCGGTGCCAATTTGCAAGAAGATCCCAACTCTCTGCAAGTTGGGACGTCTTTGGAGCTTCACGATAACAATCACAGATACCAAACCTCACTGTAGCTCTGGTTTTGTTGTGGAAAAAGTGAGCTGAAACAAAAACATTGTAAATGTGGGATTTAAACAACTTCTGGAAAAATTACCTGGAGAAGATGGTGTCACATTCTCTCAGATTGTTTTGTTGTTGATGCCAGAATTGAAAACAGATCCATGATCTCAGACGGACAAACCTAAATGTTTGCTTTTTTGGTATTATGTTTATATGTAAAGAGAATGTTAGGTGCCAGAAAAGAAAATTTAAAAAAAAAAAAAAAAAAAAAAAATTAAAAATAAAAATTAAAATTAAAAATAAATAAAGTTTCCCTTAAAGCGAGGATTCTCATTTGTACAGAATAAAAAAAAAAGAAAGAAAGAAAAATTGAAATAAATGCATAAACCCAGCCTTTATCACTTGGTTTTCCAGCATCATCTCATCACCTTAAATATGGAGCCAAACGATTACTTTTATGTTTGATATTGAAATTAAACTTGGCATTGAAAAAAAATATCCTGAAACTGAAAACTTAAAAAAAAAAAAAAAATGTTGTTGAAAAATATGTATTAAAAAAAATCATAACGCCATCAAAATGGGAACTGGGATTTATAATGTTTTCCTGAAACATCAACATGAAATGTTTGATATTATTTCATTTACATTATTTTTTTCAGTAATATTATTTCATTTATATAATTAACATTGTAAAAATATTTGTATTTTATTGTTTTTGAATTCATATTAGGTTAAATTTATTTATTGCCACTGTTTCAATGGTGACAATTTATATATATATTTTTTGATCACTCATTGTTTTTATTTTATTTTATCTTCATTTATTTTTATTTTTTTTGTGTGTGTGTGTGTGTGTGACTTTTTTTTTTTAAATTTTGACTTTCCGACTTTCTGCCACTCTTTTGTTCAGGAGGGCAGGGTTTATAAAAATGAAATAATGTACACTTCAGCAATAGTTGTCCATGCCATTACCTGTTTTGAATATTTTTTTTTATTCCAATATAACACACATTTTTTCAATACCAATGTTTTTTTTTTTTTTTTCTAGTTTCAAAGAGTGTTTTTTTCAATGCCTTTTTTTTTTTTTTTTTTTTCATTTTTAGGAATAGAATAGAATAAGATTAAATATTCTTTATTGATCTCCCTTGGGGGACATTTCTTTTGTCATTGAAAAAACATCGACAAAAAAACCCCTTAAAGTCATCGTTTTTGATTCATACTTGAAAACTTAGCGATGTGAGCTTGTGCAGAATATCAACTCAAATTGTGTTTGGACCAGAGGCTCCAGAAACTTTAAGGCAGAGGACTGGAGTAGATGATTCAAAACAGGACAATAACTGGAAGAAAAAATACAATTGCAGAAGAACACCAGACCAGTGGAGGGCAGTAAGACAACTTTGGTATCCAGCCTGTGCTGCTTTTGATGGTCCCTTATTACACTGCAGATATATTTGTCCACACAAGGAGACGAGCTCTAGAGACATTACGTCAAAGTTGTTTCTTAAAGCCCCAAACAGCTTTGAGCGGAGAAACAGCAGAGTGAGCACTCCTCTGTCTAAAGCATGAAGATGGCAGAGATGGAGCCATGTTGGAGCTTCAAAAGGAGGAGTTGAGTGAGGATTTTGAGCAGAAGCAGAATGCTTCCTTCTCACATAGCTTCCTGAATTTCCCTTTGGGATAAATAAAGTATATTTCATTTTTTCATTCATTTCATTTAGATCATCATTGAATCCTAATCTGATGAGGAGTTTATGACAGGTATATATACATACATCAAACTACACCAGGATGACTTCCCCAGGACTAAAATGCGAGACTTCCTGTTGCATTCGTGTTACATTTGAAGTTGCTAAAATCTGGGCTTTTAGTCTACTGAGAATTGATTAAAAAGAAAATGTTTACCAAATTTTGGGAGAATTTTCTGAGGAACAGACCAGACCTTTCACTCACTTAGCTTTAATTTTTAAGTCATACAGAGATGAAAAACATCTCTTTAACGGTGGTCAACTGGTGGTTCTCAGTCCTCCTCTTGGTCAGGTGTTTCCATCATTTCGTCCTCCCCCCACTGGATCCCTCAGCCGTCTCTGGGGGGAGCATTTCCAGAGAGGATGATGGGAGTTTCTGACAGCTC
The DNA here is from genome assembly GCF_033239565.1 of Halichoeres trimaculatus. Taxonomy (NCBI): domain Eukaryota; kingdom Metazoa; phylum Chordata; class Actinopteri; order Labriformes; family Labridae; genus Halichoeres; species Halichoeres trimaculatus. Next base: position 35,016,991 of record NW_027437185.1, on the reverse strand, counting down.
GTCTCCTTCCTCTTGCATGACTTAGCAGGGCCCAGCGGAGCGTTACGACATCCGATTCCCCGTGTGGCAGCTGAAGAGCAGGAAGGTGAGGGGGGGCGGGCCGAGGAGGTCTCAGGGGGGCAGAGGTCATCCCAGGGGGCTGAAGGCTTCTCCTCCTCCTCTTCCTCACGCTGTCCATCAAAGTGGTCCTGGTCAGGTGTGAAGACAGCCTGAACTCTTTGGTCTTTGTTCCCTGTTCTGACACATGTTCGCTCCGGTAAAGTCTTCTTTATGAGCGAATCAGCTTCTCTGTTCAGGAAGGACGCCACCTTTGACCACGTGTGACAGTTCCTTCAAACACATGAAAGTCCATCAACATTATTTTTGTAAAATCTTAGCTGACTTTTCTTTTCCTCATCTGTAAACTCTGAAAGCACAGAGCTGATCTGGAGTCTGAACTTTTCCCAGCGTCCCTCGATAACCAGAAGCTGGAGTTACCCTTCATTACCCTCTGAAGTGCTCGGAGGACTCTTCTCATCTTTAAAAATGTTTGAGTTGAACTCAGAACAAAAACCTGAACTCACCTCTTCACGCTTTTTATCAGGCATTCAGATAATCACCGTGCAAAGTGTGTGAGAGCTTCATGAGAACAAAAGCGTCTCATTGCTGCCAAAGATAAACTCTGACGGAGCTTTTTTCCAGGCCTTAAATCAGCCTGGATCTTCACGCTGGCCAGGCGAGCACAAAGCGAACACGGCGTTATGTCCCATCCAGCAGATAATGACAGCGCTGCTCAGGAGGAAATTAAATGTCAAGCGTCTGCCTTTGATTTCTGCTAAATGGAGCGCTAATTACAGTCAGGAGCTGGAAAACCCGACCGTCGTTGCTGTCCGTCACTGCCTCCTCTCCGCTCGGACCAGGAGGATAAAAGAAGACCACTTCTCTCCATTGCCTCTTCTTCCTCCTCCTCCTCATCTTCGTCTTCCTCTCCACAGATCACTCTCAGAGATTCATTTGATGAGTAATCGTCGCCACTCTGTGTCACCGTGCCGCCGTCGAGGCTGCAAAGGTATACGATTTACACCTGGAACAGACGGTCAATAAAACGTCTGTGAGTCATCGTCGCAAGAAAACTTCTTTGTGCTGAGAAGGACTAAAGCCTGTCTCCAGGTTTGAGTGATGTATTCTTATATTTCATTTCTTGTGGTTTATCATGTGTTTTCTTCATTTCTACATTTTTTCATTCTTTGTTTTTTTATTTTACCAAATTTATCCGATTCTTTTTGGAACATTGTTTCTTCTTTGGATGTGTTGTGGACTTTTCACACTTATGAATTGCAGACTTTACCTTCCTGTTGTTGATGCTTTATTTGGCTCATCAAAATCTTTTGGAGATTCTTGCAGAACTATTGATAATTAAGACGCTAAGGGACGCAAAAGAGGCAAAAACTAGGAGGGTAGAGATGGAGGCAGCAGGAGAGGAGATATACGCTGTGTCTAGGTTTGTTGGTAGATGGTTGGTAAAACGCCTGGATTATCTGCTCCGGTGGACCAATCAGGTCAGCCTTGCTCCTGATTGGTCAAAAAAGGGAATCGCTGACGTCAGCAAATCCCCAAATTCCAAACAGCTCGTTTTAGGTCAGGATTTTACATTTACAAGCACTACTAAATACAGGTTTTGTCATTAAATATCACATTTTATGAGTTGGTGGGAAAGCCAAAGACCCACAAATTTCACTTAAAGACTCAATAAAGTGATTTTTGCATAATATGGGACCTTTAAACAAACTGGACTATCAGCCCGTTCCATAACGTTCTGTTAGCTGCATGCGCGACTGCAAATAATCATCCAGTTAACTAATTACACCATGGAGGAGACACAGGTGCAGATGACGTCATAATTCAGGGGAATCTCCTGGAAAACCCCATCAAACAAACTCAAACTGCGCACGTCTACCACTCATAAACAGTAATAAACCTGATGAGCGGTAACAGTGTGACTGAAAGGAGATCAAGAAAACATTTTTCAGCCAAAGACATAGAGATTTTATTACAAGAACACAAACAGTTGTTATCAGTGTGTCAATCAGGTAAACAAAGAGAAAGAGAAAGTTTGGCGATCTTGAACAGAGTAAATGCGTGTGGTGTTTCTGAGCACACAGTAGAAAACCTCAATAATAAGATCAATAATATGAAACCTGCTTTGAGGAACAACGCCCCAGTACCGCGATAAATAACTTTTAAAGCAGTTTAGCCCTTGTCTCATTTTCCTTATCTCATCTGCTCACTGAAAATAATGCTGTGTTTACTAAATCTAAATTTGCCATATGGCTACACATCACCACCTTTTTAGAGGATTGTCCCCTGTCTTGTCATGCGTATGGGCCAAGACAGATGTCTGTCTAACATGAGTCTGGTTCTGTCCGAGGTTTCTGCCTATTAAAGGGAAGTTTTTCCTCTCCATTGTAACTTGCCAAATGTGGCAAAGTGCCTTACTCATGTTGGGTTAAGATGTGATGAGACTCCTTATCTTGTCTTAAAGTTGGGTTTCTGCTAATAAAATGTTATTGACATTATTAGGTCTAGACCTGTGAATGTTTTTGTAAAGTGTCTTGAGATAACGTTTGTTATGATTTGGGGCTATATAAATAGAAAGTGATTGACTGATTGATAAACAAACTAAGATGATGATGTATGATGTAAAGTAGTCAATAGTTTGTTAGACTGTAAAGCTGCTACTGTATGATTTAGTCAATCCTCTCTGTGTTAAAGGTAGACTGCAGGAATTTCCTAGAAAATAAAATGTCAACGTTTACAGGAATAATCCTGCTCAGTTATCTCCTCTGCTCTCCTGAGCAGCTACGATAGCGGACGTAGCACCAAGCAAGGGAAACCTCCTCCGAAGTGAAACAAAACGCCAAACAGATAAAGCTTTTTCATAAATGAGGGTAAAGCTTCAGGCAAGTTAGCTTTCTGCTAACCAGGTATGTGCCAGATTTCTGCTAACTAGCTTGTGCTAACATGCTAAGTCAGGTACACAGTTCTCGAGTCTCTCCCGTGTAGCAAAACGATGCTACAGGTGGTTGCTGGACTAGTGAGTGTGTTCACTTGGTCAGGTCAGGAGCAGTGGGTGTGTGCTGCTGCTGGCACTGAGCCAATGGGGAGGAGCCCAGTTTGAGTGTTTTGTTTACCCACAATTAACCAAAATTCCTGCATACCCTACCTTTGCTTTGGTGTTCTAAAGTATCTTTGGGGCTTTTTATGCCTTTCACTTGGAAAGGAGAGAATAGGAAAGTGGATTGAACAGATTGGATCAAGGTTGGACTCAAACCTGGGCCACCCACTTGAGGGTTACCCTCATGGGGTGTGCAACCTTGGCCTGTACCAGCATCCCACCCAATTTGTTTTTATCACCATTTTCTGCCAGTTTTTGTTACAGTTTTGCCACAAAGATAAGAGAAAAGAACAAGTATGGTGGTCCAAATGTGGTCCACCCTGACCCTGATCAGACCTGAACCCTGCAGTGAAATAACTCAGTGACTCTGAACCGGGAGGTCTTCTTTAAACAGCAACTACCACTCTCAGTCTCCAGCTCTCCCGCGGCTCTTCTTCCCCTTCCTCTGAACTACAAATCTTTGTTTTGTACTCTCCGTGTTATTGGCTGTGTGTTTCCTCTCTCTGGCTGTGTGTTTGTGAAATTGCCTTTGATTACAGAGCTTCATTACGTTTCATTACAGCAGCTGCGGCTCTCTACAGTACATTAAAAACTCAAGCAGCCTAAACTTTTAAGGATGTGGGATATTAGCACTGACTGCCGTCTCCACATCTCCATTCACAACTTGTTTTTATTGTTTTTATTGTCAATTACAGAGCGCTCTCTGTGTGTTACTTACAGCTTTATGGCTGTTTTTAAAGCTCCGTGTTGGAGCACTCGTACGGCCCGGATATGAATTATGGGTCTAATATCGGAGGAATTTTCAAAGTCCTCTTCAGAGAGCAGTTTCAATCATTCCTCAGCGGCTGTGTGTCATCACGGTGAACAGTACAATTACACTTACACACCATCACAGGAACACATGAGTGTTTCTCTGAGCGTTCACTTCCTGTGACCTGCAGTTGCCTTAAACAATCTGAGGCAGTGGAAAACCTCAGAGCGTCTCTGTGAATCAGTTCGATGACGTTTGTCTGGTTGAGCCTTGATATTAAAAATGAGTCACACCAGAAGGTGGCGCTGGAAGCTGGAAGCTGGTAGTGGAGTAACAACTGAGACACACCAGATGCGTTTCAGGTCTGGCTCCATTCGATCAGGTTTCCCTTCAAGTCAATGGCCAGATTTATCTATTAAAACATCACGTAAATATCAAAGATGGAGGTCCACCATCTTGTTAGCACATTTTTATGCTACCATCAAGTTGTGGCTGAAGGTCTGCAGCCAGTTTTACCAACTCCTCATAAAAAAGTCACTTTTGGCTGACCCAGAAGTCAAAAGTCGCTAAATGACGCCATCCCCTAATTTGCATAATAAGTCATTTGCAAGCAACTGTCACGGACGCTGTAGGAAACAGGAATAACATTGTAACTTTTATTTGTATTTTAAAACCAAAATGTCAATCCTACTCCTTTTTGTGGGCTTGGGACCAGCCAAAGTGACCCAAAAGACCTGATGTGAGCAAGGGGGATTTATCTGCCTCTGAGACCCAGTTTACACAACAACATTTCACCCTAATACACAAAAATGCATAGAAAAAAGTCTGTGTTTGCACAGAAATGCTAAGGGACTGAAAACCATGCAGTTAGCATGTCAGGCCTGTAGCTGGCGCTATAAATGTCTTGCCCGGAGGCAGCTTTTGGTAGATCTCCACTGAAGAAGAGTTGGGCCAGAGCCCAAACAAATGATGATTTCAAAAGTTTGCACTAGATAGATAGATAGATAGATAGATAGATAGATAGATAGATAGATAGATAGATAGATAGATAGATAGATAGATAGATACATACATACATACATACATACATACATACATACATACGTACATAGTTTGGTTGATCCTAAGATTAATAGGTAGATCCTTAAATTAAAAGATAGATCCTTGGATTGATGGAAAGATCCTTGGGTTGATAGATAGATCCTTGGTTTGGTAGATAGATCCTTGGATTGTAGATGGATAATTGGGTTGAAAGCTTGATCCTTGGATTGATGGATAGCTCCTTGGATTGATAGATAGATGCTTGGGTTGATAGCTAGATCCTTGGATTGATAGGTAGATCCTTGGGTTGAAAGCTTGATCCTTGGATTGATGGATAGATCCTTGGATTGATAGATAGATGCTTGGGTTGATAGCTAGATCCTTGGATTGATAGGTAGATCCTTGGGTTGAAAGCTTGATCTTTGGATTGATGGATAGATCCTTGGATTGATAGATAAATGCTTAGGTTGATAGCTAGATCCTTGGATTGACGTATAGATCCTTGGATTGATAGGTAGATCCTTGGACTGATAGCTAGATCCTTGGATTGATAGATAGATCCTTGGGTAATAGGTAGATCCTTGGATTAAAGGATCGATCCTTGGATTGATGGATAGATCCTTGGGTTGATAGCTAGATCCTTGGATTGATGGATAAATCCTTGGATTGATAGATAGATCCTTGGGTAATAGGTAGATCCTTGGATTAAAGGATCGATCCTTGGATTGATGGATAGATGCTTGGGTTGATAGCTAGTTCCTTGGATTGATAGGTAGATCCTTGGATTGATAGGTAGATCATTGGATTGATGGGTAGATCCTTGAGTTGATTGAAAGATCCTTGGATTGATGGATAGATTATTAGATTGATAGGTTGATCTTTGGATTGATGGAAAGATCCTTGGATCTTGAAGTATGGAGCATTTCTATTTGGTTTGGGCTTCTAATCCAATTGTTATCCGAACATAAGACTCCATGTAAACCCAGCTAATGTGTCGACTTATACTGGATTTGCTCTGATGCCGATCCCACAGGTCATAGCTAATATGAAACCATCTTACTTTGGGACGTATGCAGGAGCTATGGTGTGTCAATTTACCAAAGGACAGGTTGACTTTCAAAAGAAACAAACTGTATCAAGTACAAATCATATTCATCTTGACTACAACAACAAACGGACATGATGATAATCATGATAATGAGTGGAGCCAGACCAGGAGTCAACAGGTTTGAGGTTTTACAGCCCAACATGAATCAGGAGAGGATCATCATTGGCTTTGGAGGTGCAGGGACTCCTAAGTCTGTGACTCCAGCTGTCAGTCAGTCATACGGCCTGCTGGACTGACAGACCAGACACATCACATGACTCTTCTGAGGGATACAGCAGGATGCGTGGAGTCGAAACACATGAAGGTAAGACAGAAACCACATGGGTGGAGTTATTTTTACTACATTGATCTCTTCTTCTCTCAAAACTGGCCTTTGACTGTAAAACTACCTCATACGAACCCCAAACTGTTCCTCTAATGTTGTCAACCTGCAGAGAGACAATGAGCTTCCTGTTTGTGTTTAATGTTCATTTCATTAGAAAAAGTTCTGACATTATATTTTCAATCTGTTGATCAGAGTGGAAGCAGACAGAGAGCATCAACATCACCATCACAGCCCTGCTCTTTGAAGTTAACGTCACCTTTCCCACCTGGCAGCTCTACAAACACATCTCTTTTGTTGCTCTGTACTTGTGAGGACGCGCACCGACATGATCCAAGTATCCCTCGACCTGAAGCAGCCTCACCTCATCCCAAAAACGTCCTCACAGTTCACAAAACACTGAAACCTCAAACACGTCTGCGCTCTTAAGGTCTGAGTATTGATCCTCGCTGAGGTAGAGAGCAGCACACACACACTCAAACACACACACCTTACACACACACACACATACACTGCTGTCAGATCAGCCCGCTCACAGGTAACCCTCCTGGGAAAGATGGTATGCCAACTGTACCCCACACACACACAGGTATAAATAAATAAACACACAATGCCAAACACACCTCTGCTTCTCTTCATCATTCAACTTTGAAGCTTTTGGCACACACACTCACACACACTGAGTTTTAAAGCTTTCAACACACACACAGCTGCTTTTTTAACAAACACACTCAGAGATAGTTATAGTGAACATTAGGGGCGTCACTGAAATCCGATCCTGATCTGAGTCCTCGTCTATAGACTGTCAGCTTCCTGCTCTGTTTCAGACCACAGACCCCTGATACTCCATTACCTGACTCACGATGACAGGTGACATCAATACTCTTTAAAGTTTAAAGATGTCTCTGTCATGCAAACTGTTTCACAGTGGGTCTAGAAACGCTCACCGAACCAAACCCATTTGAGTGATGCTAACGTCCGTTCCTCCACTGCTTCTTTGTCGCATGGCGTCCCTCAGGGTTCAATGCTTGGTCCTCTCCTATTCATCCTGACCCCTCTGTGATGAAGGTGAGCATGGTTTCATACATTGTGATGCAGATGACGCACAAATCTACATCTCAACCTGGACATAACACACCAAGGTAAGGTATTTATCAATACAGTTACGTAGTGCTACAGTTTGAAACATGACATCAAGTAAACATTGTTGGAGCCGGCTATATGTAGTGCTATCGGCAGCCCAGTGCTCTAAGACATGTCTGTAACGTGTAACATTAGTGAATCCTGGTTATGTCCTGCCAGTCATCTACCAATCAGAGCTAACGTAACCTCACTCTTCATTTTATTTTAACAGACCACTGCAAAATAACTGCTGACTGTGGGCTGGTATGAACATTAGCACGAACAGATTAGCCCTTTTAGCCTTTAGCTTGTGCTCTATCTCTCTCCTGTTTATCTTTCTTCTGCTCTTCTGTCCTTTTTCTGTCTGACAGTTAGGCTCCAGTGTCCACCATCAATACAAAATTAATCACAGAAATTGTTTTCAGCAGAGAAAAACACAGATCCCTGTGTTTTAACTCTTCTCTTTACTAAATCTTGTCAGCCAGTCCGGTGTTGTTTTAGAGACCTAGATGTGCTGTAAAACAATCCGGTCCTGGTCGGCTTGGCGGGGAAGCTAAAAAGAAGCAATTCAAAATAACCTGTTATGAGTAATATTGGCGCTGATAATCTCATTTTAAAGTGTGGATTACGATCAGGCAGACATCTAGAAAGGAGACTTTTTCAAGATCACTTTCAAACTCCTCAAAGCTCCTTTAGAGAAAAAAAGGAACAAGAACAGCTCTTGCCTACCTGGGGTCCCTCATCCAGATCTACTCTCTACTTGTGAAAGACGCCTGGTGCTCCCAGCCCAGCACGGCTCCAAATCACTAGCCAGACTCTTCTCCTCTGTTGTTCCCAAATGGTGGAATGAATTACCTAACTCTATCCACAGAGTCCCTTTCTACTTTTTACTGAGCCTTTTCCTCTTTGTCCTCAGGGATAGAATGAGTCAGAAGGTCTCAGACCTAGCTGAATATTGAATTTTTTTTCATGTTTAAAGGTATTTCCTTATTTACTATAATAATTAGCTGTAGCTATGTTATTTTAGATGGATTTTTTTTTTAAATGTATGTCTACTGGCACTTGATGGCAGCACCTGTAGCCAAGCAAACTTGTGGCGCTTTGTCGCACTAAGGTTTTTGCCTTCTGTCTAAACTCTTGCTTGTTTTGAACATCACTTTGGACAAAAGCATCTGCGAAATGAAATTGTAGAAGTTGAGCTTAACATTGACAACTCTTTCACCAACATAGAAAGTCTCATGTACGATCAATAAACCCACAATTTCTCATTTTCAAAAGCGTTAAACCAATAAGGCGTGCTGTTGTTATTAATAATGAACATTAAGTGAAATCATTAGTGATTTCTTTCACTCTTTGTCGTTAAGTGATGAATGGAGGAACTGAAGAAGACGACTCACTAACCAGATTTTCCCACAGCGTGTGATGTCTCCTGGTGAAGATCATCACCTGTTACCACATTTGGATCCTAGAACTCAAAGGTAACGTTGCATGAATCCACTTTTAAGCGCAGCAAAAAGCTCCTGGACAGACAGGATGAGGCGAGGAAGGCACAGTGAAGTTCAGCAGCAGATTATATTTGTGCTTTTAAACAGCAACAACTTCCACCAGGAAGTAGGAACCTTTCAAAGAACTCTCAACAGGAGGATCCTGGGTCCAAATTTAGTCCCTGGGTAGTTCCTTTACTTTATAAAAGAAATTTCATGGGGGGGCACAAGTTTTTCCTAAAGAGTCTTCGGGGGCTTTAACTCAATAGCAAGAAACCAGGGTCTAGATTTAGTTCTTGGTTCTCCTGGTCTTAAAGAAGCAAATGACTTAATTTAAAAAGATCTGTTAGAGTAAGAAAGGCAGTATTATAAGTGTTAGAGACATGAAATCTCTCCTTCCCTGCTGTCTTTGTGTCTTCTCTGACGTCCGTCAGTGTGTGTCAGTCCCGGGGATTGACAGACTGACACCTGCTGTATCATCATCACATGTTGGTGTCAAACTCTCCGTCTTCCCACACAATGAATCCTCCCAACAGCTGAAGCATTGTTGCGGCAGCTCCTCATCTCTCGTCTCTCCCACGCAGCCTCTCACTCACGCTGAAGGAAAGAGAAAAGGCGACAATGAAAAAACTCTGAAGCACCTCCGCGGCGTTTGATTCAAGTGGCCCGATTGAGTCTGAGTCAACAACCGTTTGTGTTTGTGTGATCAGAATCAGAGGGAGAAACAAGGATGTCGTCGGCAAACATCAGTATCACTTACAGGAACAAGACGGCGAGTACATTCATGTCGCAGTGATCGGAAAGACGGGGAGGAAAAAGCATGACAGATGATCAGAGATGGATACAAAGAGGAAGATACATAAGGAAGGAAAGGAAAGAAGGATATAGGATACAGAGAAAGGAAAGTAAAGAAAAGAAATTATCAGGTATCATCGCTGTTTTCCACATTCAGCAGAGAAAGGAAATAAACACAATGTCTCACTCTGTAAAGCTTGGGTCTGAATTTAGTTCTGGGGGATAAATCCAGAAGTCCAGGGACTTTGGGAGGCGGGGCCTGCATGCTGAAGGCCTCTGATTGGTGGAGCAGCCACAGTGTTTGTACTTCTCCCATTTTCATGATCATGGCCTTGGTTGAAAGGAGATCCTGATATTGGACAAAAAACTTCATATTTCAAAGAACAGCTTTTTTGGCTTTCCGTCAAATTTGCTTTGTTATCATCAAATTTTCTCCCAGATGCTCCTTTTCCTCACGACTTCATTACTTCTCTCATACTGGCTCCTTTTTTTTTTCCAATAAAATTTGGTTCTTTTGCAAATTTGGCGACTTTTATTCACACAGCTCATTTCATTACCAGGGAACTCAAATCGACACTCTTCTCACAGAGTTGTGACTCGTACTCACAAAATCATTTTCTTCCCTCCAAAAAACTCTTTCTGATAAATATGAAACTTTTCTTGAAGTTCTTTTCTCACTGGTTGGACTTTTCTTGCTCATTGTGCTTTGGCTTTGTTTCACTCATTTGTTTCTTCATCTTCCATTTGCTTCTCTCGTTTCTTTGATTTTGAATTAGCTTATTTTTTTTTCTTGTGAATTTTAAAGTATTATCTTGTAAATTTGATGAATCTAAATTTTGTCACATTTTTCATAAAAGCTGTACTTTCTAATGAATTTGCTTGTCTCTTGTAAGAAACTGACACTCTTGTCTCCCTAATTTGAAAGTTCTCAAAATTTTATACTTTCTTTGAACAATTAACTTTTTTTTCTCAAATTGGTAACATTTTATCTTTCAAGACAAATTGGTTAGTTTTTCTCTCCACTTGGTTCTGTGTCTTTTCACACAAATTGTTTGTTTTCCACCTTTTTCTTTTCTTTTCTTTTCTTTTCTTTCTTTTTCTTTTTTGAAAGTTTCTGTTGTTTTTACTCAAATATTCAACTTTTCCGACTCAATTCTGTGACTTTGATTTAAAGATTTTTTTGATCATTTTTTTACTCAATTTTACCCCTTTCTGATGCAAAAAAAATGCATTTTTATCTTTTCATTGTTCAACCTTTTCTCATAATTTTTCGTATTTATTTATTTATTTATTTATTCATTTATTTATTCATTTAATATTGATTATTATTTTTTTCCTTATGAAGCTGAGAAATATTTTTCAAATTGTTTGTATCATTTAATTTTGTTTAAATGTTCCTATTTATTTATAATTTTTTGTGTTTTTTAAAGAAACTCTCCCCATCCATCTTTTCTTGACTTTGTTAAAATATATAACTTGCTCTTATTTTTTTTCTTTTTAATCATTTTTTTATAATTCATTTATATATTCATTAATTTATTTATTATTTTTTTCTTTATGGAACCGAGAGTTGTATTTCTCAACATTTTTGTATTTTCTTAATTTAATTTTATTTATTTATCTCTTTATTTATTTACTTATTCCTTTATAAAAAAAATATATTTATATTTATTTATATATTTGTGCATTTTTCTGATAAGCAACTCTCCCCATCCCACTTTTTTTTGACTTCGTTAGAATATATATATTTTTTCTTTTTAATCAATTTAATTTATTTATTTATTTATTTATTTATTTATTTATTTATTTATCCATTCATTCATTCATTCATTCATTCATTCATTCATTCATTCATTTCATTATTTATTTATTTATTTATTTGTTTGTTTGTTTGTTTGTTTACTTTTTGGTTGTTTGCTTTATTGCAGTGACTTTATGTTAGCATTTAAAGGAGTCAGGTTTTGAGAACTATAAATAAAAGTACATATTAATGGACAGGGTGAAACCTAAATGTATTCTCCCCTTGGGGATCGATAAAGAATTTCTTATTCCGATTCTGAAAACAAAACTTTGATAAGCATGACAAGAGAGACGTGTAAGTGTCATGAACAGAGGAAAGTGGAAAACAAAAACCAGAGCGCTGTTTGTGAAGTTTGAGAAAAATAGGAGTAGATGATGCTCCTGCGTTGGGGACTTTAAAGGAGCTGATGGAGGAAAAGTTTGAAGTGAAAGGAGCAGAGATTTATCTCCCATGCAGCAGCTCTCTGTCTGTGGTCTCATCCTGAGGTAAACCTGATGTAAACTGAGTTTTATGGCGGGTTTATGATGTGTTTGTGAGTTTTACGCCTCTCTGTCACGTCCTCTTTGCTGCTGCAGGAGCCGCGTCTCCCTGCAGGCTGAAATAAAGTGGATCTGCTCGTATCTAATCTGCTGCAGCGTGAAGTGTGAGCTGATAGATTCATGATACGAAGACTCCGGGATCAGACCACCGGTCACATCTGCGGCTCCTGATGGGAGTCTGAGTCCTGCGCGGTGGAAGGAGGGAGGAGGGAGGATTAAGACGCAGCCTCGGGGGTGAGAATTTCTTCCTGCTGCGCTCTTAAGTGCTCAGCTCGACGCCGCCTGGTCATGAATTAGTGTCACTTTCACCCAGCGTCTGCAGGCTTCCTGTGAGAGGCCCTCGTGGTCACTGCTTCCTGTCAAATTAAAATCCAGATTTGTTATTACCGCGCCCCGCTCATCGGGTCGACCACGGGGACGAGTTCACTGCGCTAATCTGAAGAAGACGCCGCGTTGCTGTTAATGGAATTACAGTGGACGTGATAAGAGGCGCAGTCAGAGGAACGCTCTTATCATGGCCATCCCCGGGACACAGACGTAATGGAAAACACAGGATCTTCTTCTTCTAATGACAGGACGCCGTTAGTGCGGCGTGACAGGGAAACAACACGCGCCCGGCGGACTCAGAGTCCTGTAGCAGCAGGATTAAATGCACTCCAGGCGGTGATCAATCTGCATTGTTTACAGCTTCTGTCGGCCTGATGAGGAGCCCCACCACACCCACGCCAAGATTAGATGCTGGTCGGTCGGCGTGAAGAATCAGGGAGGGGGGAGCCTGGACAGGCGAGGATCTGGGTGGCTGCAGCGGCGATATATCAGAGCGGACAGAAACATGAGCTAATGTAGCATTGAAAGAGGAGGAGGAGGAGGAGGAGGAGGAGGAGGGGGAGTACAGTTTGCGCAGAAGATTACAGCTCGCTCTCAGATGATGAAAATGTTCAACATCCTGAAAAGAAGACACGGCGCTCTGTTCACGCTCATTTATCCACACTGAGCTGAAGACAGGAGGGTGACCTTTGACCTCTGATGTTTGGACTCCAATGAGAGTCTCACTTGTTGGTAATTCATCCCAGTGATATGTTCAGGTGGTAGCAGAAAGTTACCAGGTTTACCAGGACATCATTGCGCTGATCGCCCAGTAAATTTAACATTATTTCTCCCTCATGTGTAACTTCTGTCTCACAAATAAAGCTTATGATTCTTATTTCTCAAAGATTTGTTGCTTTCTTATCCAAATCTGCTGTTTTGTTTTCCATAATTCCTTTTTTTTCTGCATTGTCCTGCAGTACCACTCCGAAAGACATGAGGGCAGTGTGTCCTGGTTGACACGTGTCCTGATAGACTGTTTCTGTTTAAATGTCTTTTTTCTTAACAGAAACTAAGCATCAATAAAAGATAAAAAAATATTTTCTCATTTTAAACCACCATTAGTCTTAAATTGTAAATATTCTTTTAAGGGGAATATGGAATGTACCTGTTTGAAGTGGATTGCAACGCCACCTTTTGGCCCAGAGTCTCCCGCACACTGTGGTGAAGATGTGATTCTTAACAAGGTGTGTGTTTGTTTTGGAAATGTAAGGAGATCAAATCTTTTTAACTGTACTTTTTTTTGTTCTAGACAACTTTTACTAGATACAACGCCACGACACTTGACAACAAGCAAACTTTGCCAGTTTGTACCGTAGTTTAGTAGCTGTCTATATTTAGCGCAGCTGAAAGTCCGGTGCTCTAAGATGTGTCTGTAATGTAGTGAATCCTGGTTATATCCTGCCAGTCATCTACCAATCAGAGCTAATGTAACCTCACTCTTGATTTTGTTGATGGACTCTCAAGTTTGAACAGACCACTACAGAATAACTGCTGACTGTAGGCGGGAATGGACATAAACACAAACAACGTGGTGTTTTAGTCTTGTGTCCATGTTTTAGCCTTAAGCTTATGTTTAAACCTGAAGCCTGTGATTAAGCCTTGAGTTCATGTTTTAGCCTTAATCTTGTGTTTTAGCCTTTAGCTTGTGTTTGAATAACACACTTGTGTTTTAATGATATACTTATGTTTTAGCCTTTAGCTTCTGTTAACGTCACTTTTCTGTTTTAGCCTTTAGCTTGTGTTTTATTGTCACATTTCTGTTAAAGCCTTTAGCTTGTGTTTCAATAAGAAGCGTGTGTTCCTTTACCTTTTGTTTTAACACAAAATTCCTGTTTAAGCGTTAAGCTTGTGTTTTGATGATACACTTATGTCTTAGCCTTTAGCTTATGTGTTCTAACATCACATATCTGCTTTAGCCTTTAGCTTGTGTTTTGGTGATACACTTATGTCTTAGCCTTTAGCTTATGTGTTCTAACAACACATATCTGCTTTAGCTTTTAGCTTGTGTTTTAATGATAAACTCGTGTTTTAACCTTTAGCTTTTGTTTTGATGATACACTTCTGTTGTAGCATTTAGCTTGTGTTTTAACATCACATTCCTGTTTTAGCCTTTAGCTAATGTTTTATTGTTAGGCTTGTATTTTAGCCTTTAGCTTGTGTTTTATCATCACATTAATCATTTAGCCTTTAGCTTGTGTTTTCGAATGATGCATCTGTGTTTTAGTCTTTAGCTTGTGATTTAACATCACATTCCTGTTTTAGTTTTTAACTTGTGTTTTATTGTTAGACTTGTGTTTTAACCTTTAGCTTGTGTTTGAACGATACACTTGTGTTTTAGCCCTTAGCTTGTGTTCTATCTATACACTCTTGTTTTAGCTTTGAGTCCATGTTCTAGCCTTTAGCCCATGTTTTTTATATAGTTATCTTACATTTTTAACCTTTAGATTGTGTTTTTAACCCTTAGCTAGTGGCTTAGCCTTTAGCGCTCATTGTAGCCTTTAGCTCATGCTCTTTCTCTCTCCTGTTTCTCTTTCTTCTGCTCTTCTGTCCTTTTTCTGTCTGACAGTTAGGCTCCGGTGTCCACCACCACTACAACATTAATCACAGAAATGGTTTTCTGCGGAGAAAAACTCAGATCTCTCTTCTCTCTCCCAAACTTTGTCAGTCGGCGTGGTGTTGTCATAGAGACTTTGACGAAAGGAAAAGAGACTCAAAGTGGAGTTATTGGTGTTAGATGATGATGCTGAGTGTTCACAGTCAGATATCTGCCTCCTCTTTGTCTCTGCTCTTTAACTTCAGAAACTGAAATGTGTTTATTGTCGAGTTAAAAGAAACTCGGAGCTGCGAGCGGAGCGAACAGGATGTAGTCGGAGGTGATTGTGATAGAAATAAAACCCTTGTCCTCCGTCTGTGTGTGATTGGCGACGTCTGAGAGCAGATTGGTATTGATGAAAACCCTCGGCGCTAAAACCTGCAGACGGACGAGAGCGAGCAGGAAATCAGAGCGCCGTCTTTAAAAGTCCACTTCCTCCCTGGTTCCCGCGGTGCGACGGAGAGCTGAAGGCGACAGAAAAAGAGATGGATTACACTCTCTGCTCTGATTGGACCGCCCGCTGAACTTTAAAGGAAAAACACTGGTGTCAATTGGCTGTTGACTTTTTAAGTGTTGCGTTTATCGATTGTTGGAGTCGTGGTATCGATGAGATGACAGCGGCGGCGGAGGAGGGAGCGTGATGATGGACTGAGGCGAAGCTGATTGTCTCTGTTTATCAGACTCACACTAACGTCTGTTTCAGACTCTTTTCTTCATAAATAAATAAAGTCTGTGTCCTGTTCTCTGAGAGGTTTGTTCGACCGGAGCTTCATGATATCATCTCTGTTTCCCAGGGTCAGACGGCGCTCCTGTTTCTCTCAGCAGAAGAGATCTGTCCTTGTCTGCAGAGAAACTGAGAGAATGAGACAAAGCAGACAAAGCAGACAAAGCAGACAAAGTGACGGTGTTTCATTTTTCATCCTATTTACGCCCACGCCTGTCTCACGGAGGATGCTCCACTTTGAAAGTTTTCCAGGAAGTTTGGTTTGTTTTTCCTCATCAGACGCTTCAAACCAAACCTCTACATCGGCTCTGAGAGAGCAGAGTGTGTTGGCTCGAACATGGCTGCCCACACAGTCAGTGGATGATCTTTTTCTTACAGTTTGAGGCAAAAACGTGACACAATCATCCTGTAGAGCTGCCCCTGCTCCAGGGTTTGTTTCTGAAGCTCATTCATGATGAATTCAGGGCGTCCACCTACGATGGCGCTCTAATGTTTCCTCCTCTAATGTCCTGAATCCATAAAGTTCTGACCTCCCTGACCCACCTGACATCCTCCATCGTTCAGAGCCGTCCACCGCACTCTTTCATACTTTAACACGTGAAACAAACAGCTGCATTTAGCAGAAAATAGTCTGTTAAATATTAAAAAAAGATATTCTCATATATTTATATATAAACTGATCCATAATCACCTGAATGTAAAGAGAATTTGTTTTTAACCCTGTGAAAACCTAAATCTAACACAAGATGTGTCCATCCTAAAAATGGTTCCTGCTGCAACTGATCTGAAAATTTAATTCATCAATTTAATTTTCTAGCTTTGAATAATTAAATTTAATCAAATTTAGTATTCATGAAAGACACTAAAAATAAACTAAATTTTTTAAGAAATGCTCTTTTAATACCACTTGTAAGAGCACCACCGATAGAAACCTGTGGGGGTGTAAAAGCAATAACAACAGCAAAATAAAACTGCTTAATATGTAACAGGGTGAAGAAATTGGATTTTTAAAACCTGTGTAATTGTTAATGTTTGTAGTAAAGGGTCAAAATGAAGTCTTAACTTTACAAAATCAAAATCAAAGAAAAGTAATGTTAAAAGAATGAACCAAAGAAGAAAAAATGTTACACAAACAGAGATGAAATTAAGCCATTGTTGTTAAGAAACAAAGTTTAAATAAAGGATTAAAGGAAGTATTAATGTCAAATTCGAGTTGTGACGTGGAAAGAAAGAAGTTGGAGAGAAGTCAGAATGAAGTTGAAATGTCTGAAAAATGAACGTATAAAAGCAGAAAAGTACGATACAGAGTTGTGAAATCACAAGAAAAAAAAGTTTAAAAGTTGTAATGTTCCAAGAAAAGCTACACGTGAAGTTATGTGCTACAAGAAAAGTCTCAAAGCTGAAGCAGAAAGTCAAACTTTGTCTTGATGTTAAAGATTAAAATGAAGAAAACTGAATTTTCCAGGAAAAATTTCAAATTGTTGTAACTTTTCAAAACAAGGTCAAAAAAAAAAAAAAAATTGAAATGATTTAATAAAAAAGGTCTCAATTAATTTTGACTGTTCCCAGAAAAAAATCAGTATGAAGATGTGAGTTTACAAGAAAAAACTTGGGAAAAAAGATGTAATTTTTGCTTAAAAGTCATGTACAAAAAAAAAAAAATAATCTTAATGTCACAAACTGGAGAGAAAAAAGTTTTAAGTCATAATATTGAAAGATTAAAGCTAAAATAAAGTCATGATGTGGCAACTGAATAATAAAAATGAGAATAATGCGGATAAATTGAAGAATAAAAGTGTAAAGTGTATCAGGACGCTCAAGAAAAAAATCCAGATATTTGATATTGACTATGAGAATTTAACAGATCGTGATGAGTGGCTGACTTGACCGATGGCTCTTCTTAACATACAGCACAGCAGTTTTGGTTCCCCCACAGGCTAGTGTTCCTATCGTCCAATTTCTATTTCCATCTTAAGTATCTTCATGAAAATTGACATCTCTAACCCCTTTTTTAACCTAATAGAGCAGATGGACCTGCCTGATTAAGTTTCTGAAATCCCTCAGATCCATCTCACCAGGCTCCATCGGTTAAATTCTGACCGGCCCAATCAGGGAAGAGAGGTGGGAGCAGAGGAAGACGTCAGCAGACTTTCATACTTGTCAGCGTTCCTTTGATTCTTAAGTTAACTTCACAAAAACAGCAGCAGTCGTCTATAATAATAATATAATAAACTTTATTTATACAGCACTTTTAAAAACATTTGTTTACAAAGTGCTTTGACACCGACAGCAGCATTAAAAAAAACAAACAAAAAAAAGAAGAAGGTTAAACAAAATCAAGGAACAATTAAAGACAAACACAAAGGCAGAATGGAATAAAGAGTCACAAAGAACTTTAACACAAACACAACACAAAACACACACATAACACAAAGAACTTAAACCCCAGAGGAGGGCACAACAGACCACTAGAATACACTAGATACAGAGGAGGCCCGGACCTCACAGGGCTGGAGACACGACACACCAGGGCACAGCAAAACACACAAGTGCAACTGTATCCTGATGGTGTTAGGTGACTAGTGACTCCAGCCCCATAAATCAAGGGCCCCCTCCAGAAATCATACGAACCCAGACGATACAGGAACACTGCTACATAAAATGAGACCGTGAGGACCAGTAAGATCAAGGAAGCTAAAAAAAAAAAAAAAATAAATAAAATAAAAAATAAAAAATAAATAAACAAACAAATAAATAAATAAATAAATAAATACTAAGAGACTGATAAGACGCCATTAACACAGCTGTTTCTCCTGTTCCTGTAGATGTTTGTCTATTGTTTCTCAGCAACGGCACACATAAGCTACGTCATACTGTGGCTTGATGCGGATTGGTCTGTGGTGAGTGTGTCAATCAGAATGGTCGTCCAATCACCAGCTGCTGATTTTTTTGAAGCCACCGCCTCTGAAAACAAATCTGAAGAGCTGCTACCCAGATGGACTAGTGAAATATTTCCATGGCGGATATATGAAACTGTCCGTCTGGCGTGTCAGGTTAACCCCTTGATGCCTGTTGTTGCAAATTTGCGTCATACCCTGTCAGGTGTTGATTCAGCTGAAATGACCTTTGTATCTCATTGTTACCATCAAATTCATATTCTACTCATATGAATCAATTGAGCTTTTTCTGATTTATCCCCTGTCCACTCCACGCTCTGACCTCCAGTCTTGGGTCAAAGTGAGTCTTGTCTTGAAGATTCATTAGTGTGAAAGCTCAACGTGCTGCGCTGTGCTCTTAAAGTTGTTGCGACGCTGAAGATGACAGCAGCTCATCCTGCAGCTCTAGTTCTCCCAAACAAAAGGTGTAGCTTCAAAATCAATGAAATGTTAATTTCTCAGATCTGAATTTTTCCTTCAGAGAGCTCGGGAGTTTGAGTTGCTGAACGATCGATACGATGATGCAAAATTTATGCATTTTAATTCCAGTCGGAGCGTTTGAGCGAGTGAACGTATCGACTGAAGCTTTAAAAGACATCATCCAGCAGAGCGGGGAAGGCCTGTTTACCTGCCCACTGGGCCTCCTCCTGCTCTCACCTGTTTAAGGACGGCCTTTGATGTTAAAGAGCCGAACCCTCTTTGTGACCAATTAGGCTTCAAAGTGAAGCGTTTGAGAGCAACGTCCGTCACTTAGAGAGCCGTGAGACAATGGTGTCCATTAGCACGGGGCAGGATCAATACAGCAGAGATTAATGGGCTTTTTAACGGAGCACAGTTCCATTCAGACATGTTTAGATGTACCCTCCGGCTCTAAAAGCACGATTTAATATCCTGTGTATGAGACCACACACTCACGACTGTAATTACGTTCAGCGGAGGTCTCTTCTTATTGGTGACAGCTCTCAAGTGACGGGACCGCATCTGCTTCTGGGTAGATCAATGCGTCTCCATTCAGGTTATCAGAGAGTGCGAACACTTCCTGTGCTGCCCCTTCAGCTAAAAACTGACAGAAGGAGGAATAAAAGCCAGGACTAAATGAGTCGGAGAGGAGGCAAAAAGAAAAAACGCGGGCCCCTCATTAAAAAACAGAGAAATAAAAACAGTGACTGTCACAGAGAGGAGCTGGAAGGAAAAACAGAACACACACCAACCCTGGAGACAGCTCGGCTCGCCGTGACTCCGGCTAATTAGCCAGAGAGGAGGGAAGGAAGTGCTGCTGTATGGAGATTCAGGCCGGACGTCCTGCTGCTGGACGAGGAAGGGACATGGAGCAGACGGGTCGCTGAAGGCCCAACGTTTCAATCCACCAGGGATTTGGGTAATGAGGGAAGATTTCTGCTGCATCCACCGACTGAATGCCGACGTCTACATTGATACCTCTTTACAGCTCAGCGTATCCTCTCTTACACTCTACACATTTCTGTTTGGGAAGATGTTTTCCAAACTCCCATTAATGCATTGCTAAAATAAGGTACATTTAATTTTAGATCACTCAGAGGCTGTGAGGTGCGTTCCATTTATCAGCACAGTGATCTTAGCACATACTATTCAATGGCAGATTAACCTAATTTGCCAAATTCGACCATAAATAGAAAAAGAATCATTCTGCACAATCCTTCTGCACTGCAAAAAACTGAAATTTTTGTCTTATTTTAAATAAAAAATGTCTTTTTATACTTGATATGAGCCACAATCAACTCAACAGTCCAGAAAAATGCCAATTTTTAAGTTATTTAAACACAAAAAGTGGTCTGCTAATGAAACAAGAAAAATTTGCTCAAAAATTTGCTTGAAACTAGAATAATGTTTTAATACAAGTAACTTCTTTCTTGTTCCATCAGCAGATTTTTTTACTTGTTACAGCAATTCAGACGTCATTTTGTCTTTAAATAATTTTAAATAAGACATTTTTCTATATTGGTGAATGTGGCTCATATTAAATCAAAAAAGCCAATTTCGACTGAAAATCAGAAAAATAAATAAATAAATATATATATATATATATATATATATATATATATATATATATATATATATATATATATATATATATATATATGTATGTTATATATGTGTGTATATATATATATATATATATATATATATATATATATATATATATATATATATATATATATATATATATATATATATGTTATATATATGTATATATATATATATATATATATATATATATATATATATATATATATATATAAATATATATATATATATATATATATATATATATATTTTTTTTTTTTTTTTTTTTTCCAGTGTGCATGGAATTTACCATGCAAGTGAACACTGCAACAAACTGAAATGATTTGTCCGATTCTAAGTAAAATTGTCTTACTATACTTGATATCAGCCACATTGAACTTATCAGTTCAAAAAAACGCCTTGTTTCAAGTTATTCAAAGACAAAAATGAGGTCTGAATTGCTTGTAATAAGTAAAAAAAAAAAATCTGCCAATGTAACAAGTAATTGCTTAAAACTTGAATAATGTCTCAATAGAAGGACTTTTAAAAAAGTTGAACGTATTCATCAAAATCTGTAAAAGCAACATTTAGAGCATTTTCAGTGCAAAGTTGTGCAACATTTTTTGCAGCTCCACTACTTTTTTTTTTTTTTTTCGAGATACCTCTAAAGAGCTGTGACCCCCATATATTTTGTTTACAAGTAAGTGTTCCCCGTTTTTACTAAATGGCATCTGCCACTCACAACCCGAGCAGCAGGAGGATGAATGATGGAGAGAAACAGTGATCGTCTAGAGGAAGGAGACTCAGAAATATGCAAATTTACAATGCTGATTTTAAGATTAACTGACTTTTACTGAGCACAGAGTGTAGAGTTTGGGGATGGAGGGTTTGAGAGATGAACAATCAGAGAAAAATCTCTCCACTGGCCTCGAAGCAGCTTCCTCCAAGAGACTGAGAGCAGAGTGTGTTTTACAGAAAAACACATCAGTGTGTGCCCACTACGAGAACCATCATCCATCTGGAAACCTTGGACAGTGCCAACACACTCTGATGTTTAGAAATTAGAAAAACTTTGGATGTTTTCGACTCTTTGTGGTTTCAGCCGGACGATGAAGGACGAGAAGTGAAGTGTTTTCTTCCGCAGCTGCAACTTTTAAAGAGTAAACTTCTTCTTTGGACCAGGAGTCAACACAAAGTGCTTGTTTTCAGCATTTGGCTTTTGTTTGTCCCTCTCAACCGTGGAGGAGGAGCAGGTTCAGGTCTTCTGAAGGACTCTGCTTTCTGTGCCGAGACGTCTGAAGGTTGCAGCTCCTGAGCTGTGACATTCACCGTGACTTCTCCGCTTCACATTAGGAAGAAAAGCGCAGTAACGTGAATCTGTGGAGGGGTGAAAACACTGAAGACCGCAGAGCTACCACAGGAAATTCACTCACAGAGGAACTCCCGATATTTAGCTTTCACACACACACTCTTACAAAGACACACAACGACACACGGGGTTGTTATCGAGGCTCTGTGCTCAAGCAGAGGGCCAGTTATCTCAGAAATTAATGGCAGCAATAAGCAGCAGCAGGAAGACACAGGATGATTAGCAAAAGCAATCAGGCTCTTTATTAGATTTATAGGAACAAAGACGCAATTCAGTCTGCAGCAGAAAAAAACTTACAGGAAGACTAATGACTCATCTGTCCCCGAGCTTCGGTGATGAACAGACACAGAAGTCCGAGGAGACGCCCGGCTCATGGTGAAATACGGAGCAGGAAAAGTGTTTTAGAGGCTGAAAGTGGGAAAGGAAAGAAGAAAAACGAGCGTTCGAATGGGGAGAAATGACGTAAGGGCTGAGTCAGCGCTAAGAGGAGGAAAAGGTGATCTGTGGGTGTTAAAAGTCGAAGAAAGGAGGGTTACAGGATCATTTCATTCATGCACATTAAAGTTCAAATTGAGAAGCTTTTATTAGAGGGCATGAAAGAGATGGATTATATGTTCAAATGGCTAATGAGTGTTTTTAGTGTGATGAGTTAAATAATCCGATCAAAAAGAAAAAAGAATCTTATTAATTACAGGATTTGTTAATTGACTAATTAAGTCAATCGCATTTTAATCTCATATCTGCTTAAGGTCTCCAAATAAAGAATTTGAATTCTAGGACATTACAAAATTGTAGTGCATGACTAATCAAATGAATAAACAAAGAAAAAGAAGGTTTGTAAATCCACATTTTTTTCAACTGGACAATATTGAAATGTCCATGTTTGATGTCGTTGACGTCTATAGTGGTGGAGCTTGTCAATCAAAATCCTGCTGGTAAACTACTGTGGGTGAGAGCGGTGTGCTCTTTGGATGAGAGCTCAGCATGGATATGAGGAGAAGATGAGAGATGACAGAGACACAGAGAGATGCTGCGAGTCAGAAAAGTTCAGGCAGTTCACGCTCCAACTGAGGATGTGTCGCGGTAGCTCAGAGAGAAAGAGCAATCGTGAAAAAAGATGACCGAGATCAAAGAGAGGACCAAAGGATGGAGCACCTGAGATGAACATGATCGAGAAAAAAAAAAGATTTTTTGAGGTAGTTTTGGTGTTTTACATAGTCAGAGAAAACAAGATTATTTGGGTCTTGAAATTGTTCAAGATGCTCTGAAATTGAATGGCAGCCAATGAGTTAATCTAATTTTTACAACATTATCTATCTAACCTTTAATCCCAAGTTCAAGCGTCATACTTCAGTCTCTAACTTTGTCTTGTCGGGAGTCTTTGCCAGATTACAGTTTTTGTGAACATTTGCAACCTAGCACCTATTAGGATTATATGATAAGTGTAACTTAGAAAAAAATGTGTACAGGACTAT
Organism: Halichoeres trimaculatus; assembly: GCF_033239565.1. NCBI lineage: Eukaryota > Metazoa > Chordata > Actinopteri > Labriformes > Labridae > Halichoeres > Halichoeres trimaculatus. The sequence continues at coordinate 34,993,365 of NW_027437185.1, read as the reverse complement.
TTAACCACAAGGAATATGTATAGAACCAATCTAAAAGTATGAAATGAGCAAGTAATTAGTAAGTAACAAGTCTTATAACAGGAAAAGGACAGATCAATAAGATCTCTTCTTAGCTCACACTGCAGTTCTCTACTTTTTGTCTTCAGCTTGCAGGGAACATCGGGCCTAGCACCGGTTAGCATCAGCATGCTACAGCTGATCTTGTGTGTTAACAATGCAGCAATGATTACACACAAGATACTCGCACACACACAACATGGCAACAAATGAGCCTTAAAGTGATACTCCGGGATGGAACAAGTTGGGTCCTATCACAAGGTTTAGGGCAGAAATTACCCCTACAGCAGTGTTTTTGTGCAGCAGAAGCCCAGAGCGCTCACACCAAACACCCCCTCCCTGCTCCTCTGCCGGTTTCCTCTGCACTCACACGGGGCCATATTTTACTTGACCAAAAACACAAATAAACGGACTCCCACCGAAAAAATCTGATATCGGTCTGCATTCACGCTTTATGTAGAGAATTTTCAGCGCGTTACTTTCACACAAAAACACCGCTAAATAAGGCTCCAGTTCTCATCGTGTCGTAAAACGGCGCTACCTCCGCTGCAGAGCCACAGCTGGCTACGAGGCACTCGCCGCTTAATGTATCAGTCCACGCGCGGCATGCCAGATATAAACCAAAGCAGGTAGTCTGCCAGGACGAAGATATGTGATAGGAACAGCTGCTGAAACAAGCGGCCACCTGGAAGTGCTACCAAAGAGATTTGATGTAGCGGTAATGGTTGTGTATCTGTGCAGAAGAGCACACATTAAGCCAAACTGAGCCAATCAGAGACCTTAAAACAACTCTCCTGCCCTTTCCTTTCACTCCTTTGGCTTAACCACCTCTTCATCTTCTTTTTACTTTCAGACCAAAGGGTTGAAACTGAAGACTGCAGAAAGCATTGACGTAGTTTGACCTTAAAGCTCCTGGAGAACTATCCATCGCAATCACTTCTAACCCCAAATCAATCCAGAATCAACCAAAGAGCTACTGAGACAGAAATTAAAGATCATCTTCCAGCCCTGAGATCCTTAGAATAAGGAAGCCAAAAAGCTTCTACATCGTTCTTGTGGCCCACTTACTGAGAAAACAGGCTAAATTGACTCCGATGGTGTCATCACGACCGGAGTCGTGCTTCTTGGGCATTCCTTTGTTTCTATTTTTTCCTACGCTATGGTGGATTTGCTTTAGTGCTCCAGAGTCAGTTTACACACGAAAAGCAACCGGCATCCTTCTTAGTGGCCTGACAATTTTGTCTCTGTGTTTTTCCACCTCTGCACCTAATACCGTGAATGTATTCTTAGGATGCAGAGGCGGAAAAACACCAAAACAAGGCTCAAAGATTTAAAGTCAGCTTTAATATTCCCCTAGGTTTTTTTTTTTTTTTTGTGCAGCCAACAGAGATTTTCCTTTTACCAATGCATCTCTCTCAATGCAAAAGCGACAAATCAGGGACCAAAGTGTTCAAAAACATTCCTCAACAGTGTCCGAACTCCAAAAGGCATTGGCGCTTGTTTCCTGTCTTTACAAAGAGAAAGGAGAGTGAAAATGGAGGCACACTTTTGGAAAAGAAAAAAATATTGGAAGCTTTGTTCAGTTTGGTGGAAAATGAATCTTGTTCTCAATCAAGCCCAGAAGCAGCCCCCACTCAGAACGAGGGGAGAGGAACACTGTGTGACCTTTTTAATCAGCACCTGTGTTTGCATGCTGATGTTTGATTGATTGGGAATACTTTGATTGATTTTTATAAGTCAGCCGTGCTGCTGATAGACTTTTCAATCAGTTAATAATGGAGTCATCAGAGTGTGTGTGTGTGTGTGTGTTAGTGTGTGTGTTGGCTCCTGTTGCATCAGAGACGTGTTTGATTTCCTCCCTCTGACTGCGCGTCCACCGAGGAGCTGCCGCCGCCCTGTTTGAGGACTGAATATTCATTAACTCTCAGAGGAGACCGAGCAGGCGAGGGGCCCGCTGATACTCGCCTTAAATCAGCGCCTGTCGGCTTTACAAATTGCCGGCCTTCCTCCACACGTAATTGGCCAGTTTCAATTAGCATCTGTCAGAGGAGACGACTCGGCGGCCGAGCGTAAAACAAAATACTACAGCCGAGTTTTAATGATCAAAATATGTATCTGCAGCGTCACAGCGCGGCTACGCTGTTTGCTCACTGCTGTCACCTCCTGAAGAAAGCAATTACACACAGGGCAGGAGTGAGTGTGTGTGTGTGTGTGTGTGTGTGTGTGGACTCTGACCGTCCCTGGTCGGATCGTGCACCAGCTTCATAAATCCGTCCTGAGCCGTGTAAACTGCTGGAGTGTAAAAACAAACTGTGCTTCTGCTTTAATTATAATATCTGAGTGGATGTACAGCCGCGAACATCAGGAGGCTTAAAAACTATGAAACTGCTCCACTTGTTTCTCTCTTTGCCTGTTTCTGCAGAAGTAGAGCATCACAGCATCCTGTAAGAGTTTTATTGGAGTCGTAAAGAGTGAAACTTGTCCCACAGCTGCTCCATTGGATTTAAATCTTGGAGATTCAGCCAAACAAAGTCTTAAACTGCTCTTTGCTTGAATTTTGACACTGATGAATCCATTGTAGGAGCAGTCAGCGGTCAGTGTGTGAACTCTGACCTGTCTGCAGCTCAATGTGCAACAAACCCTGATGCACTGTGACACTCTTTCCTAAAGCTTGCATCATCTTTAAGAGACACCAATTTCAAGGCTGGTTTGTTGGGATTTTCCACCCAGGTGTGCATGAACCAGCTGGTTAACATAGAGTGGAAATGACCTTGACATGAAGAGGTCAAATATTCACCCAGTTCCAAAGTTAGAATCAGAATCAAACCCCATTAAAGCAGTTGTGCAGCCAGAGTCTGTGCAGTAGTGACTGTGAGGGATTCTGGGAGAATCTGAGTGGAGCTGGGTGACAAAAATATATATATTTTTTCTTTCAAGAGTCTAATCACTTCTCGACTCTACCTCCTGATATATTTTAGCTGTCAATCATCGTTAAACCTCGTGTTTAACCTTGTATAACTAATAAAAATGAAACTTTTCAGAAAAAAGAGGACTTGAATACAAGGCAGCCAAATAATATCTTCAAATCACCACAACAATCTGACACAAGAGATATTTCTACCAGGTGTATTAACTTTTTTAAGTTTGACCACAGCCCATCTGTAATGACTGGAGAGCCAGATTTTTTTTAACCTATACTGCAGCCAGCCACCAGGGGGAGCAGTTTTGTGGTGACCTCACTTCAGCCGAGCAAGATGACATCCATTTTTTTTACAGTCTATGGTTGAGACCATCTTTGCACTAAGGACGGGTACACACTACAGGATAATGAGCCTGATTTTTGTCTCAATCTGCTCCTTACGATCAAAGCCTGTGGTTTTCCTGTGGTGTGGCGTGGGGTCAGTGTGATTTTGCCACATGGTAAACCTCAGATTGAGGGATTGTTGCTAATGAGCATGATGAATATTTTTTAAAATGTATTTATTAATATATTTTATATTTGTGTGGGGCGCTTTAAAAGGAGGACAGTACAGCGTGTAATGTCACGTGTACTGGGGCAAAGCCAGGCATTTTAAACCCAGAATTGTCAGCGTTTTCCTGATGTGAAACCTGTGCCATCCAATCAGGATGAATCCCCGTCATTCAGCTGTGACGTTTCAGAACCAAAAACACTGTTTTCTGGTGTCATCATGAAACCATGAAACCCATCCATCCATTTTCCTCCGCTTGTCTGGGGGCGGGTCGCAGGGGCAGCAGCCTAAGCAGGGAAGTCCAGACTTCCTTCTCCCTAGCCACTTGGTCCAGCTCTTCCCAGGAAATCCTGAGACGTTCCCAGGCCAGCCGAGAGATGTAGTCTCTCCAGCGTGTCCTGGGTCTGCCCCGGGGTCTCCTCCCGGTAGGACGTGCCCAGAACACCTCACCAGGGAGGCGTCCGATGCCCGAGCCACCTCATCTGGCTTTTCTTAACGTGGAGGAGCAGCGGCTCTACTCCGAGCTCCTCCCGGATAGCCGAGCTTCTCACCCTATCTCTAAGGGAGAGCCCGGCCACCCTACGGAGGAAGCTCGTTTCGGCCGCTTGTACCCGCGATCTTGTTCTTTCGGTCACTACCCAAAGCTCATGACCATAGGTGAGGGTGGGAACGAAGATCGACCGGTAAACAGAGAGCTTCGCCTTCCGGCTCAGCTCCCTCTTCACCACAGCTTCACCACGGCTGAGGACCATGGCTTCGGATTTGGAGGCGCTGATTCTCATCCCAGCCGCTTCACACTGGGCTGCGAACCGATCCAGAGAGAGTTGCAGGTCACGGCTTGATGAAGCCAACAGGACCACATCATCTGCAAAAAGCAGTGATCCAATCCTGAGGTCACCAAACCGGACCCCCTCGACACCCTGGCTGCGCCTAGAAATTCTGTCCATAAAAGTTATGAACAGAATCTGTGACAAAGGGCAGCCCTGGCGGAGTCCAACCCTCACTGGAAACGAGTCCGACTTACTGCCAGCAATGCGGACCAAGCTCTGGCACCGGTAGGACCCCCCGAGGGACACGGTCGAATGCCTTCTCCAAGTCCACAAAACACGCCATGTAACCAAAGTCTTCAAAATCTTCACTGTGTGGAAACTGTGAGTTTGTTAGTCCATGTGTATCAACACACCAGTTCGGCCCACGTCGCGTCGTAAACAAACGTCTGCACCGTTTGTCCTGTAGGGGTCAGTCTGTGTGTGAACAGCAAACCTAACAGAGAGAACAGGCAGCTTTATGAAACAGAGGACCTCCTGATACATTTTTAAAGACGCAGCCTTGTGCTTTTACACCCCGATTGACAGCTTGCAGATCCTCTGCGCCGCGCTCACTGACACCTCCTGATGGACACGTTCAGTCTGCAGCAGGTGTTCCAACACGAAGCTTATCTGTTACAGGACGGCCGACTCCTCACGCCAGAAACTCTCAGCACCCAAAGCTCCTCCTTTGTGTTTTCATTTCGGGGCTGAAAGGAAGTTGTTGAAAGGCTCAGCTCCTCACTCTAATCCCTGATAGCAGGTTTGTTTTCGTCCCTCGTGGTGGAGTTTGTCTCCGTCTCTCTGCTGGCACGCGTTAGCTGTGTACATCATTTGTTAGCAGCTGACTTAAATTCTATCTCTCCGTCCCAGGTGGCTTTGATCCGCCGCACATGCTCCCTCATCTCCTCGCGCTTATTTATTTTCCTTCCCTCCACCTCGCGTTGGAAGTTGCCAAACTCCTGTCCTGCTCGGCTTTACGGGAGAGGAGAAGGAGACAGGCAGCCGGGCATGAAAGGAGAGGACGTGAAAGCCGGTTCCTCCCACCGCTTTGAGAGGAGGCGAAGGAGAAGGAGAAGCTGATGTGTAGGAGGATCAACTTCCAGCTGAAAAGAAGCAGAAGCAGAAGAAAACAGGAGGTCAGAGGTCGCCTGACTGTTCTTCAGAAGCAGAACGGAGAATTTGATGCTACACTCAAGTCCTACTTTCTGCTTTTTCTTCTTTTCACAGACCAAAAAAATGTGCCAAGACTCTTCAAGCATGTAACACACAACCGAGTCAATGCGAAGTGAAACAGCCAGCGTTTCCAAAGCTGGAACGTTTCCTGAATGAGGATGGATTCAAGCTTTGGCATAGAGTCATCTCAGGTCACAGAAACATTAACGTAAACCTGACATCACCTCGGATGCATTGTCACCAACATCCATCACACAGGAAATATTTAATAAAAAAGAAAAAAAAAAAAAAAACATGAAAAGAAGACGTCCTATTTGCACTCCCAGGATGTAGGTGTTAGTTAGGCTGGTAGATTAAAACATCATCAGGGACACTTGGTCACAAAGGAACATTAAAAGTTTAACACACAAGAAACAAGACAAAGATTCATGATACCACACACGGCCTAACTTAACTAAATTTGGTTATTCCACCTCTGAGCAAAAGTCATCCAGCTTGATGCTAGCCTCCATAGAAATCCCATTGATGGGCTAATGTAATTAGCATTGCTAGTTCTTCCTGTAAATGAACTGATGATTGAGTCAAGAAACACACAAAAAAAAACCCACTTATCAAAACTTACTCAATTGCTCGAATCAATGGTGCCAGAGATGTCTCAATAGACATAATGTCCCAGGCTCTGGAAAATAAAAAAGCTCTGGATTTACTGCAGTGATATCTGAATACATTAATTGGTAGATTGATGTTTCCAGACACATTTTTTTGTGCTTTTACTGGACATTCTAGCAAAGCGTGTTTTAACTGTTAAAATGCTGCATTTTTTATTTTACATTAAACTTTTTATTTATTTATTTATTTATTTTTTTACATTAAACTTTTTTTTTTACAGTTCATAGGCAAGATCTCAAATTCTTATCTTTTGCTATTTGAATCAGTTTTAAATGTATTTATTGTTTTAATCTATTTATCTTTCTGATGTTTTCCTTTCCTTTTTTGGTGGTGTTTTTTAACCTTTTGTCTTTGTTGTAAGATGTATTTTCTTTAGTTTCTCCCATTTCTCTTTTACTCCTTTTTTATTTCTTTTTATCTTTCTTTTACATTTTGTTTCATTTTTACAGTACTTTGTAATATCACTTTTGAAAAGAGCAATATAATTAAGGTTTATAAATACTATCATTTTAAATTTATTTTTCTTTCTTACCCCCCCCCCCCCCCCCCCACACACACACACAATATTCCCGTTATTACTTGTTTGTAAAATCAGTGTAGTTTTTATTTTATTTATTTATTTATTTATTTAATTATCTATCTATCTATTCATTTATTTTACCTTATATGTACATGTGTGTCTAAATGTCTAACAAATGTTCCAGGTGAGGGGGAGAAAGGAAATATGTCCTTTGACTTGGGTTGAAAGGTGATCTAAACCTCACTCTGATAAATAAAATGTTAAATCACACAAAAAAAAAAAGAAAAAAAAAAAACTTTGATGGCCCTACGTTCAGATTTTTATTGTTTGTTTCCAAATTAGATTCAAATGTTTTTTGTTTTTTTTCTGAATAGTTTCATGTCAGAAATACTGATTCACAGTGTTTAACTTGAAGAAATTGTTCATAATTTCAAAATGAATGAGCAAAAATTCAACATTTCTCTCTCATCTGACCAACAAGGAAATCTTTATTCAGACTGATGAATAAAAAAAAAACCAACCACTACATGGTGTTTTTTTTTTTTTTTTGTGTGTGTGTGTGTGTGTTTCAAAAAATTCAAACTTCAAAGTTATGTGAAGATTTAACAGGAACAACAATACCCTTCTGTTGCATGCCTCAAGAGAACAGCTCACATCCACATCCAGTAAACACCCACAAAGATGACGCAAAATAAATGAATAAATAAATAAAACCTGTGAGAGGAAAAAAAAATGCTATCAAACAATAAAGCGGCTTTAGATGATCCCAACCCCCAAATATCCCTCCTTTATCGACCCTTTTTATCAACCCATAAATGCCGTTTCCACCGAGTGTTTTAGTCCAGTTCGCCTCAGTTCCGCACTCATTGGTGACTAATCCTGGGACAGACCCCCAAATAACCAAGACAAGCGGTCCCACTTTTCTGGGACCCTTCCATTGTGGTGCCAGACTGTATAAAACATGTACGTAGCCTCTGCGACATCTCCCGTCTTTTCCTGAAATCTTGAAATGAAGCCAATCCACGGTCACAACCACATTCGCTATGACGCTGGATGTGACTTTTTCTTCAAGCAGCTACAGGGCGCCGGCGGTCACGTGACCTGAGCTGTGTCTCTGATTGTAAAATCAAACGATCCTAATACCTTCTAAATCACAGAGATAGAAAAAATTTCACTCACAGTACAGTGTGTGCCGATAGTAAAATCAACGTTTCAGTCCCAAGCTGTTTTTTGAACCAGGCTGTAAATATGTTTTTAATGCTGTAGAAGTCAGTTTTTATGACTGGGTGTGTACGTGACTTCTGGTCTTTCTGCAGCCAGCCTCAAGTGGATTCTCGATGAACACTGACTTTTAGCACTTCCGCATTTTGCTGCATGTTATATTCTTTTTTTGCGTTTATTGTGGCCGTTAAAACCATTATTATGTTAAACAACTGATTCATCAGTCTGAATAAAGATGCCATTGTTGGCCAGATGAGAGAGAAATGCTGAATTTTTGCTCATTTATTTGGAAATTATGTTCATGTTCTTCAAGTTAAACACTGTGAATCAGTATTTCTGACATGAAACTATTCAGAAAAAAAAACACACATTTGAATCTAATTTGGAAACAAACAATTAAAATCTGAAAAACAAGCAGAGAAAGAAAATCCGTTGAGCTTGACGGCTTCAGTCACATTTTCTGAGTTACTGTGTGGACACTGAGCGTTGGATCGTCTCTGAAAGGGAAACACACTCAGGTAACACACACACACACACTCACACACACTCTCACACAGCCTGTTTGTTCAGGCAGATTGCAGAGTGTCTTAATCTCCTCCGGATAAACAGCATTAGTTAAATTATTTGGACGGTAAACACCAACAATGGGGAGACAGATTAAGACATTAAGCCCCGCCTTCTTTCTACCTCACAGCCAATCACGGCGCACACACGGTCCTTCTGAACTTTGCTTGATATTTAAGTTGTTAATAACTTTGAGCCCCTGCATGATGGGACTCAGAATCCATCAATAAGAGTTTATGAAAACACCGCGCCTCGTGTCATCCTCGCTCAAAGCTTCGTTTTAACACAGACAGGTCTTTGAATTATGTCAGGATCAAATAATATCCAATAATGAGACAAAATGTGCAGAATAAGTCTGAAAATGTGGAGTATTTGTTCGGTAAAAAGAAGAAAACTTGAGTCGAACTTGTGACAAAAAATCTTCAAAGTGTCTGTGAAGATTGTCTGTTTGGCGTTAACTGCAGTGACACCTTTATTCTGTTTTAATTGGACGATACTGGTGATTCAAAGAGCTGTAACATCCGCTCAGAGTGATCTAACTCATGGTGACAAAAAAGCAGAACTCATGAATTAATAAAGACCCAAAGTGGTCGATGTTAGGTTACAACAACAACCAATCAATGAATTAAATGGCAAAATAATCAATAGCCATATTAACCCAACATTGAGGTAATCAGAGACCTTTTATTGAGCAGCACGGGGATCAATAGCATCCATAAATAACTGTAATGAAGTGGAAACATCCTCCACACGCAGATTATTGATAGACTGCCACTCAGAGTCCAGTCTGGATCATTTCAGCAGAGCTGAACTCGGCCTGTGAAGGTGGATTCATACCGAGCCAACAAACAGCTTGGTGTAAAAAAAAAAAAAGAAAACGAAAAAAGGTCAGTAATTAAGGCAGAAATCAGGTTTTCAGCTGCAGCTCCAGGTGGGAGTGTGAAGCCGGGATGCTCTCAGCAGGGTTATTAAGCTCCAAGGGGGGCACGCTCTCTGGATTGATCCTCCACCTGACACCAGATCAACAGAGCAGGTTTCTGCAGCAGCGAATGTGAAGACTTTACCACAGAAGACATAATTCAACACTCACTCCCAGCTCAGAGAGATCCTGCTCTTCTTGGAGAAAGCTTACACACCACATGGGTGAGTCTGGAGGTTTTTATTCAAGTGGATGAAAATCCCAAGTTTGTCTGCAGCTTCACAACAAACTGCAAGGTTTTAACATCGTTTATCAAAACCAAACCTTTAAATCCAGACTGGGATTTTGACTCACTTCTGATCATTTTCACCTCTTAAAATCATCTATTAATAGTTACTCAAAGATAAAAATGAAAAAATGTCTTACTCTGTAGGGTTCAGAGCTCAGAGGCTTGGAGTAGAGCCGCTGCTCCTCCGGATCGAGAGGAGCCAGATCAGGTGGTTTGGGCATTGAGTGAGGATGCCTCCAGGACGCCTCCCTGGGGAGGTGTTTCAGACATGTCTAGCTGGGAGGAGACCTAAGGGAAGACCCAGGAAGTGGCCGGCAAATAAGGCCTCTGGACTTCACTGATGACACTATTGGCCAAAATAAGCATGGAAGATGGATGGATGGAAAAAATTCGAGAAAGTGTAGACGTTGTTTTGTTGCATGGACTTCTGAAAACCTTTGGTGGTCTTTGGTGAACACTGGATTGTTTTTTATTTTGTATTTTTTAATGTTTATTTATCTATTTATTTAATTTTAATGTTGCAGACAAAAAGCTTATGGGACTTTGTCTTTTGTGTTGCTCTTTATATTATTTAAATTAAGCTAGTGCTGCAATTGAATACAATTTTGACTTCCTGGTTAAGATGTTTAATAATTTGCTTTTTTATTTAATTTTAATTTACTATTATTATCATTATTATTATTATTATTATTATTATTATTATTATTGTTATTATTGTTATTATTGTTATTATGATAATTATTGTATTATTTTTATTTATCTTATTTTATTCATTTATTTATGTATTTATTTTATTTTTATTATTTTATTTATTTATTCATTTATTTATTTTTTTGGGGGGGGATATCAGGTTACTATAACTCTGTCTACATTTTAAATTATATATCTGATTTATATCTATGACTTGAGACACCAGGAGAAAGACCTGGAAAAAAATAAAAATTGAATTAAAATTATATATATATATATATATATATATATATATATATATATATATATATATATATATATATATATATATATATATATATATATAGGACATGTATGGCCCTTAATGGGGGGGGGGGGGGGGGGGTCATTTGATTTTAGGACTCAATTTTTGCTTGATAGACGCGTGGGCACATTGTATCTTATAGCCAGGAGGCTGAAAACCCAGCTGGTCCCCATCATCTGCTGGGTCCACAAAAGTTATGTCGAGTCGGCCATTCTTGGGTCTCAAACCTACTTTAAAAACCAACCGGTGGCATCACGGACATTATGTACTTATTTTAATTAACCAGGGTTAACTCTTTAGATTGAGCCTGGGCCATCCACAGCTCTTCACCTGGCCTTCTTTTTTGACCTTTTTCTGGATGGTGCTGCCCCCTACAGGCCAGGAGTACCCCTCACAAGCTGCAGCATTGGAGATGCTCTGATCCTCTCATCCAGCCATCACAGTTTGGAACTTGTCACAGGATCACATCCTTACAGTTACCAAATTTCCCACAGTTCACTAGCTGCCTAATGTAACTCATTAATCAGCAGGTGGCGCTGTAATAATTCCTCATCATTTTGGCTGTGGAAATGAACTCCCTTAAAGCTGTGAGAGGTCCTAATCTGATGCTGAATCTGTGCTTTTAAAGGATAATGGAGCATTCTGTATACATGTTTTATTCTGCTGATGAACACAGTTGGAGGTCAGCTGTTACTCTACCTTTCAAATCCACTTAACGCCACAGAATAAAGCACTCCAAACTTCAGCGTCTCTGTGTCCTTGTTCCTGGAAACAAACTCAGCAGAGTTTGGTCCTTGAGTCCGACACAAAGCGGCGCCTCAGACTCTTTTGTTGTAAACTATTCAGCGGGCTCGAGGTTGGAGGGGAACAAAAAGAGGTAGGCTCGATGCGGCCGAATACAATACATGGAGATAGTTTCAGATTTAACTCGACGTTTCTCCCTTTCATCGGTGAAATACTGAATTATTGGTGTGTTTCATACAAAGCCGCTGTGAGGAATGCTTTGTGCCTGCTTTGGATTTTTTCTGATTCAGCCAGATATGAGGTCTAAACCAACCAAAAACAACAGTATATGCTCAAAACTGAAGACAAACAAGAGGAGGTGCTGCCATGTTTGAAACCTCCACGCTCCTCAACGCTCAAACTGACTTTTATTGGCAAACATAAAAATCAAGCTGGTGTGTGATAATGAAATCATTTATTTAAAGTCGTCTTCCTGCCAGTCCTGAGGCTAAATTTAATGTGTGAAGAGCGCTCTCTGCCAACTTCAAGTTTTCTGAGAAACTGTTGCTGTCGAGTAATTTAAATCTTCACAAATGGAGAAAGAAAGAGGAAGAGAAGAAGCGTGTGCTTGGCTCAAAAACTGGCCCTGTGAATCCTGGTAAAAGAAAATTTTGGAGGTATATCAGGAAAATGGTTCAATCAGTTTGTTACACCCAGTCGTATTAATGAATACACTACCTGGCCTGACAGAATGATCTACCTTTTAAAAGGTAAATATTTTAGTTTACCACCCGTTATCTTATCAACCAGCATACCCTACCTCTCTGTTCTCCTCAAACTACCTATTATGTTGAAGGGGCCAACTTAGATGTGCTCTTACTCTCTCAAAATCTGTACCACCTAACCCTACAGGATGGCCTACCTTAGCTATATTTCATCATGATTGACTTGTTGTCACATATGACCTGACAGAATGTGCTACCTAAGCGAGCATTTAAGCAAAGTGGTTGATTTTAATCTGCTTATCTGATAGAATGTGCTACCCAATGACACAGAATGCCCTATCTTTTTTTATTAACATTTAAAGAAGTAGCCGTCAAGTGTTCAATACTTTAAAGAATGTGCTACTAACTCCTTTGTCTTGCATTTTATGTCATAGGGGTTGAGTTTTAAGGTCAACCTCCACCACCTTACAAAATGTGTTAACTCTACTTACAGATTTCCCTTCCTGTCTGTCTTTCTACAAACATTTTAAGAAGTGGTGTGACTGAATGTCAAGTCTGACAAGCAGAAAAACACAGGTCTCCTCCATCAACTCTTAATGCAGAGATGGTTGATCACCTCCTACCTGATTGAATGTGCTACCTCATGACACAGACTGACCTACCTTGGTTTTTTACCAAAGTTTTAAGATGCAGAAATCAAATTTCATAGGCTTTTTGCACCTGGTAATATCAACTGCCAAATCAATTTGACTGCCCTGCCTTTTTTTTTTCTTTTATAAAGAATAGTTGTTAATTGGTTGTGTTCACCACCTGAAATCATGTGCTACCTCACCCTACAGGAGGACCAATCCTTCCTATAACACTTCTAGAGGTAGCAGCCAAATTAAGTGTTTCCCACCTGGAGGCACATGCAACTGGTCACCTTACTTTGTTTGATCCGTCTTTTCACAGGTTGGGTTTATTTATTTATTCATTTTAGGTTGAACCTTTCAGGATACCCTACCTCTCAGAAGGGTCCTCTGTTTTTGTGGGAGTAACTCCTGGAAGATTGTGCTCCCTTATATCCACACTGACCTACCACTACTTTATGTACAATTTCAGAAAGAGAAGATGATTTTTTTGACACCTACCATTTATCCAGCAGAATGCCCTACCTGTGTTAACCGTTTTATGGTTGGCAGGTATATTCACTGGACTGTTTACGTTCCCTTTGCAGACAGAATAACCTATCTAATTGATTTATGTTCTAACTGGCAATGGTTGACTCTTTTTTTACTTACATTTAGCAGAATGTTCTACCTCACCTTTCAGAAAGTCTTGCCATACTGATACCTACATCTCAGGCTGTAGCTCTCCGCTTTTTGGGGTGATTGAAACCCCACTCAACCGAGATCACCTACCTCACCTTAATTGAACATTTAAGCTAAAAAGGTTGATTTTCTTTTGTTAGCACCTAGCATTTGCAGCATGTCCAACCTTTGTTTAACCTACATTTTTAAACATGGTGGTCAACTCTGTCAGAGTTGTCCACTGGATTGTGTGTGTTCTCTACAAACTGAGTGACCTACCTATCAATAGGTCATGTTGATTAATTTAGGTTTGAACCATTTAACAGAATGTTCTACCTCTGGCTTTTAATACATTTTCAACAAAGACTATTATTCACATGACTGTTAACCCCCCCTGACTTTATGTGTTACGCTACCTGACAAAATGACCTACCTTTTCCTATCAATCATTCAACACAGGTCAGATTTTTCTTGCCATGAACTAACTGTTTGTTCTTTTTTGCTTAATTTAAGATTTTCATTTTTCTTTGGTTAAAAACACAAATTAAATCTGTTTTTAAATCCATCCCTTAAAAACGTGGTTAAATTAGTCATCGGGTGTTAAAAGCCCACACTGTCTGTTTTTAACCACAGAGATTAAATCTTAAACCAAAAAAGATTCTGTCATTCTAGTTGAAGGGCCTGGCGTCGGTATAAAGCCACAAACCAAGAATAAAACATTGCTCGAAGCTATAAATGGGGAATGTTTGACGTTCTTATTTGGGGGGAAAAAAAAGAAAAACTTTATTTTTAGGAAAAGGGAGCTGTTAATGCTTATCGCTTGTCAGTGTGTTTATAAAGGACTCGCACAAAGCAGTCACGTGTCAGGTACGTGTGAGTTAACGTTTAAAAGCAGCTCAGAGAAGAAGCTGCAATTAAACGATGCAGACTGACGTGGACAGAAACCCGACATGAAAAGCAGGCATGAAAGAAGCGAGCGGAGCTTAATTCATCAGCGCTGGATTTTCTCCAGGCTGGGCTCATTCAGCCTGTCAACCTGCCGTCAGCCCTGATTGGAGGGCTCTCTTTAAAAATCAGGAGCCTGTGATTATTCACCATCATTTAGAGGAGAAGACAAAAGCCTCAAGGCACTTTTATTTTAAGACTGCGACAAGGTAAATTGTAGTTCAGGGCCCGCCTGTAAAATGTCTCTGCGGGTTTGAGCAGTTTTGACACGTCGCAGGAGAAGAGAAGAAGAGTGGCAGCGGTCTTTAGATACTGACAGGTGGAATAAGAGTTTAATGAGATGATCGACTCATTAGATCTTCTTTTTCTGTGAAACTGTTTGTAGATCACACAGGGACAAAACCACAGAGTCGATCATTGATCATTCATCTCAGAATCAAACGCACCAGAGACGATAATCTGATCATGAACGTTAAGATGTGTGTGGATCTATAAGTCAAGAAATGGTAGAAGTGGGAACAAGTCATTGCTTTGCTAGTTTTAAGTCTTTGATCCTTAGTCTTGAATCAAGAATCAAGTTAAGAAAATAGAGATTGAGTCAAGTACAAGTCACAGGCTTGGAATTTTCCAGTCCAGACAAGCTCTGTTTACCAAAAAAAATAATTTAAAAAAATGATGTAACAATCTATTGAATTTAATAAATACAACGACTGGATTTTGAATTATTTTATTTTTTAAATAAAAACAGCGTGACAAGACTTGAGACACAGCGAGACACATGCTACTACAACTTTAATGACTTGACAGTAGCATGTTGCATAAAATGGTTGCTAAGCTAAGGCTAGCCAAAGCATTATCCTTAGTCTAAGGATAATGCTTTGGCTTTGCATACTTACCATTCTCTGTGCAACCTGCAGAACAAAGTTCAAAGCTGTCGCTTTACCGGCAGTTATTTTTTGTGTTGCAGGTTTTGCAGTCAGCCAGCCTCCACCTCCACAGGGTCCAGGACTGAGCTTCTTCAGTAGTCTGTTCAGTCTCTGTCTCCTGGATCCTGTCTGCTCACAGCAGGTGAAGCTCTTCCAATGTGGTGTTGGTGTCTGGTGTTAGCTCCGTTAGCCATGTCTGTGAATAGCATGATGCTACTCTGCCTTCTGGCATTCCCTTTGTTGCTGGGTTAGCACAGGTAGCTCGTCCATTTTATTGGAGATAGATCTTATGTTCCCAATAACGATGGATGGAAGGACAGGTCCATGTCCTCACTTCTTAGCTCACACCTGATAACCAGCACGTCGGCCTCACCTCCTTCTCCTCACCTTGTGGGAAACATCCGGCCTTACACCAGTTAGCATTGACATGCTACAGGCTGCTAACAGCTGATTTCACATGTAAACAATGCAGCCATGGTTACATGTAGGATCTCCAGACAAACACAGGAGCAAAAATAGTCAATATCAATATTACTGAAGACAAAACCAGTTTGGTGTCCACGACCAACAAATTTGAACCATAATTATTGAAACATGACAAAAAGCAAACAAGTTAAGAACCTTTCCCAGGCTTTGTTCAGACTCACACACCGCATCACAAGTGTTTAGGGTGAGTCAGGATGTTAGAGCTCTCCTCTGAGGTGACATTTAAACCAGAGAGCAGACAGAGGAAGAGAAGTGTGTGTGTGCTAGTGTGTGTGTGTGTGTGTGTGTGTGTGTGTGTGTGTGTGTGTGTGTGTGTGTGTGTGTGTGTGTGTGTGTGTGTGTGTGTGTGTGTGTGCGCGCGCGCGCACGCCCTGCCACTCTAATTGGCAGCACCTTCTGTCAATCACCGAGCAAGAAAGGTGGTCACACCTGACTTCACCGGCTTGACTGACAGGCCCAGGGGACCAATCACAGCGCTGGACGGGCCTCTGACCACCTGAAGGAGAACTTTCTGTCTTTCTGCAGCTTCTCAAACACTTTTTAAATTTCCAGACAGGAGGCTGAAACTTTTCTTTGTGGTGTTCTTTATGCAGACTTTCCCTAAGAGCAGAAAACAAAAGACGGAGAGATGCTTTGAACGCAGCTCTAAATGAGATCTGCATCATTTCGTAAAGGCTTTTACAGTAATGCACCTGTAATAGCCTTGGTGTGTGTATGTGTGTGTGTGTGTTTCTGACTACAAGAACAAAGCTCCAGGTTAGACACATTCAGTCTCAGACAGATGCAGATTCATCAACACTTTGTAGACAGATTGAACGAATGAAAGATCCAAAGAAAGGGAATAATCAGGCAAAGAGAGAGATCATAAGGTCCTCACAGACTGAAGGAGGATAAAATAATCTATAAGTGGATTCATTAGTCCAGAAAGTGAGCAATCAGATCCTCAGACCGCTAGATGTGAGGGACTGAAAACTGGATGTGAAGAAAACAGACCCACAGATGTAGATCTTGCCTCAGATAAAGAGTTGATTCGTTTCAAAGTGCTTCACTTCAAACATCAATCTTTGACCTTTCTCCTCCTAAAACACGAGAGCACAGTGATCAGGTTGAGTCGTATGCTTCATAAATTCACAGACTCTAAATATTAGTCTCTGTAACTGCGCCAGATTGACTCAGCGATAAACAAAGGTAAACAAACTTTGAGGTCACACTGGGTTATTATCTGCTCATGTAAACATTGTTCTCAGCGCTTTAATTCGACCGCAGCAGGAAGTCAGAGTCTGATCAGAGTCCAGCTGCTCTAATGAGTAAAAATCTCCATCATTATCATTTCAATTAATCAGCCTATCTGTTTAAAAAATGACCTCCTGTTGTAATACGATTCAAGCTTTATGTGAACATAACTCTCACACGCAGCCTAACGGTGGGGCTGCAGGGCAGAGGGGGAGGAGCACACTTGTTTTCTTCTCTAAAGCAGATTAGGGACAGGAAAATGGAAATTGGATTAGAGATGGAAAACTTCCAGGGAGCACATGAGCAAGACACAAACACGCGCTTTGGTCTCCACCGAGACATAGCAGAGCCTCACCTGTCCGTACATTCTGGATTTTCAACTTCCATAGTGGAATCAATCTCCTTAATGTGTTCATCTTTTTTTATTTTGAGAATGGAGAACTGCTTCTCTTTAACACAACAGAGTAAGACAGGGACAAATCCACATCAATCACTCATAGCATTTTCAATTTTTATCTTTATTACATACAGTGCAGAATGAATCAAGCTAAACATTTATCCCAACAATTAAAATGACTTCATAAATTCTGAGATTTTATTTTCTGCCAAGGCCATTCAATGTTAAAAAAAGAAAAGACTAAATAACACTAACACTAAATAAATAAGTACATATAAAAAAATAAACAAGGTAATAAATAAAAATAAATATATCAATCAATAATTAAATAAATAAATAAATAAATAAAATGAAGAAATAAATAAATAGAGTAATTAATTAATCCGACTTAAAAGTCAAAAAGTTGGGCAAAGTTATGATTCAGAATTTCATCCAAACATTTTAATTTTGATTCATAAAAAAAAAAAAAAAAAAATACTTACTTAGATTCCAGAGTCCCAGCTCTGATTCTGGAATGCTCTCTGATTCCAGAATACTGACTGGGATTCCAGAATCCTGTCTCTAATCCCAAAATGCAGTCTCTGATTTTAGAATACTTTTTCTAATTCTGAAATACTTACTGTGATTCTGGAATTTCTTTTTTGATTCTGGAATACTGTCACTAACTCCAGAATGCTTATTCTGGTTTTAGAAGACTGACAGAGATTTCAGAATTCAGTCGGTGAAAATGTGATACTGTCACTGATTTCAGGGTCCTGACTGTGCTCATGAAATACAGTCTCTCTGATTCTGGAATACTGACTGTAATATGAAATGCAGTCTAATATCAGACCACTGTCTTTGATTCTGGAATCCTGTCTCAAATTACAGAATGCAGTCTGTGATTCTTAAATACTTTCTCTGATTGTGGAATACTGACTGTAATCCAGAATGCTTGTTCGGGTTTTAAAACACTGACAGAGATTTCAGAATTCAGTCAGTGAATATGGAACACAGTGACTTAAGAATCCTGACTGTGATTCTGTAGGGGGCTTTGGGGACTTTTTATGCCTCTTATCAGTGAGAAGAGGTCAGCAGAAAGAGAAGGTGACAGGAAGAGAGTGAGGAGTGACATGTGGGAAAGAGGCCACAGGCTGATTCAAACCTGGGCCACCTGTTGAAGGGTAAACCTCATGGAGCACGACCTTGTCTGCTAGACCAACCATAATTCTGTCCCTGATTCTGGAAAATTTCTCTGATTCCAGAATACCTTCTTTGATTTTTGAACACTGACCGTGATTCCGGAATACTGGAACACTGTCTCTGATTCAGGGGTACAGACTTTAATTCTAGAACACTGAAGTTTAATCTGGCATACTGACCCCCTTACACTGTCTTCCATTCCAGAATACTGTCTCAGATTCTCGAAGAAGTCTCTGATTTGGGACACTGTTTCTTTTTTAATAACAATGTAGGTAATTTTGAAATACTGACTGTAATTCTGGAATGCTGTCTTTAAAATCAGAACAATAACACTGATTCCAGATTATTAATCTGAAATTCTACGTCTGGCTCTGGAATAAATGGCTTGATTTTGTAATTCTGATTGAAGATTGGTTCCTTGTGACTGACTTCGATCATGGCATGCTGACATGTCGGGTATTTTTAAAAGAAAAAAAGAAAATTCAGACGAAATATCTTCAAGCAGGACTTCTCAGAGTATCAAATTATCTGCCACAAGCTAAGTATTATTGATTCTTTTTTTTTTTTTACATTTTTTTTAAAGTGTGATTTGTGTCTTTAAAGTAAGTTAGTCATAGTTATATAGTTCAATAAAATGTAAGTTTGGTTCAAAGGGGAACCATTTATCTCTCAGAGCTACTGGCTGAGGTCCCTTCTGGTGTTGTTTGTTTCTATTATGACGCTCATCATTTTAACCTGGTGTACTGTAACCTGTTAAATCTCCTCATGAAGCAGAAATTAAATCACATTTTATCATCAGGAAAATAAAAACAATATCACTGCCTCACACAGTTTATAGGAGAGAAATCAAGAACATCCTCCGTGTCCAGCTCACCTATCTTTAGATTCACTTTCTCTTAAATGAATTTCAGTCTGTGTGTTTACAGCCGCCGTGCATGAAAAAAAAAAAAAAAGCATTACAGGGCGTGCTGCAGAGAATAAAAACAAGCGGCAGAGAGTGATGAGGCATCAGCAGCAGTTGATTAAAAATTAATGGCAAACAATACTGAGTAATAAAGTAGAAATTGCTCATCATTAAAAACAGCGAGCTATATTTTATTATTTACTGTGGAGGCGTCAGCAGTCGACCATCTTCACACTTGCTGAGACGTTCTGCCTGCACCTTCTGACAGATTAATTAATATGCATTAATGCTCTGTGAAAACCTCGCCGTTTAATTTGGTGTGGGGTAATTGGAACAAGCGATAGTGTTTGGTGGCTGCAGATCCATTAAACGGCAGTCATTTTCTACAGGTATGAATTATAGATAGTTATCCTAGCACTGCTACACCTGTGGACAAACACTGTTATTTTCTGTCTGAGAGGGCTGGGCGCAGACGCAACGTTAGAGGGTGTTCAGGGTTTAAAGGAGCAGGGTTTGAATTCACTGTAACAAACTGAACACATTCAGTCATGAAATAAAGAGAAAGGTTTTAAAAACTTAATCTGATTATTACAAAAGTGATCTTTGCCAAACAGACTCTAATCAAATATTCAGGATTTACAGCTCATAATGATCCTTTTTTTTTTCTTTTCCTGTTGTTACAGAAAGTCCCTGTTTCAGTCTCTGTCTGACCATATTTTTATACATTTACGACAGTCATCCACACAAAACCACAGTTTTACATCTGAAACGTTTGTTTTCTGAAAACTGCGGCCAAAATGAAGATTTTGGAAAACTCTGGATTTGTGATTTCATGTAGATGCCAGGAAACAGTGATTTTGGTTCTCAAACGACACAGCTGAATGACAGGAGTTCATCCTGACTGGGTGGCACGGGTTTTATATTGGAAAAAAACAATCCATAATGAAAAAAAATGGAACTTCATCTTCATCTTGCTTGGCTTGAAGTGAGGTCTCCACAAAAACGGCTCTCCCTGGTGGCTGGCTGCAGTATAGGAAAAAAAAAATCCATCCCCCCAGTTATTCCAGATGGGCTGTGGTCAAACTTTAAAAAATTATTACTCCACTCAGCTCCACTCAGAATTCTCCCAGAATCCCTCACAGTTTCTACTGCGCAGACTCTGGCTGCCAATGGCTGCACCTGTGACAGGGGAATTTTGGCTTCAAAACCGTACAATGGTAAATGGAGGAGCCACGCTGTCAACTCTATTTACAGTCTATGGTTTGGCATGCTTCGAGCTGCACTCACCAGCGGTTTTCCCCCCTGCATGTGGATGAAAGTTGTTTAAAAAAAAACAGGAAGGGGGATTTTTGTTTTTGAAAATACCTGGCTAAGTGTGTAGGCCTGAAATCTTTCATTTTAGCTACTGTCTCTTTAAGGCACCCCGCTGGTCAGCCCCCCGGTGGAGCTACAGGCAGACCTTGGTGTTTGAGGCCCAACCATAGACTGTATATAGAGTGGACAGTGTGGCTCCACCTTTCCCCATTGTACAGCTTTGAAGCCAAAATACAAGTTTTGAGTCTGCACTGTAGAGACTATGAGGGACTTGAAGAGAATCTGAGTGGAGCCAGGTGACAAAAATAATACATTTTTGAGAGTCTAATCTTTTCTTGGCTCTCCTTTTTAACATGTTGAGAAAAGAGATAAGATAAGATAAACCTTTATTGATCCACAGGGGGAAAATTATTTTGTTGCAGCATACATGTGAGAAGAATACAATAAGAGACAAGTAAGAGCAGTAATAAAACAGACTATGCAGATATACACATATTTACATATATTTAAGGTGTCTTTAAGGTGTTATAGACCAGAGCAGACTGTTCAAACTAACACATTAACTGTATAATTATAAAGAATATCGACCAATAAGAAATATATTTCTAAAGCAAACAAGAAAAAATAATAAACATGAATATGAATGTCAGTGACAGAATAAATATGGGTATTTTAGTTCAAGTGTTTTGGGTGGGTCAAGGTGCAGTGTAATAGTAATGTCTTAACTCAGGGGGCAACTCAGCGTTCGGACAGTCTTGGGCTCTCCGAGCTGTTAAACAGTCTGATGGCAGTGGGCACAAAGGAGTGTGTGTTGTACTTTTCCCCAAAAACTACACAAGAACACCAACTTCCAATCATGGTTCAATGTAACGTAAAACCCCATTTATAACCTCTTATAATGAATGACAAATGAACACAGCGCGGCCCAATAACATGTTTCTATCACCAAAGCAAACGGATATGAGAAACATTTCTACCAGCTGTATATGTCTCTTAAAGTTTGACCACAGCCCATCTGGAATGACTGGGGAGACAGAGTTTTTTGACCTTTACTGCAGCCAGCCACCAGGGGGAGCAGTTTTTGAGGCGACTTCACTTGAAGCCAAGTGAGTGTGTCCATTTCTTTTACAGTCTGTCATCCCAACCCCTCAAACATGTCACGAACCGGTTAGGAGATGCTTAAGTGATGACCTCATCGTTCAGGAAGTCTTGTCTGGTGTTGGTGGCAGGAAAAGATTGAGATAATGAAGTGTTTATCTTTTATTGATTTATTTTTTATTTTTTGTTTCTATGTTTGCTTCTTTTTCTTCATGCACCTCCGGCTTTGAAGTGTCTCTGTGAGTATGATAAAAATGCGATGCAGTGTCCGATAGCTCTACCACTCAGAGGCCTGAATGTGGTTTGGCACAACTTATGCTTCCATTGTGTACTTTCTTATATCTTATAGTTTCATTCTTTTTTGTACTTTCAATCATCAACACTTTTACAGGAGTAACTGTAACTAAAAAGCAGTTTCCCCTTGGGGATCAATGAAGTATTCTGATCCAGCATCTATACTTTAAACCAATGTTCACATGATCAGCTGGAGGAAAGTGAAGTGGAGGGATCTTATTGGTGTAAAATGTTCTACATTTAAAACCTAAACGTGCCTTTTTAGGAGGGTTTTATTAATCCTTTTTGTTAGATTCTAATAAATGCCACTGTAAGCTGTTTAACACAGTGTTTAAATCTCTTTAATACCCTTAAGGAAAAGCTGTTTCACCCTCAAGCAACGTAAATGAAGAGACTCTGGCGCTCGCCTCTAAAACAGAGCCCGACTTTGAGCCTGAAAAGCAGTTTTTCAAAGAGAAACACCTTTAAAATGAGGCCTGAACCACTCCTCTAATGAAATAATTGCTTGAAAACGTCCCCTCAGACAGTCACCAGCCCTGTTAAAGAACAAATGTGGATTTGTGAGTCACGCTTTCTATAAACACTCAGATTTGCATTATCTGATTTTAAGCTGTAACATCTGGACGAGCAGCGGCTCTTTAACCCAAATAAAGCACAATCTGCTGCCCATTTCTGTGTTTAAGGCCTTTAAATGGACATTATGATGCTGTTTCTATTAGCAGAGCTCAGTAATGAAAGCAGATTTCACAGATTAAAAAATTAAGGCATAAAGTGGAAATTTGGGGTGAGACGAGGGGAGGAGGGTGGAAGCAGACGCTGGCTGATTTCCATCCAGTTATTGTGTGTAATTGTCATTTCTAGTTGTTTTTTCTGGAGCTTATTTAAAGGACTGATAATGCCGTGTTAACACAGTGACTGACAGGCTGAATAATCACAGCATATTCATCTTTTCAGCCGTTTGTTATTCAGAAGAAAGAAATGAAAACATCAAAATAGATTGTTTTAAAAAGGGAAAATTATAAAAGAACAAATCAAGTGAGAATAAAAACACAAGGGAGATTATAAAAATGGATATAGTTAATTTCTCTGCTTTTCAAAGGAGCCAGCAGGGAAATAATCACTGTCAAATCTGATCAAACAGATTTCACAAACAAACACAATTATTTCAGACGCACGGCATCACAGTGTGACTGATTTATTTTTTCTCCCCTTCTCGGGTTTTATTCTCTCCGTCCCGACGGGTTGCTGTTGTTTTACCGGTTTGTGTTTTATGTTTGAGCTCAGCCGTCTTTCATCACCAGCGCAAATTAAAGTTTGAACTTATCGCCGCGTTCTTTGCTTCACCCGAATCAAATCAAATTTAAATTACAGCAAATCAAACTAAAAGTCTCAACAGCAGGATGTCAAAGTGTCTGAAATATTCACGACGTCAGAACAGGGAGTGTTTTTGGATTTCAGACGAGAAATCACAGCAAACAAAAAGAGTCTACACCCTCTCACAGCACCAACAGAATATCCCAGAAGCTTTTCATATCAAACACTAATGTTTACATGTCCTCACATTCAATGTCAGATAAAAAACAAAGGGTTAAGATTCACTTTGATTCATGTTTCTTTGGAGTAGCAGGATTAAAACACAACCAAAAGTTGATCAGTAGGTACGCTAACTTTCCTGGTGTTAGCTCATCAGTAAGTGGCTCCACTTTGGTTCCTGTGGTCAAGAGTTTCTCAAAAGGTTCCTAGTTCCTGAGGAAAGTTCTTGCTGTTGAAAGGCACCAATTTATGACTGTTATTTTATGCTAAATGTCACTGTGTACTCCCAGCTAGGCAGGACTGTGCTCTCCACGCCACATTTAACCGTGCTCTTTCTTTAACAAACAAAACTCTCTTTGCGTTACGGAACTGTGTTTAACTCTCCAGACATATCTGTTAGGGCTGGGACGATTCGCTATTCTCGCGATTTGATTCCATCACGATTTTCGTGGTGACATTTTGATTTAAATTGGGATTCTTTGATACAAGTACAATTACAATTTTCAATTTTTAGTTAGCTTTTTTAACACCAGGCCATGTGAAAAAGTTAAATGATGATGATAATCTCTACAGACTACATCAGGAGCCAGATTTTCCCATAAAATGCACATCACATTAGTCAAAGAAAAACATTTCACCCTCTGCTGGAGGAAAGTGGTTATTTTTTTATTCAATCCAGTTCATAAATGAAGACTACAATAAAGAATATGAAGTTCAAAAAATGTGTTATGGTTTTTTTTTGTTTTTGACAAAAAAAAAAACAGATTTTGATATTGTCAAATAAAAAATCTTGATATACCCCTAAAGCCTGTATAATAATATTGTGCTTTCTCAGCTCAAATGTGCTGTACTCTCCACATGATTGAGCACATTGTTGTGCAACTAGTTGAGAATAGACAAATCCATACTCTTCCTCCCAATTTTAAAGCTGCTATGAGGAGGATCTGTTTTAATTGGACTGCCTCGCCACTTTCTGGCCCAGAGTCTCCACACACTGTCACAAAGACGTTACTATTAATTAGGGGTGTGTTTGTTTTGGAACAAATTTTCTTTGTTCAAGTCAACTTTTTACTGTTTACAATGTGACAAGGTAAGGTATTAATCAGTACAGTTACATAGAGCGTAAATTTGTACCGTGTGTCAGTAGACGGCTATATGTAGCGCTACTAGCAGCCGGGTGCTACAACGTATCCGTAGGCTTACGTGACATCAAGCTAACTGTCAGTTCAATTTAGTAGCCGGCCATATGT
The DNA here is from genome assembly GCF_033239565.1 of Halichoeres trimaculatus. NCBI lineage: Eukaryota > Metazoa > Chordata > Actinopteri > Labriformes > Labridae > Halichoeres > Halichoeres trimaculatus. Next base: position 34,968,381 of record NW_027437185.1, on the reverse strand, counting down.
AGTGCTATTGGCAGCCTGGCACTGTGAGACGTGTCTGTAATGTGTAATGTTGGTGAATCCTGGCTAAGTCCTGCCAGTCATCTACCAATCAGAGCTAACATAACCTCACTCTTCATTTTATTGATAGACTCTCAACATTAGCACTAACGGTTTTGCCCTTTTAGCCTTTAGCTCATGCTCTATCTCTCTCCTGTTTCTCTTTCTTCTGCTCTTCTGTCCTTATTTTATGTCTGACAGTTAGGCTCCAGTGTCCACCATCACTACAAAATCAAGAACAGAAATCATTCTCAGCAAAGAAAAACATAGATCTCTGTTCCTAGATCACTTTGAAGTCCTCACAGGTGCCTTGAGTGTTCTCTCCCAGCTAAACTGTGCTTATCTTGCATATTTGAATGTGCGCTCTCTGCTGCCAAACTCACCTGTACTTTTACAACTTACAATTACTGTGACCTCCCTGCTATATCGATGATACTTGTATCCTTTTTTAACATGAATGTGCTCTCCCTGCCATACGTAAATGTGCTTTCCTGGCTTAAGTGAACTGTACTCTTCCTGTTGACTAAAAGTGTGCTCTCCCTTCCTCATCCTGTCATCCTTCAAAGTTGAGTCATTCAGCATCACCTTTGAGTTCTGGTGATTCGAATAAGATGAGATTAATTACAAAGGATCTGAATTAATAACTTCGTTCCTGCTGTGGAAAAGCGCCTTGTGTTGATATGTTTAGCTTTCATTTCGTTTGTGGCAGAGTTGGAAATCAGTGTTTACATGATTAATTTTCCTGTGTATTTTCAGGTTTTTCATGCTTCATCGCTGGCAGGAGGAACAATCAGGCCTTCTGTATTTGCTGGACTTTCACCTCTTCTTCCTCTTATCAGTGGAGGTGTGTATATTCAGATCATTACAGTAGAAATAATCCACAGTCTAGTGAGAAGAGCTGCGAGTCTTGCATCAGCATGCCTCGCAGCTCTAATGATTTTGCAGCTTCATGGTTCAATTTGCAATAAAAAGAGTCGTAAGGCAGGAAATGGAAATAAAATGTGATGACAGGGCAACAATTTCTGACTTCTGTTTGTGTTCCTCCTCCGCTCGGTACAGTCGGATGAGCTCGACTGTCACACTGTTGGAATAACAATAAACAGAAAAGTGCCCCTGAACTCCCTCGGAGATAAGTGCAGCTCTGAACGTGCCGCCGTCAGCTTTTGTTGAAAGCTGGAGCCTGAAGATCGAAGCGTTTCTTTCTTTGTATTAAAAGCCTGACTCAGCGAGAAGTGTCCGCGGCCTGCTGATGTTGGTGGCAGGGAAAGATCGAGATGAAGGAGTGATATTTTTTTGCTTCTTCTTCTTCTTTTTCTTCGTGCATCTCCATCTTTGAAGCGACTCTGTGAGTGCCATGAAAAGGCGATGCAGTGTCCGATAGCTGCGCCGCTGAGAGGCCTGAGTGTGGTTCGACACTGCTGGAGCTTCTGGTCCGATAAGAAGTGGAGATCAGAAAAGACAGAGAAGAAGAAGAAGAAGAAGAGGAGAAGGAGAGAGACAGGAGTGTTAATGCTTATGCCAGCAGGTTGGAAATGATTATCTTGCTGTCTGGTTGTGGCGGTGTGTATGGAGGCCTGACAGCAGCCAGAGGCTCGGCTCATTAATACAGCCGAGGAGTGTGTGTATGTGTGTGTGAGGAACAGTGTTAGGACTGTAATGTTCTCCACTGAATCCTGACATGCCCTTTCCCACCTGACTGCCGGCTGAGCAGCGAACTCACAGCTTTTGTCACATTTTAATATTTCATCATCTCTGCTGCTCTGTAGTTTACAGTTGTTTTCTTATCCCTCCTCCTCAGCGCTCCTCGCCTCTTTCAAACCCTCCCCACCTCTAAAATAACCTTATTTTTGCTTGACATTTCCTCGTATTAATGTCAAACCATCTTAAAATTAGTTAAGGGAGTTATTAATGAAGAAGGAGGACGCATTAATTTTGCATGACTTTTTCAGACCTTTTTAAAAACTGCACCTCCGTGAAGTCGAAGCTTTATTCAGCCGGACTTCAGAGAGCAGCAGACCTTTATTTCTTTTTTCCCCTTGTGATGTAAGTTGTTGATGTGGATTAAAGTCTGGTTTTCATGAATATTCAGGTGACTTCAGACAAATTTACAGCATTTTTAATCAAAAATCACAGAAATACATCAAACAAAGCAAGACTTTTTTTTTTCTACAATATTCTGTTGTTGGATCACTGCAACTCCACTGTCACATAACGATGGAGGGGATCCGCCTTATTCTCAGAAAGCTCATTAGTCAGAAGGCTTGTTAGTTAGAGGGCCCATTAGTCAGAAAAGCAAAATACCTGTTGGTTTAAAGTCCCTTTAATCGGGCCCATTAGTCAGATAACCAGAAGGCCCATTAGCCAGAAAATCAGAAGGCCCATTAGTCAAAAGGATCGTAAGTCGGAAGAACCATTGGTCCGAATGGCTTGTTAGTTAGAAGAAAATTCAAAAGGCCTATTAGTCAGAGAAGCTGAAGGCCTGTTGGTCAAAAGGCCCATTAGTCAGAAGATCGGAAGGTTTATTAATCAGAATATCAAAAGGCTCTTTAGTAAGAATGTCAGAAAACCAGTAGATTTGTAAGTCAGGAAATCAGTAGGCCTGTAGTTTACAAAATCGGAAGGCTTGGTAGTCAGAAAAACCAGAGGACCTGTAGGTCAAAGACCTTTTAGCCAGAAAATCAGAAGACTCATCAGTTGGGAAATCAGAAGGTTCATTAATCAGAACATCTGATGGCAATTAAGTATGTAAAACAGAAGGCTCTTGAGTCAGAAGGTCCATTTTATAAAAAATCAGAAGACTTGTTAGTCAGAATATCATAAGGCCTGTAAGTCAAAAGGCCCTTTGATCAGAAAGCCTATTAGTCAGAAAAGCTGCAGGCCTGTTGGTCAAAAGGCCAGGTAGTCAGAAGATCAGGAGGTCCATTAGTCAGTTAAGCAGAAGGCCTGTTAGTCAGATAATCAGAAAATTTGTAAATAAGGAGATCAGAAGGCCAATAATTTACTAAATTAGAAGGTTTGCTAGTTAGAAAAACAGAAGACTTCTAAGTCAAAGGCCTTTTTATTCAGAAAATCAGAAGACTTTTCGGTTGGAAAATCAGAGTTTAGAACAGAAGGCCCTTGAGTTGGAAGGCCCATCTGTAAGAAGGCCCGTTATCTATAATAATCGGAAGTCCTGTTGGTTAGAAAACCAGAAGATTTGTAAGTCAGGAAATCAGTAGGCCTGTAGTTTACAAAATCAGAAGGCTTGGTAGTCAGAAAAAACAGAAAACTTGTAGGTCAGAGGCCTTTTAGCCAGAAAATCAGAAGACTCATCAGTTGGAAAATCAGAAGGCCTGTTAGTCAGAAAACCAGAAGGTTCAACTGTCAGGAAATCAGAAGGCCTGTAGTTTACAAAATCAGAAGGCTTGGTTGTCAGAAAAAACATAAGCTTTAGTCAGAAAATCAGAAGGCTCATCACTCTGAAAAAGAGAGTTCGTAAATCAGAAAATCTGATGGCACTTTAGCTTGTAAAACAGAAGGCCCTTCAGTCAGAATACAGATCAGAAGACTTGTTAGTCAGAAAATCACAAGGCCTGTAAGTCAAAAGGTCCTTAGGTCAGAAGGCCTGTTAGTCAGAAAAACTGAAGGCCTGTTGGTCGAAAAGCCAGGTAGTCAGAAGATCAGAAGGTCCATTAGTCAGATTAGCATAGAGGTCTTTAGTTAGAATGTCAGACGGCCTGGAAATCAAAAGGGCCCTAATTTAAAAAAAAAAAAAAAAATCAGAAGACTCAGTAGTCAGAAGAACCAGGAGACTTCCAAGTCAGAGGCCTTTCTGTCAGACAATCATAAGGCTCATCAGTTGGAAAATCAGATGGTTTGTTAGTATATCTGACAGCCTCTAAGTTTGCAAAGCAGAGGGCCCTTGAGTCAGAAGGCATGTTATCTAGAAAATCAGAAGACTCATTAGTCAGAAAATCAGAAAATCTGTAAGTCAAAAGGCCCTTTGGTTGAAAAGCCTATGAGTCAGAAAAGTTGAAGGCCTGTTGGTTAAAAGGCCTGCTAGAACATCAGAAGGTCTATCAGTCAGATTACCAGAAGTCCTGTTAGTCAGAAAATCATAAGGCCCATTAGTCAGAATATCAGAAGGCCCTTTAGTGAGAATGTCAGAAGGTCTGTAAATCAGAAAACCAGAAGGTTTGTAAGTCAGGAAATCAGAAGGCCCATGATTTACAAAATCAGAAGGCTTGGTAGTCAGAAAAAACAGATGACTCATCAGTTGGAAAATCAGAGAGTTATTTAAGCAGAAAATATGAAGACATTCTAGTTTGTAAAACAGAAGGCCCCAAGTCAAAAGACCTATTATCTAGGAAATCAGAAGACTCATTAGTCAGAAAATCAGAAGGCCATTTGGTCTAAAGGCTTGTCAGTCAGAAAATATAGAAGGCTTACAAGTAGATAGAAGGCTCAGGAAGTCAGAAGACCTGTTGATCAGTTGATATTCCAGTTTCTGAAACATAAAGAATAATCTGTTTACTTATGTGAACATACAGAGTTATTCCTGTTTACAAAACAGCGACACACAGAGAACATCTCAACACACAAAGAGCATCATGATGAAAGTGTTCAGGTTCCTCCTCGCTCCCAAAAGTGTAGTGTTGTATTTCGTTTTGCTATTTTACAGCTAGGACTTCCTGTACTCCAAATACCAAGATTCTTCACAAATAAATCTGATATCAGATTTGCTCGATTCATGAGTATCTCTGTACATCATCTGTTTCTGTTTCTCTTTGCTGTATTTTGTTGTTTCCTGTGAAGCACTGAGCTCATAACTCCAAAGTTTTATCGCTGAATAAGTTTCCTCTTTTCTTGAAACCACATCTTTATTTCATGTTTTTAAGTTTCACATTTCAGGGCAAGATGAAAAACTGTGATTAGAAAATGAGTCCAAATCTAATAAAACAGTGAATGTGAGTTATGTCCCTGATGGCGATGTGGGAATTCCAATAAAAGCAGGAAATGTAGTTCAGCCTTCAGTCAGTTCATCAGTTTAATTACTTTCACTAAGAATTCATCAACTCTTTGGGTTTAATTATAATCTTACCTCCTAAATGTTCCTGTTTCTAATCTCCCTGAGCTGATCTCAAACGTGTTACCTCCCTCCTCTGGAGTCCAGAGGAGTTGTGAGGCTTTTTTTCTGAGCGGACAGCAGTCAGGGTTTGAAGCGAGCAGCTAATCCTCCAACTATAAAGGTCTGTGTAACCTTTCTAACACAATTTCACAAAAGACTGCTCTGTTTGCTCTGCTCTCAGAAATAAAGCTAATTATGAAAACCCGCCCAAACGTCTTGACCTTTCCCTCTGGGTAATTACAGCTTCTCATTTCTCTCCTGTTATTTATTTATATCCTTTTTTTCTTTCCTCGATGTTTGTCCTCAACACAGCCTCACGCCGCGGCTCTCTCATCATCCACTGGTCGAAAGACAAACAACAGATCAAGAAAAGGTGAAGAAACAAAGTTTATTTCCGGCTTTAACATTTCCTCTGAGGTCACACGTAGAGTGCGACAATGAAGGACAAAAACACTGAAACACATCCTCTTTCTTTGGGGAATCTGGGCAACCGCTCAGGTCACAACTGAGCAAAAAAGCCTTTACCATCGACCTCGTGACATTTCTTTAACGACAGGAAACACAACCCTGGAACTCATGCACAAGTCCAAGATGCTGGTTCCACTTCCTCAACTCTACTCCATACATTTATGGACAAAGACTTCCAAATAAAACCTTCAAAAAGCTGTCGGATATTAATCATAAACATGGTCAACATGGTCTTTCAGAATGTCTTAGAAGAATACCATGAGACTGGAACAAGATTTGCTCAATTTGTGACATCACTGATTGGTGATCTCTTTAAAAGAGCAAAACAGACCAAGGAGCTCCCTGGATGATCCTGTCCTGGAACATGGTCCACTCATTGTGTTGGTTTGTTGTTGTAGTCGAGATAAAACCACCTGATTTAGACTCGATTTGAATTGATGTGTCACAGCTTCAACGAAAATAAGATGGCTGTGAATCTGCTGCAACCTGCCGGAGCAGGGACGCATCTGTGCGGCAATGGAGCGGATCCAGTGTGAGACTGGATCTGAATCTGGTGTGTTTTAGTCATCAGGGGTCGCCTCTGCCTTGTCCAAACACGAGCAAAGTTGGGTTCAGTCAGCTTCACCAATATGTTAATCACCACATGTGTGTTTCTGCTTCAAGTCCATAAATTACCTTTCCGTCTGGGGATCAGGCCCATCTGAGGGAGCAAAGGTGATCATTTCAACAGTAACCCTTGTTACCCAGTCAGGTCATCTAGGCCCAAACCTTGACTCCAACAGCTGGAGTGTCTTTTGGCTTCAAAACTCAGATTAGCAGAAACAAAGTGAGGGTGTCCTTTCTATAAACTAAGAGTTCTCAAATTTCAGCCTGCATCCCCAAAATATTGGTACCAAAGACATGGACTCACCTGCAGTGTGCATACTCTAACAGACCAATTTAAAAATAGACAAAATATATTTTTTTTAAAAAGACCAAAGAAGCTTAATTTATCTGGAATACAAAAAATGAAGTCCTGCGATTGACTGGCGACTAGTCCAGGGTGTACCCCCCTCTCGCCCAATGACAGCTGGGATAGGCTCCAGCCACCCGCGACCCTGAACAGGATGAAGGGTTAAGAAAATGAATGAATGAATATAAAAAATGAGTCCACCCATGGTCACATGTTGCTGTGTTTCCTGAATGAATCTACCTCCTCTGATACCACGGTTATCCTGGTTTAGTAACCTCTGTATGGTGGCCCTGAAATGCAAACCACAACCGCAAAAGACTGAACACAATTCGTAGTTGTGTTAAGCTTTTTGTGGTTGTGTTATTTGATCTGTGGTTGTGTAAAGTTTTTTCCAGTCCTGTTTTTTTTTTTTTTTTTTTCTGTTGTTTTTAGTTGACTTGCATTTGTGTTTTGTTTTTTTGTTTTTGTTTTTTTAATTTGCTGTTGTTTTTGATTAATTTGTTGTTTTTTTTAACTCGCTCTTGTGTTTAGTTTTTTTGCTGTTGTGATTGTCAATATGCAATTTTTTTTTTTCCATTTTTTTAATCTGCAATTGTGTTAAGTTCTTCACTGTTGTGTTTTTTTTTTATTTGCAGTTCCGTTTTTTTGTTTGTTTGTTTGTTTGTTTTCAGAATCCTCTGTCTTTTTTTAGTTAATTTGCAGTTTTGTTATTTAATTTGCTGTTGGTTTTAGTCAATTTGCGTTTGCGTGTTTTAATCTGCTGTGGTTTTTTTAGGTAATTAGCATTTGGGTTTTATATTTTGCTGTTGTGTTAAGTTATTTCCTGCCGTGATTTTTGATTTGTATTTTTGTTTTTTAATCTGCATGTTTTTTTAATCTGTGGTTGTGTTAAGTTCTTTACTGTTATGATTTTTAATTTGCAGTGGGGTTTTTTTTTCAAAATTTACTTTTTTTTGTAGTTTTTGTAGGATTTTTTTTTCTTAATTGTTGTTTTTAGTTATTTCCTGTTGTGATTTTTGATTTGCAGTCTTGTTTTTTTAATCTACATGTTTTTTTTTAACCTGCAGTTGTGTTTAGTCATTTGCGGTTGTGGTTTGCACTTCAGGGCTGCCATACCTCTTTGGTCTTCAACAAATAAATGTGGAAAACAGATCAAACAGATTTTTTGTTTGCATGCTTTGATTTTCATTTTAATTCTTGACTTTATTTATATTTCTGCTCTAATAGATGAAACATGCGAACAGTTTTTGATTTTAAAGACATTTGTACGAGTCCCGTTGCTGTACAGTCAACATGTGTTCAGCACCACGGACAGAGCCGCTGGCTTTTAATCCAACACACATCGAGCAGGAAGTTGAAATCAGCTGACCTTTGGATTTATTTTATGATTAATTTTGCTTTTATCTATGATCAAGTTTTTGTTTTGGGGATCAGATAAAGTGGGGTTGCTATTACCTGAGAAAATTTCAGACAACTGATATTTCAGAATAAAGTTCTGTCAAAAGGAAAGCGTGGAGATGCCATAGGGGGCGTGGACTCACAGATGTATAAGAAAGGTTGTCTTTAGTTTCTGAGCAAACGTCTTGTCTTTGTTTTGTAGATTCAGATCTTGCGTTTCAGCGTCCATCAGGGTCACCGAGCTCTCTATCTCTCCGTTAGCGCCAGTCGATGTGATGAGAATCAAAGGATGACGACGGTGCTCTGCCGCTGGGTTCAAATCTAACATCACTGGGATGTTAGCAGTTAACTTTCCCACAGATTAACTCCATCTTCAGAAGTTTCTCTTCATGTGTCGCTAATTCAAAGCCCTCAGCTTCGCTGTGTTTTAACCGCTCTGTTGTACTCTTACTCCATGTCCCAGTGGGTGCGTTTTCTTTTACTGCTGGTTATTATTCCTCTTTTTTTTCCCCCTCTTTTATCAGCAGTTTAAAGTTTTAATTCAGGCTTTGTAGTGCTTTTAGTTGAAATCAAAGCCTGTTTGTTATTGTTGTTGCAAAGAAACGGAAACCAAAAGCCGACTGGAGAGGCGAAGCTAGCTCTTTGCTGGATCAACAGGCGGGCCAACAGTCGGCGAGGGGAATTAATTCACACAAGAATTCCTGAGAGAGCTGCAAAACATCCACAGAGAGGCACAAAGCAAGCACAGAGACGTGTAAAATTTCCTCAAACGATGCAGCTGTCAGACGTTTTAGACGCTCACACGGTGTGGGGAAGGAAGCGCAGGGACGGGAGGACGACATGGACAGAAAACCTCCAGAAACAGCGGAAACAAACGTCCGGCAGCTTCTGCTCTTTGGCTGAAAACGTGACCCAAACGTAAACTTCCTCCCCGGTGTGTGTTTGTGCATCCGTTTCTGTCACACACACACACACACACACACACACACACACACACACACACACACACACACACACACACACACACACACACACACACACACACACACACACACAGAAAGCAGCAGACAAACAGACTAATTGCTGTTGGCCGATCCTCACAGTCGACCTGGTTTCCTTCATCTGTATCTGCTGAGGGTTTACTGCCTGGCTGACGTCCAGGGCCTGCTCAGTGTGTTTTTGTGTGTGTGTGTGTGTGTGTGTGCGTGTGTGTGTGTATCTACAGGAGCAGGTAACCCACAGAGCAGAGCTGAACCCTGCAGCGTGAATTGGAGGAAAGGGTCAGAGGTCACATGAAGAGGGTCTCCCTCCTCGCCCCCTCCAGCTCTCATTTTGCCGTGCTTTTATTTTGAAATTACCTCAAAAAAGTGATATTTACGAAAGGGTTTGTGTCTTATTTTAAATAAAAAATGTCTTGTTAGTTCTAATGACTACGACTCTTCTTTTTCACCAACCTCAAGAAATCATGAGCAGATATATATTAATCAGGCTTCGTTTGACTCCTTGTTTTTGACTTTTAATGTAAAATAAATAAATAAATAAAAGCCTTTCATCCTTCTTTGAATTCTGTCTCTCCTCACTGTCAACTTTTTTTCAACTCTTTCCTTTGTGCTTCTGCTTTTTTTTCCTTCCTTGTTCCCTTTCCTCCTGTGTTCTCTTTTGAGTTCTGCTTTCCTTGTTTCCTCCACTCTCCTCTTCCGTGAGGCCCTCATTCCTCATCTGGTTGCTTCTTTTTCCTTCCTCTCCTCGCTTGTTTAAACCCTTTTGTTTCCTCCTCCTCTCTTTTTTGAGTTCTCCCTACCTAGTTTCCTTGTCTCCTTGTTTCCTTTGCTCTTAGTATTCTACTATTCTTGTTGTTTCCTCTCTTGTTTTCTTCTCCTGCTTTTTAAATTCTTTCTCCTTGTTTCCTCCTCTTCTCCTCGTCTTCTCTCCTTGTCATCTCCTCACATCCCCTCCTGTTTCTTTCCTCCTCTCCTTCAATCCTTGTCTTCTCCTCTCCTTGTTTCCTCCATGTCTCATCTTTTTCTTCTTTTCATCCTGTCCCTCTCTTATCCTGTTTCCCTCCTTCCCCCTTGCCTCCCCTCCTTGTCTCCTCCTTTCCTTGGCACCTTCCTTCCTGTCCTCCTCTTCTGTCCTGTACCCCCCCCCTTCCCTCCCATCCCTGCCCACCCATCCCTCATCCCTCCTCCTCCTTGTCTCCCTCTGTTTGCTTCATTCCCCCCTCCTTCTTTCCTTGTTTCCTCCCTGTCTCATCTTTTTCTTGTTTTCATCCTCTCCCTCTCTCCTCCTGTTTCCTTCTTCCCCCTTCCCTTCCCTCCTTGTCCCCTCTCCTTGATCTTCCACTCCCGTATCTTCCCTCTTCCTCTTTCCTTGGCTCCTTACTCCCTGTCCCTCTCTTCTCTCCTGCACCCCCCCCCCCCCCCCCCACCCTAATCCCCTTACAGTTCTCACTTTCAGTAGCTTCCTTGTCTCCCCCTGTTTGCTTCCTTTCCCCCTCCTTCTTTCCTTGTTTCCTCCCTCCCTCATCCTCTTCTTCTTTTCATTTCATCCCCCTCTCCTTCCATCCTTGTCTCCTCCTCTCCTTGTTTCCTCCCTGCCTCATCTTTTTCTTTTTTTCATCCTCTTCTTCTCTCCTCCTGCTTCCCTCCTTCCCTCCTGTGTCTCTTCCCTCCATGTCTCATCTCCTTGATCTTCCACTCCTGTATCCTCCCTTTTTGTCTCCTCCTTTCCTTGGCCCCCTTCTTCCTGTCCTCCTCTTCTCTCCTGTATCCCTCAATTTCTCCTCCTTTTTCCTCCCATCCCTGGTCCCCCATCCCTCCTCCTCTTCTCCCCTTACGTCTCCTCGCTTCCAGTAGCCTCCTTGTCTCCCTCTGTTTGTTTCCTTCTCCCTTCCTCCTCTCCTTGAATCCTCCTTGCCTCATCCTCTTCTTGGTTTCAGCTAATCCTCCTCTCCTTCTCTTTTTCTCATTTCCACCCTGTCTCCTCTTTTTCTTGTTTAATCCTCTTCCTCTCTCCTCCTGCTTCTCTCCTTCCCTCCTGTGTCTCTTCCCTCCTTGTCTCCTCTCCTTGATCTTCCACTCCTGAATCCTCCCTTCTTGTTTCCTCCTTTCCTTGGCTCTTCTTTCCTGTCCTTTCTCTTGTATCCCCTCTCATTGTCTCCTCCTTTTTCCTTCTATCCCTGCCTCCTTTCCTCCTCCTTTCCTCACGCCCTCCATCCTTGTCTCCCTCTGTCCTTTCCTCTTCCCCCTCTTCTCCTTTCCTTGTTTCCTCCCTGCCTCATCCTCTTCTTGTTTTCATCTCATCCCCCTCTCCTTCCTTCCTGGTCTCCTTCTGTATCCCTCCTCCTTGTCTCCTCCTTTTCTCTCCTTTTTTCCAGTGGCTTCTCTGCCTTGTCTCTTTCTGTTTCCTTCCTTTCCTTTCTCCTCTCCTCTTTCTGTTTTCTCCTTTTTTCTGAGCCCCCCACCTCCTGATCTCAGCAAAAGCAGAGTGGAGGTGTGAGGAGGTGTGAGGAGGTGTGAGGAGGTGTGAGGAGGTGTGTGTCTGCGTGTTCCTGATGTTTCTCTCCGTGTCATACGGCGCCTCGTCTTCCCGTTCTATTATTATCGTCTCTGCGCCGTGTGGGCGTCCATTAGCCAAACTCATATGCAACAATATGCAGATTCCTCGCTCCATTTGCACGGATCATAAACTCCTGCAGGCCTTCTGCTACATCATCATCACCGCCACCATCATCATCACCACCATCATCTCCATCAGAAGCTGCAGGCGGCGGTGGCAGTGGCGGCGGCAGGCGGTGAGCTGAGCGTCGCGGGAAGTAAATTTGTGCCCTGATTCACTCTGAGATGCTTTCATTAGTTTTTACCCGCGGTGAGGGAGTCAGTGAAGGCATCGCCAACTTTTGTGTCCCTTGTGATGTCATCAGCCGCGGCACGCCAGCATCGTACGGCTCATTTGCATAAAGATGTTGATGAAGACGCTTTTTGTGCTGTTTTCTGAAGTGAAGTTACGCAAAAAGTCAGGACTTTATGGATGAACGGAAACCGTTACAGGAAGAGTGATCTTTACGACGTGTGAAGATGCTTCAGAGGGACTCGGGGATGGACTTGTGGATGGACTCATGGTCCCCTGTGAAAACCTGACCCTGTGTGAGCTCAGAGTAACTGAACAGATCTGCTTCTCATCACGCCTCAAACCAAACCCTCCCCTCTCAGCTCCCGTCAAGCGTTTCGTTGTTTTCTGTAAACAAGTCTAATTCGACACGACGACAGGCTGTTGTTGGATCCTCGAACAGCCACTGATGCTGGCTGAAACGTTTGGGACGAGTGTGAGAATGAACGTAGGCGCTGCTGGATGCTGCCCGTCCATTTTTCAAGTGGCTTCCTGTTCTGGTGTTGGCCGTGGGAGGACGACAGCTCCGCTAATTAATGCAACCATCAACACTAAGTACAACTGTGTGAAGCCATTATCCAAAGCATCCTCAAAACCCTGCAGCCTGGTGTATCCGACGATAACGCTGGTGAAGATTTTAATAACCGCTTCCTCATATTAGCGTTTGTTAATTTGTGTTCTCACATTCAAAACTGTTGATGAATTTTTAATTCCTGCTTCGCTCCATTCAGGAATCTGACACCGAGGTGCAGCCTGGTTAGAAAACAGACATCGCTGTTCAAAAGATGCTCCTGATAAAACAGCAGACACGTTCTCTTTCTCAGAAATATTCTGCTTTCTATCATTTTTGTTCCTTTTTCTCCTCCTTAGGGATACTGTTCTAACATCCTGACAATTGAGACTAGATTTTAGCTTAAGTCGAACATGTTTACTGAGGTGTTAAGTTTTGATGGATGAAATGAAGCCGCAACTCCAAAAGTAACATGAAGCCAATGGTGAGGAGCTATTAGGAATAATAAAATAGAATACAGCCTAGTTAAACTATTCCAGTCTTAATTATCTTGATGCATTCAGTCATTTATTAGATTTCTTTCTGTTTACTTTTCTTCTTTTAAGCATTTCAATATGTTCATCCAACACTTGGGACGTTGATTTCAGTAATATGATGTACAAGTTTAATTTAAAAAATCAATTTCTTCTTTGATTCAATGTTTGAAAAATGTTGTTTTACTTTGTAATAGATTTGGAGTAGTATTCAAATATCACAGTTTCTTAAAATGTATGGAAGGGAACATATACAAGCAAGAATACATATATAAGCAAGAAAACAACCTCACCAGGTCATTTTTGATCCATGTCTAAATGTTACACTTGAAAATAAAGTAGCTCAATGCATGGTAAGTTATCCTGATTTATTTGCAAGGAAAGAACTATCAGCTTAAAAATTCTGGACAGTATGGGTGAGCTTTCTTGCGTTCATTGTTATGATAATTTTTAGCACATAAAGTTACATTACTTTAGCTGCAAGCTAGGTTATGCTAAATTACAAGAACAGAAAGTTACTTTCACTCTAATGCTGTACCGTTATCCTTGCCAGTATAACAGAGGTATGTTAACAGGAAGTGGATCCTGAAGTTTTTCTACCATCGTCCCCATTCAAAGCATGAAAACTGAACAATTGACACAAATGCATAACTTTTTTAAGTTTCCGACTTTGGCAACAGTTTTGCTCCCTCATGATTTAATTTCAGTGGGAAAAAAAAAAACAAAAAACATTCACAACAAATTCACAAACTTCACCTCAACTTCTGGCTCCAACTAGTCTCTGCAGTGTTCAGCTGATGAAAGTAAGTTTCTCCTGAATACAACCTGTGTCAACATTTTCTCCTAAAGTCATTTTGTTCTTCATAAACATTTAAAGAATAAAAATTGCAATGTTTTCATTTATTTATTTATTTATTTATTTATTTATTTATTTTTATTTTTTATTTTTTTCAAAGATTGGATTTATCCACAAAGTTACAGACGTGGATCACAGGGTTGAAAAACTTATTAGGTAATTATTTTACAAAGTTGAAACTTGTTATAATATGTTCAGATGTTTTGCTAAACTTAGAAGAACACCAAAACTGTTAATTATCTTTTTTTTTTTATAACAACAACAACAACAACAACAACAACAATAATAATAATAATAAATATAATAATAATAATAATAATAATAATAATAATGTGAAAAATACAGTTAACAAATTAAAACCAAAATTAAAATAATAACTAAAAAACAAAAAGTCTGATTTATTTTTACATGTTCATTCTGTTTAATGTCCACTGGGGAGGTCATGTTTGTAACTTTATGAACAAAGTCAAATATTTGACTTTTTTAATGCCTTAAGAACAATAAAAACACAAAAAGGAACAAATTGGACAAAGGCTTTCATGTTTCGTGGCTTAGTGTCTTAATATCCTCAGATCTGCTTTCTTTCAAGCTTCATTAACAACTTTTTCAGCATTCAGGAAAAGATTAATTTCATATCTGCAAACAATGACTCTTCAAATAGACTTCATTGGATAAACACACACACACAAAAGGGGAAAAAAGAGAAACCCAAAGATAATGTTTAGATTGATAAATTTAATCTGCATGCTCAAATAATAATAAAAAAAAGAGTAAAATGTCAGTAAAACAAAATGAAATATTGTAAAACATAAGAAGCAGTTTCTGATGGACAAGCTACCAAAAACCTCAGATGTTAATGAAAATAACTTTTTTGTCTTTCTTTAAATGTTTTATCGATCATTCAGAAAAGGGACAAATGAAAAGCTAATGAAGTTAAACTGGAAGATTTTGCTGCACTTGGACAAAAGTTCAGTTTTCTCTTCCCTAACATCAGCTGGTTCCTGTACGCCCACACTTCCTCTCGTAGAAAAACAGATTTTATGACCTCAAACATCATTTCTAGTGTTACATTAGCAGCATGAGCACCATCCCAGGCTCATCGTCCCCAGTGATGGTGGTTTCCCCTCCAGCAGCAGCAGCAGCAGCAGCATCAGCTGGCGAGCCCGTGGTGGTCTTCAATCCCACCCACCGTCAGAAGCCCCCTCCCCTCCTTTCCCCTCCGGTCTCCATCGATTTACACGCAGCAGATTCCTCGCGGCCGAACACTTCCCTCCTTGTACGCGCAGCGCTCATCTCTGACAGCTGAGGCCGGCTTGTAGCCTGTGGCCATCGTCTGGAGTGGACGGACACGCCGAGCAGACAATGATCTGCCTCAGAGCTGCGGCAGATGTCCCGGTGGTCGCTGCAGATGCTGATTGGAGGACAACAAACACAAAAGAAGAAAAAGAAGAAGACTAGCGCTCTGCTTGGAGTTCAAGTGGCAGTTTGCACAATGAGCTGTATTGTAGATGAGAGTATTTTTGTACCAAACAGACGCTGTATTATTGAAGAAAGAAAGCCTCGGGGGACCTTGAGATTAAACCGCTCCTTCAAGCTGCAGGCCAACTGATCTGTGCTACTGGCAGAGAAATATCCAAGAGTTCAGCTTTGATTTAACAATCAGATTAATAAAATAAAACCCTGTGCTCTCTGGGCTGACTCCAGTGGAGCTGGCATGCTGAACAGGCTCTGTGGTTTCCTGAAAGAAACTTTCTGAAGTCGTGGAGCTGATGTTCCAGCTCACTGTGGCTCAGTTACAGCTCAGTTACAAGCCAGAGTCTGGAGTCAGGAGGGGGAACTGAAATACAGAGAGTTTAGTTTTTATCTAACCTTTATTTAACCTGATAAAACCCACTGAGATCTGGATCTCTTTTACAAGGGTGGCCTGGCCAAGAGGTTTGCCGTTAGTGCTTCAGCACGGCACGCTTTGGATGGCCAGTGTGACCGTACCCTGATTTACCTAAGATCTGAAAGTTTGTGTTTCATATTAAACAGTTTATAAAGTTTGTAAAGTGGCTCACACTACAAATAACAATATTTCTCCACACTTAGCTCTACATCACTTTTTATGCAGATTTAGAAAAATATTTCTAAATCTCTTGAGGTACAATTTCTACAGATTAAGCTTCTATGCAAATTCACACTCCTGCCTGCCAGAAGAACCACAATAAAAGTTGGAGGAAGCGATCTAGCCAAGCAGGATTTTGAGAAAGTCAAACACAGTCAACCAAATCAGCCGTTAGGAAAGAAGCACCACTTCCTGCCCTGCTTGATCTGTTTCGTGTTCATTGACACAGATCTGCTGCAACCTGCCGGAGCAGGGACACAGCCGGACCACAACAGAGCAGATCCAGTAAGAGCTGAAATGTTGACTTGAATAGAAACTGATCAGATCCAGTGCTGTGATGGAGCGGAGCTGGACCCGAGGTGGATCTGGTGGACTCTGTCAGTGACGCTGGTTTTAAAGTCTCAAATTCCTGTTTCAGTTGCAGAAAATGAAGAAGCAAACTGTTCTTCCACTAATTCAAGAAATGTATCACTGATTCTTGAGACTTTGGCAAAAAACATGCCCATCTACAGAAAGTGTAATTTTGAGTGAAAGTTAAATTATCCTGTTTACCACATTCAACCTTGATCATCAAAGGTTTTTTTTGTTTGGCTCAAAAAAAACCCAAGCATTTTTGTGTCAAATTTTATATATAAATGTCGAATATATCTTATTAAAAGTAATATATAAATGCTATATTTAGCTACATTTCTAAATATTTAGTTTTCATTCTAATTGTTTAGCCAAGACTAAAAATTCATCTAAGATTTCTACAAACACAGTCGGTTAAATCAGCTATTAGATAATAAACCTAACAAGTTCTGTGACGGCGCTGTTGAAGATCCTGTGGTGAACATAGAAGAAGTAGAGCGGGACTTTCCAAAAATCCTGCTTGGCTGGATTGCTTCAAGAAACTTTTATTTTGGTGCTTCCGGTGGGCTGGAGTGCAAATTTGCATATTAGATAAATATTTAAAATTCTTAGGACCTCAAAATTTTGAAATCTTAGCTAAATATTCATAAATCTTAACTGAATATTTAGAAATATTTGCCAAAGGTTAAGAAATCTTGATTCAATATTTAAAATTCTTAGTGAATGTTCAAAATTCTCACTTAATTTTTAAAGTTCTTAGTAAATTTTAGAAATCTTTGCTTAAAATTTAGAAATCTTGATGAAATATTTATAATTCTTTGTAAATATTCAAAATTCTAAGTAAATATTTGGAAATTTTTGCTCAAGATTTAGAAATCTTGATTTAATTTTTAGAATTTTTAATAAATATCTAAAGTTCTTAGTAAATATTTAGAAATCTTTGCTTTTATATGTAGAAATATTGATTAAATATTTAAAATTCTCAGTAAATATCTAGAAATCTTTGCTTGAGATTAAGAAATCTTAGCTCAATATTTGGACTAAAAACTAAATGTTTAGAAACATAGCAAAATATTCAGAATTAGGATTTATTTTAATATTTGTATAAAATATTTAACACAAATATATATATACAATAAACAACAATTTTTTTTGCAAATATCTTTCTTAATCTGCTTAAAAAGTGATGTTTTAGCGCTTAATGTGGAGAAATGTTATTTGTTATTTGTAGTGGGTGCGGCCTTATAATCCGTGCCTTGTAGCAAAGAGTGTCTTTAATGAGGTGAAAATGGTGAAACCTCCCTTTAAAGTGGACAGCGTGCAGACAGCAGCAGCAGCAGAGGCTCATAAAAACACGTGTCGACTCTGAGAAACACACTCAGCATCTTCGGATTAAACCGAAGTGATTGCAGACCCGCCGAGGTTATTTGAACCTTTATTACTTTTCCCCCTGTGAGTCTGTTGTCAGAGCTGGTTAGCTTCCACTCCCACCTACATCGGCGCTGGAGCGCTTGAATAATTCATGCTATCTGCGTTATTTATGTATTCGCTTATTCATGAAGGCACAGATCTGTATGTGCCGTGTCGCTGCCGGGGAGGGGAGGTAAATGAAGACATCGGGTGAGTTCACGGCGGCTGAGGAGGAGCTTTTATTTTTTGATTTTCACTTTATTCTGATGGTGTCATGAAACTGGATTGAGCACGAGTCACAGTTTCCACAAAGAGGCTGTGACCACGGACAGAGGAGGGTTTGTCCTGCCTCTTGTCTTCCTCCCTGACTGACTGACTGACTGACTGACTGAATGTCACCCTCACTTCATCACTTCCTCACAAAAACAAAAAGTGGCAAACCCCACAGAGCCCCGAGGCCAGGGCTTCCCTCAGCAGCCACCGTCGCTAATCTCATTTAGCGCTCCGTCCTCTGACAACAGGCAGAAACAGACGGAGAGTAATCTGGAAAAAAACGCGGGGAGTGGAGGAGTCAGGGAACAGGGGCGATAAGGGGGCTAAAGTCAGGAAGCCGGCAGCAGATAGCGGCAGCTCAGATAACAGAGCTGATCAGCGGCTGCACGGTGAGCTCTGATGTAGTGATGAGGGTGTGAACATGACAGAGGAAAGCCCCGAGCACAGCCGCTGAAATCCACTTTACCGCTCTAATCCTGACAGAAAAACTGTTGCTGCAACTATTCAACTCAAACTGCACTTTGACCCAAAGATGCTGCGTGAAAAAACAAGTCTGAAAGTCGTTTTCAAGATGCTTTAGCTCAAAAACACATCAGTGCACTTTAAGATAACCCTCAATTTAGAGAGAAATGTGGGCAGCATTGTGACTTTTCAAAGACTCACCAACGAGTCTTTCTGAAAGGAGAGTTCTGGTCAATTTCTATCACTTAGACGCTAAAACTTTTATTCAAAGTGAGAAAACACCAAAGAAAAGATTCTTTAACAGACTTCTTTTTCTTTTATTTCAGCCTCTGTCTGAAACACTTTATTACAGTCTGAAATGCTTTATCTTAGTTTGAAAGTCACTGGATGTTTTCATGCAGTTTTTGAGCACCACTTCCTGTCCTGCTTGATCCGCTTTGTGTTTATTGATGATCTGCTGCAACCTGCCGGAGCAGGGACACAGCTGTACCGCTACAGAGCAGATCCAGTGTAAGCTGACCTGTTGACTTGAATAGAAACCGATCAGATCCAGTGCTGTGATGGAGCAGAGCTGGACCGGAGGTGGATCTTGTGAGTTTTTTTAAATCTTGGATTCCCATTTTTCCTAGTATTCCTGTTTGTGCACAAATTCAAGAAATGTTGTACTAAATCTCGTGACTTTGGCAAAAACATGTCCCACCAAGGAAAGTTTCATTTTGAGTAAGTAGATGAAATTATCCAATTAACAACATTCAGTGTTAATCATCAGTTTTTTTTTCATCTTATTTTTTATTTATTTATTTTTTTTTTTGCCTTAATGTAACATTTTTTTCATGTGTTTGTTTTTATTTAAGGTAAATTATATGATTGTTTGATTACCCAGGGCCCAAAAAAAATTGTTGTTCTGTCCTCAAACAACAGTGTATTGTTTCAGTTTGTTATGAAATTGTGAAAAATATTTAAAATAAATGATTTATATGCCAGTTGAGAGAATAGACTAGAAAAGTATCTTTACACCACCAGGTAGAGAACATTCAAAAATATTTACTTATTTGTCATTTTGAATATTTAATGTAAATAATAAAGGTTGTCGGAGTACATAGCCTTTAAAAGAGGGCACATAAAACTGTAAAAAAAATAAAAATAAATAATATTTAACATTTGATTATCTTTTGTGTTTCTTTAATGGAAACAGACTTGTTTAAAAACTCAATACCTCTATAAAAATAAATAAAACAAATTAATTTATATTGTGTTTAATGGTGTTGACTAAAACAGGAAACAACATGAAAAAAAAGACATTTTGGGATAAAATTTCAGAGTCCAGAGGTTGCAACAAAACATTTTTTTTGGTTGCTAAGATTCAGCTTCATATACAAACAAGTTTAGATTTATTACCACAAAAAAAGATCTTGTGTTATCATATTCTCAATAATCAGTGGTATAGAACGTTTTAGATGCACACATATTAAAATTTTTATACTCAAATTTTAGAGGTTTCACATCCTTAGTTTTATAATAATAATAATAATAATAATAATAATAATAATAATAATAATTATTATTATTATTATTATTATTATTATTATTATTATTATTAATTTTATTTATTTATTTATTTATTTATTTTATTTTTTGCGTAATTTAAAGCTGCAGCACAAATAATCAAACCATTATCTTGCATCAGATTACATTATAATTTAATAAACAGTCAAATAATGAACTCCCTCCCTCATTAACTCTCCATGCTCTCTGCAGGTTTAATGCTAATGTTAGTTTAGCATACTACACCTGCATCACTGAGCCAAACAGCAGCAAGCGTCACATTCATTTTCACTGGATCAGTTTAGCAGAAAGCCTCGTGCAGAGATTCTACGATCTTTTTCCTTAAGTGTCTTCACAGATTCACATTAACTCTTCATGTAAACAACCTGAAGCTGTTAGGATGACCTGTCACTGAGTTAACAGACACACAGACAAGAAGAGCTCGTAAAAAAAAGTCTCTTCTTCTTCTTCTTCTTCTTCCTGTCTGGCTCCGGGACCTGCCGCGTCAAACAGCTGTGCCGCCAGATGTGATTTAAGAAACGTTGTCAGGACGAATTTACTCACTGAACCAGACGCCAGATGAGAACAATAAGCTGTGTGTCCAGAAAATGTAAGATGTGACAGATTTATTGAGGCCTAAGTGACGGCCCTCACGCTCTCTCCCCTTCAGACGTGATTGCTTTGGTTTGACACCATCAGACACTCGGCTGTTTGCTCCTAATTATCCCGTAAGCCACCCAGAAAGATGCTGTAAGATAAACACAGATGAGAAGTGAAAGGAGAGGCTTCGGGGACGAAGGATTTTCCATCTCAGAAGATATTCCAGTGTTCATTTTTAAGGTTTAGCGGTCACAGCAGAGCGTCAGAGTTGTTTCCCTGCAGAGATGCGATCTGATTCGCTGCCGACTTCTTAATATTCTGGCTCCTCCAAAGCGAGGAGAGCTGCAGGGAAATCTAACGGTGTGACTGATGGAATTAACCACGGGGAATCTCCCTGGAAAACACTCGGCTAAATGACGCCTCAGTCATCAGTGACAGAGGATGATTATGGCGAGGGCTGAGGGGCGTCCGACAGCCAAGCCAAGACAAGAGAAGAAGAGGAGAGATGACAACAAGCGAGCACCACAGGAGAGACACGTATTCAGGAATATTTTAACGGAGAAGTGGAAAACTTCACATGCAGAACAAGTTCTGGAGCTTCCACATGTAAAGGAGCAGTGCAAAAAAAAGGAGGTTAGAGACAGATTCAGAAAGAGGAGGAAGTGCAGGAAAATGCACGTTTAGATCAGGCAGTCATATTGAGGGTTTTCGAAGTTTTGAGTAACTTATGTTACTTGGACAAATACCGTGTTTCATCATATTTCCTTGTATTCAGTTTCATTTTTAACGAACAGCATCAGCGTCCCCTGGAAATTTTCAGCCAAACTTGAATGCCTTCTGTCCTTTTTTGGGGGGCAAATTTCAACCAAATGGACTTTGTTTTTGTTTTTTTTGTTTTTTTTGTTATTGTTTTTTTTAAACGTTTTCTTTACTTTGTGAAATGTAAAAAGAAATATCTTACAAGTGCAGTTCCTTGAGTGTCCACTAGAGGCTGTCGGCAGAAGCACCAGAAACCACATACACACCCATTCAAAAAGCCGATGTTTACAGCAGACCTTAACATGTTTACAATCTGGTACAAAACAATGTGATAAGGTTTGCATGAAGGACCCAGATGCTTGATTTTGAAAACAGAAACGCTTTAATATTAACAAGAAAGTTCCAACAAAAGTTCTCAGCAAGGCTGGAAGGCAGATCACAAAAGGAAGTAAAATTCACAGCTGAGCTGGTAAAACAAGGAAGCGACAAATGGACAAATGGTTTAAATCTAAACTGAAAAAAACTCTTACCGCTTGATTTGAACGAGACAGCCAGGTCAAGACTTGACAATCAAACACAGGACAAAGGGAGACGTAGACTTAAACTCAAGACATGACAAATATGGAAGACAAGGCTAAAGTAAAAAGTGCAAACTTGACCTAATGAAGTCATGACACAATGTAGTGTGAATGGATCACTTCTCAATCAGCAAAAACTGGATGGGGGGAGGGGGTGGTTATAAATATGAGTTATTTATGAAATTGATAAACACACAAGTTTTGCTCGTATAAGACCATGGCTGACAAGACTGATGGCAATCCAATTTCACAAGTGCTCTTTTAATTACCTTAACTCCATGACCACTTGGGCTGGCCAGAAGTTTTAAACGGCCGTTTATGCCTCAAATACACTAGATACGTCTGCAGTGCAACATATTCGTCAACTCTCACTGACTGCGTGGTCAGTCCAACAAGATGTATGACTGACAGACAGCTGAAGTCACAGACTTAGGAGTTCCCACACTTCCCACTCCATTGATACACCTCTCTTCATCCATGTTGAGCTGTAAAACCTCAAACCTGTTGACTCCTGGTCTGGCTCTACTCATTATGTCTGTTGTAGTCAAAATGAATACCATCTGGTTTGGACACACTTAGTTTCATTTTGACAGTCACCGGGTGTTTTTAGGTAGTTTGCGTTAACTACTTTGTGTTCCACCAATCTCCTCTCTGATAAATTCATGCATCACAATTCCACAACTAGGGTATTAACCAAGTGGGAACCTTCTAAAATGAGACAATGATGAAGTGCTAAAATCTTCTGTTTCTAGAGTGTCTGCTTGAGGCTTGCTCCGGAAGGACTAAAGGTCACGTAAACACCAAGCCCAGAAAAGCCAACAGAAATAAACATATTTCTCTTCTCTTATCTGAATTGCTAATTTCACTATCAGCACACACTGTACGGAGGGTGATTTTACTTCTAACTCAGCAGTTTAGAGGATATTAAGATAGCGAGCTCGCCCAATCAGAGGCACAGCTCAACTCTCGTGACTGGCAGGCGTCCTATAGCTGTACTCGAAGCCTCCGTCACTTCCAGTATGGCCGGGATAGCCAATCTGCTTCAAAAATCTGTTTTAGAAACAGGTGGGTGATGTCAGGGAGACTCTGTCTGTTAATTATATATCCTATGGTATTAACTGCTACCTGCTGGACCAACCACACAACGAGACCACTATGGAGTGGATCCAGTGTAAGCTGACATGTTGAATTGTATAGAAATCTATCTGATCTGGTACCGTGATGGGGTGTGGACGCATCTGGTGTATTTCAGCCATTAAAAAAAAGAAAAAGCAAACTTTATGTTGATATCCGGGGTATTATGATTCTGTATAGGAATCTACGTGCAGGGTCATTCTCATTACCGTAACTCTTCAACTATTTGTGCAAGAGAACAAGATTCAAACAGTTCTTGAAAGAAAAGAAGATGAGCTTTCTGTGCATGATCTTTGAAAGAGAAGATATCAACAACAAAAATAATCCAAGTGGCCCTTTGGATTGTAGATGAGCCTGGGGGTGAGAGGATGAGCTTTAGCGTTTTAAGAAAAATAGAGCTCTTACGAATTCCAGCTCCTCACCTGACCCTCAATTCAGCAATGGGTCTTTGGTGTCATCGTTTCTTATTCGGCGTTTGACTCTCAGGGATTCAAAACTCAGAAAGTGATGGAGGACATCACCTGAATTTCCTCCTTGTTTCACTCAGGATCTGTTTGACTCGAGCTGTCAGATAAATGTTTTATTTCTGTTCCCATCACTGATGTGGCTTGAAGCCCTGAGCGCAAAAATAAGATTTGTTTTTCTCACAAAATCTGAATTTTTGCAAAGAAGAAAGATAAAAAAAACGAGCAAGGCGATGTGCAACAAGACGTCTCAGTCACAGCATGTGTGTTTGACTACAGGCCTGACTCTGTGTGTGTGTGTGTGTGTGTGTGTGTGTGTGTGTGTGTGTGTGTGTGTGTGTGTCTACAGTATCTGTCCCTCATCACAAACCCCATGAATAAATTATAACCTGAAGTTTTGGATTCTGGAGCTCCAGTCTGGATTCCTCCCGGAGACACCGGGCCGTCTCAGTTTTTGTTTCCCAGCTCGTCATGCTCGTCTTCTCGCCCGACGAGGCGGTTGACCTGGCGGCATCTTCATCTCCACGGTGACTGACTGCTCCCGGATCGAGGGGGGAAGCTGCCCGCGGCCGACCTAAATCTTTGATGGCACCCTGAGGTCCCGTAAGCAGAGCCAATAACCGGGAGACGGCTGTTCTCTGCTGCTGTCCATGAAAAAAACATTCAGCTCAAACAGGCCGTGCAGGCGATTCGTCCATATGTATGAATGTGTTTATGATGCTGCTGAATTATTGGCTGCGCTGCTTTTCCTCCCCTGAAAAAAGGAGTTTAGACGTGTGGACTGTGCTGGTCCGCCTCACTGCTCCTGGATATGATATGAAATCTCAGCAGCCTGAAGGCAGCACGGATGGTGCGTTCACAAACACCAGAGACCAGCCGAGCATGTGCAGAAATTTCAGAGCAGGAATCAAACGGGAAGATTTCAACATCATTCTAACAGCAGTGAAAACAGACCCTGCTGAAGGAGCTTTGATTTTAAACTTCATGGAAAAAGCTTACATAATTTAAAAGACTTACTTCTGGTTAATATTTTAAATTTGAAGCATCGCACCCAAGGGTTATAATATAAGGGAAGGGATCACATGTAAGAAGAACACAAAAAATGAGAGTTTCTTTTAAAGGTAGAGTCTGCAGGATTTTCCTAAAATATTAAACACCAACTTTAACAGGAATAATGCTGCTCATTCATCTCTTGTAAGCCTCTATACATGTGTGTCAGTGTCTGCCTCAACCCCCTCCTCTGCCTGAATGTTGATGCTTTGGTATCAGGACGTTTCTGGGCAGAGAGTAAGCATGGCTACCTCAGCCAATCACAGAGCACCCAGTGCGCAAGTGACTTTTCGTGTTGATGATCAGAATCTGAATATTTAATGATCCCTGAGGAGAAATTGCTTTTCTATTACAGCTTTTCTCATTCAAAAGTGTTTAAAATAAAGAAAGTAGGAAATATGAACTATAAGTAAAAAGAAAGTACAAATTAAAAGATAAGTGGCACGTGGAATTGAATATAAGCATAAAACTAAAATATACGTTTATACATTAACTAAGAATACGGCATAAAATAATGACATAAATTATGGCTTTTTGCACAAATACTGACCTAAGTTATGTTCTTGCACAGGTAAGGTAATTTCGCAAATGACAAATCTAGAAGACAATACTGGTTCTGTAATTCTTAGTGAATGGATAAATTAACTTTGACGTGTCTGCTTAATATATGTGCTTGATATGTGGCGAGACATTAACAAACAAAAAAAATGATGAATGATATAGTTGTTATATGTTATCAAATTCAAGTATTCTTTCAAAAACTTTTGAAGTTTTTTCACATTTAAAAAATTCATTATTTTTCTGCTTTTTTAATTTTGAAACTTGCACTTGAAAAATAAATAAATACAATTTTGTGCATTTTTTGCATTTTTGATATTTAAAAAAAAATGCATTTTTGGAAATTTTAGCAAATATTTTTTAATTTCTCTTTTTTTATTTTTTTATTTTTCTGCATTTTTTTTTTTTTAACTTTTACATACTTTGTCAAATTTCACTCTTTTTTTTTTTTTTTTTGGAAATTTATCCAAAACTAAAAAACAAGACTTCACATTTACAATTTCATAAATTCCAAAGTAACTGATTGTTTCAATAATTAATTACTCGATTCTATTGAATTTTATAAACTAGATTTTGTGAGGGCAAAACTCTTAAGTTTAATTACTTAAGTAACTTGTTGTAATTGTCCCTTTCCTGTTCAGTGTGTGATGATGTTAAAACCAGGCCATAAACGTTTTTTTCTTCTGTTAAAATCCACTTTTTGAATGGGTGTGTATGTGGTTTCTGGTGCTTCTGCACCCAGCCTCTAGAGGACACTTTGGGAATTGCAGCTTTGACACTTCAGCAGCAATTGTACTAAAGTCCTTTCTGACTGGATTTCATTATAAGCTGACAAGCTGCACGAAACAAACGTCTCCAGTGAAAAAATCACAGTCTTGAGATTTCTTGTTGTGTCTCGATAACGGAGATGTTGGAGATCAATCTCTGCTCGCAAATTATTTATACCCAGGATGTTTTACAGTTGAAGACACATTTAGGTTGATTCTTGAATTTTTAAAGGCTTTAACATGCAGTCAGAGATCGCTAAAAGAGTTTTCCAGGCCACGTATCTCAGGTTTAGTTTTGAGACGTACCAGCATCTCTACAGCAGCTGTGAGTGATTTGAGTTTTTATTTAAGACACCAAAAACCGCTGAGAGATAAGTCGAGGGATTTGTTGTTCTGATTGTTTTCAGAAAAGAAGGAAAAGAGACCTTTTCTGGTTTACGCTTTGCTGGAAATGTTTGTTTCCAGGATTTTTAGTCTTCATGTAAATGTAGGATGAATTGATCGACTCCCAGGAGTGAAAATCAGCTTAATGCTGAAATTATGAGCTGGAATAAAGACCTCACAAATATTTGATAATGAATGATTCAGATTTCTGAATCTATCTGCAGACATGCTTTGAAACATGAGCCCACACAGACGGACAGAAAGTGTCCACAAAGAGAGAAATATTAGGAGATGAGAGGCGGAGAGAGCTTCTTTGTTTAGTCTCATTATTCGTAGGCGTATCAGCTTCCTAACACAGCCCATCGGAGCTGCCAAGCCTTTTCTGGAGGCAGAGGCTAAGTAAGCACGCCGCCGCTGCCAGCAGTTTGTTGGCAAACGCCAACCGCCACCTGCTGCTGCTGTCGAGGTGGCGTTCGCCGCGACCTGGCAGAGCATCTGGCAACCAGAGAGTCGGCAACGTCCCCCGAGGGCCCCGCTCAGTCACCGCCAGCCAGCTCCCGTCTCCCCCCGCTGTGGAGGATTTCAAGGGTGTAACGCAGGATGTAAACGAGGCCTTTTTATTCCGCCGAACACAAACGCACGGAGAGAGGAGCAGGGAGTGGGAGAGAGGAGGATAAAAACAGACGAGCGGAGAAAAGGAGGAATAAATTTTAACCGACAGAAACAAATAAAGATCCCCAAGTGTTCAGTCCTCCAGCAGAGTCCAGGAGTGTTTCATTCAAGAGCCAACGCGCTGAAAATGAACAGACAGGACTCAGATTTCTCATGTTTATCGAGAAATAAAACCCAATTTAAATTTCATGTTTGTTCTTGATCCAAGTCTGTCGCTGAACCACGCTTACGACTTTTACGCAGCGCTGAAAAACGTGTGACAGCCAGAATTACTTCCAACATCAAGACTGCACAAAAACGTGTTCATAAAAATAATGTTTGGCTGTAAACTTGACTGCGCTATAGTCACAAACCCAGCTGAAGCAGAGTGGAAAAATAACCCACTTTCTGTCTTGTGGAAATGTTTTGAAGGGTCAAAGTAGTCGCCTCTGTCTCTGAGTCTGATCTCTATTCTGGACGAATCAAACACTTGTTGAAGGATGTTAGAAAATTTTCCACCTGCTCTGTTGGATGTGACTGCCTGTTGCTCCAGCTCTCTCATCTTTGTCTGTTTCTTGTAATTTTTTCATCTCTTTTCGTCGTTTTTGCATTTGGAGTGGATCATTACTTTGTAAGGTTCATTTGTTGGTCGTAGACTCCAAACTGGTTTTGTCTTCTGTGATATTTTTACTTTTTTTTTTCTCCTGTGTTTGTCTGGAGATCCTACATGTAACCATGGCTGCATTGTTTACACGTGAAATCAGCTGTTAGCAGCCTGTAGCATGTCAATGCTAAATGGTGCACTGCCAGATGTTTCCCCATAAGGGGGGAAACATCAGCTTAACAGGACATGGAGTCTACTTTTTCGAGTAAAACTTTTTGAGTAAACTTTCGTGCTCGGATTTGTTTTGTGCAGCTGAAAAAAGCATCTATTCAGTGCACTATTTTATAACTTAAATTGCGTATATATTTTTATTCTTCTCTGTACAAAGTTCTTTATTTAATATTGCAATTGTTATTATTTTTCTCTACTACTTAAGCTCAATTTTTTTCTAATTTTTGTAATATTTAGTGTTTCTCGTAGTGTCTTTCTATTCACAACAATTGTACTGAGAGAGGCAGTTTAAACCGGAGTCAAATTCCTTGTATTCTTGAAAATACTTGGCGAACAAAGGCGATTCTGATTCTGATTCTGAAAAGATGAGACTTTATTTCTGCATTGGTCACAAAAAAAACGCAGTCGTCTGTGGTGACTATTTCTCGACAGGAAGATTTTGTGCCTGGTGATATGATGGAGTCTATTTTATAAAGTCTATGGATGGAGTTCAGGATGGGATACCAGAGCCGGGCCCAGGTGAAACTGACGCGGCTGCTGTCCCGTCAGACAACCCAGAGTCTACGCAGTAGTATATATAGATATTTTTTTTTCTTTCAAGAGTCTTATCACTTCTTGACTCTACCTTCAGATATTTTACAATCCTTGACAAAAATACACCAGAACGTTAGCTGTCAGTCATTGTTAAATGTGGCGTAAAACCTCGTTTTTAACCTCTTATAACTAATTAAAACAAAACTTTTCAGAAAAAAAGAGGACCTGAACACAGGACAGCCAAATGATATCTTCAAATCACCACAACAATCAGATGTGAGAAACATTTCTGCGAGGTGTATTACTTTTTTAAAGTCTGACCACAGCCCATCTGGAATGACTGGGAAGATGGATTTTTTGACCTATACTGCAGCCAGCCACCAGGGGGAGCAGTTTTTGTGGCTAAGTCTTGGTTTTCTGACTCTAGATCAGTGGATAAACCTCTGATAGACCTCTCTGTTTGTCTCTCTATGGGTTTTGTCATGACGGCTCAAAGCATGTTGCTTTATACTACGAATTTTCAAGTCAGATCTGATTTCAAACTTTACATATGTTGATGTGAACGCAGCATTAGCATAAGTTACTTACCTAACAATTTCTTAACAGTTGAATATGCCCTTTAATCATTCAGTCTCATTGTCTGAGTAACTCAGAATAATTGTGATGTCTGGGACTAAAGATAGATCTGTGGAGATGAAATGATCTGCTTTATGTTCATGAGACGAGCCCAGGTGGAGAAAATAACCAGAGAAAGGAAACAGAGTTCAACCCTCAAGTTTCGATTTTGTTCAAAGCTTATTTTACATCACGTCTACCATTAAAAAAAAAACAAAACTTTAAATAGCTGTGAGAATAAAAGCGCCTCAGATGGAGAGAGGAGCTCTTAAATGAAGTCTGGGTCTGTAATGAGACATTAGGAGTCTGACAGTCAGCCTCTTTGTGACAGCCGTAAACGTGGCTGCTGCTCCCAGCCTCAGGAAAACAAGAAAACGCTGTCACAGCCGTCAGTCATCCCTGACAGTTCACCCACACTTTAACCACTTATTAATTACCCATAATCAATTAATCACAGCTGAAAGGAAGAAGGACAGGCGGCTGACAGTTCACATGAAGAGGAAATAAAGCTCAGAGACATTTAAGTTTAGAGGAGCAGGATTTCTACGAGTCATCTCCAAAGGGATACTTAAGTGTGATTAGAGATAACCCCTGAGCCGCTCCTTCAAAATAAAAGCAGAGTCTTCGACCTTTCAGTGCTGGTTTTAACAGTTTGGAAAGAAACCGTAAAAGTTGTCCAGAGGAGCTGAACAGAAACGTCCTGACAGCTCTAAACCAACATTATGTTACATGATTTCTATTATTGATCTCTGCGTGTTGCTCCTCCAGCTGCAGAGCTTTTCTTCACCTTTACATCGCTCACACTCCGGCTCGTGTTGTGCATGAATATTTCATTGTTTTATGTCGAGCTCTGTTGTTTACCAACTGGTCTCACCTTGAAATGCACCTTGAGGGATGAATGAAGGATTGTGAGAAGTTTTCGCTCAGACCGAGGAGGAAAACTTGTGCTGTCTCTGCGATTGATTTCCAGCTAACTTTTGTTAATACTCCTCTCACTGAGACGCACGTTTTTCTGCTTTTTAGACTCAAAAACATCCAGACGAGACGGATCGAGCTGCAGTTGTTTGTCCTCTTTTGTTTCGCTCGTCTTTCATCCTCACATGAAACAGCAGCTTCTTCCAGGAGAGGAGCAAACAGGAAATTAAGCCTGATGATTACAGGAAACGGCTGCATTAAACCGCCCGGGCGCTCACATTTAGGAGTTGTTTTTCACGCTCGGACACGGCGGCGTTGCCTCGAAGCACCCAGCGCTGGTTTC
Source organism: Halichoeres trimaculatus (assembly GCF_033239565.1). NCBI lineage: Eukaryota > Metazoa > Chordata > Actinopteri > Labriformes > Labridae > Halichoeres > Halichoeres trimaculatus. Next base: position 34,938,297 of record NW_027437185.1, on the reverse strand, counting down.
TGTCGGGATAACATGTGAGTGGTGTGATGTGTCGACCTCTGACCCTCCCTTAGTGTTTCCACTCCCACGTCTTCTCTCCCTCCGTCCTCCCACTCATCACTCTCCCTTCCATCATGCGGCTCAGCGAACAGCTCGCCGTCATCTGGACGCCGTTTAATTTCACTTCGATTATCAGCCAGCACCGCTCTGAAACCAGAGAGGAGAAGAAACGCTTCCAGCTAACCAAAATATTTAAAAAAACATCCAGTTTGTGCAGCTCCTGCTTAAGAACAATATACAAAGATGATTTATGATAATAGGACTAAATGTTGAGCGGCTGAGACGCTGCCCTCAGAGTAAGGGTCAGCAAATAGACTGCCCCACGCCAAATCAGGTCCACGATAGAGATTTCCAGGATATGTTACTGAAATAAAAGCTGAATCCGAGAAAAAGGAGCCAAACACGTCCTGAAAAACAGCCTGAAAAACAGAAAATAAAGAATATTCAATAAACAGGAGTGAGAAGCAGCTCAGCAGCAACTTTTAAACCCCCATTAGCCATGTCTGTGAATAGCATGATGCTACTCTGCCTTCTGGTATTCCCTCTGTTGCTGGGTTAGCACAGCTAGCTCGTCCATCTTATTGGAGATAGATCGTACGTTCCCAATAACGATGGATGGAAGGACAGGTCTATGTCGACACTTCTTCGCTCACACCTGTGAACCAGCACGTCGTCCTCACCTCCTCCTCCTCACCTTGTGGGGAAACATCTGGCCTTGCACCAGTTAGCATTGACATGCTACAGGCTGCTAACAGCTGAGTTCACATGTAAACAATGCAGCCATGGTTACATGTAGGATCTCCAGACAAACACAAGAGCAAAAATAGTAAAAATATCACTGATGATAAAACCAGTTTGGTGTCCATGACCGACATATGACCCACTCCAAATGCAAAAGTGACGAAAAAAGAGATAAAACCTCAGAAGAAACAAACAAGGAAGAGCGAGCTGCTGCAACAGGTAGCCACAACAGGGCAGCGTCTAGCAACAGGGAGAACATCTAACGTCCTAACTGGTTCATGACATGTGGGAGGGGTGGGGCCTCAAACACTAAGTTCTGCCTATAGCCCCGCCCCTCCAGACGGCTGGCCAATCAGTGGAAAGAGGGTTTGTGGGAGTAGGAGCTAAAACCTAGCAGAGGCTGAAGTAAGGTTTTGAGAAAAAAACAGAGATTTGTCTGAGATGTAAATCATTTAAAGATACTAGGGGGGCACCAGAGGGACAGAATTAAGACTAAACTAAGCACAGCACCCACTCTTTAAGAAGACTTGGACAAATAGCGTGGATCGTGAAGGTGAACACTGCAAAAAACTGAAATCTTATCAAGTGTTTTTGTCTTATTTTCAGTAGAAATTGTCTTTTCAGACTTAATATGAGCCACATTCAACTGGTCAGTCCAGAAAAATGTCTAGTTTCAAGTTGTTTCAAGGCAAAAATTAGGTCTAAATTTCTTGTAACATGTAAAAAAAAAATCTGCCAATGGAACAAGAGAAATTTGCTAAAATATTTGCTTGAAACTAGAATAATGTCTTAATACGAGAAACTTTTCTCTTGTTTCATTGGCATTTTTTTTTTTTTTTTACTTTTTACAAACATTTCAGACCTCATTTTATTTGTCTTTAAATAACTTGAAACAAGACATTTTTCTGGACTGGTCAGGTGAATGTGGCTCATATTAAGTCTAAAAAGACATTTTTTGTCTTGTCACTGAGGACAACCTTTACTCAGGTAAGGTAACAACGACATGAGACGTAAACCAAATAGAACATTGGCGCCAACTTATGACGCTATTTGGTACTGCAATAGCTCAGCCACAACTACAAAACAATTACTGAAGGTTTTCTGCTCTAGTCACCAATAAAAAAGTTTATGAACTGGATTTCTGATTCACAAAATGACTCTAGAGGAAACAAACACAATAAACAATGAGCAAGAAGCAATGATGGTTTCAGTTCCGGACTCAAACTCAGGTGTCTTTCTGCTAATGTTCACCAGATCCGCGTATCCGATCAATCTAAATAGATATCTATTCAGGCTTTTGTGTTTGATTGCTCTGACTTCATGCTTCTGCTCCATCCCAGCTCCAGCAATCTGTCGCCTTCCACAGCAGATACACAACAACTCTGTTTTTCTGGATGCTGGACCATGATGCACTTGGGTTGACTCTTAAACTTTCTGACTCTTGATTTTGAAACAACCGAGATTACATCAGATTGTATCTCACTTTATTAAAAGGTCAAATTTGCAGAGGCTCAGGGTCCATTGAACGATATGTCAGGCTTTTCATTCAGTAAAAAGTTAGTGTTACACCTTTGATGGTATCAGATGGTTTTGCATATCAGATGTTGCAAAAAAGGCTCATTTGAAGTGTAAGGTTGAGGTTTTCATAGGGATAAGAGAGGAGACGGACTTAATGTGGATCTGGTGGAAGTACATCGTAAGGGGAACTCATTGTGTTGTTGTTATCACCACATTCACGTCTAAAGAGCGTGTTCTGGTTTCTCCAGGCTTCATCTCAAACTTCCTCCCCTCCAGCCTCTCACATTAGGACTGAAACGTCGGGGATGATTGATTTGCAGAAGCTAAAAACACGATGAAAGATCCGTGTTCAGACAGCGGCAGCTCTCGTCTCACCGTGTTGGATTCCTCCCTCTTTGTTCCACTTCCTGTGTGAAGGTGTGGCTGGAAAATATAGAAATGTATGAAATAGTGAGTCTCAGCTCTGCCTGCAGACTCAGCAGGAAATGAATTATTGAAAAGAGCGTATCAATAATGCATCATCAATAGAAACCAGGAATTCTTCTCCAGGCCCCTCCAGCTAACACACACACACACTAAAACACACACACACTAACACACTGGAACATCTCACCACTTTATGCCCACACACTCCATGAACATAAATTATCGGTAGAGGATTACTGTAAATGTTCAACATCACACAGCGCAGAGTATAGCTCGCTTTAACTGACTCTGGTGATCATCTCAGAGCAGGGTCAGGTGTGTGTGTGTGTGTGTGTGTGTGTGTGATAACCCTGATTCAGAGCAAGTGTGTGAAGCCTATATATATGTCTGCTGGCTGCAGGTCTGTGTGCTGACTCATTGGGTCTTTTTCATACCGGCCACTGTACACTCTCCTTACCCGCTACCCCTCCGTTTGGGCGTCAGCGCGAGTGCCTGAACAAACCCGATAAAGTAAGATAAATATTATTGTTATTATTATCATTGTTAATACTATTATTAGAGGACAATGTGTTCTATGAAATTATGATTAAATTATAATAAATTATCCAAACACCAAACTATTCATTAGGGGACAATTTATTACTCAAAATGATGATAAAAAAATTACAGAGGAAAAACAAAATTAATGACCATCAAGTTTTCCACAGAATATGTTTGCTAAAAATAAATAAATAAATAAATAAAATAAATACATGAATAAATACATAAAATAAAATAATGAATCAAAATAAATACATAAATAAATAAATAAATAATAAAATAATAAAATAATAAATAAATAATAAGAAATAAAGAAAGAAACAATATAATAAACAGATAAATAATAAATAAAATAATAAAATAATAAATAAATAATAAGAAATAAAGAAAGAAAGAATATAATAAACAGATAAATAAATAAATAAATGATTATTTACCTTTGTGAGAATTGAACACATGTTAAAACCTGACTAGTATATTTACCCCATGTGAAAGTCTGACTGAGTGTATGACCAAGGGATTTATATTGGGGGCAATAAGGCAGACGGGGGATAGCTTTAACCGTAGGGGGTCAGTTTGAGGAAGAGTAAACCCCCACTGAAGTTTGGACACGTGTTTTTTCTCAATCTCAACAAATGTCGTGTATTGACAAGGGTGCAGGCAGCTGTCCTGGGGAATATTTATCACCTCAGCTCAAACTGTATATAAGCCAAGACAACCTCTCTGTTGGGAGAGAACACCTAGCAGAGGTCTTCTCTCCATGCTGCATGTGAATAAAAGGAAATGGTTCATCACACTGTTATTTTGTAATCTTTAAAATTAGTTTGAGTGCAACAGGAAAAATTTCCCTGACACCTTTCACTGGTGCACCATCAGTTATAAAAGACACCTTAAAAGCCCAGGCCATCTTGAAGATCTACTATTCTCATTCTCCAGTCTCTGGTGGATCAAGGCAACAACTTCCTCTCCTCTAAGACGCTGCTGTGAAACCATGGCAACACAAAGTTCCTTTTTCCACCTGTTAGAGAAGTTTGTCCCCAAGCTTCCTGTTGTGATTATATCCTACACCTTGATGACGGGGACTGTGAGTGTGACTTCCGTCATGAAGGGGGGAGGGTGTGAGGGTTGGTAATGAGAGTCTGCTCCTGGGTCTTGTAGAGTCAAAAGTGGTTTCTGGGTCTGGTTTCAGCCTCAGGTCTTTGTGGCAGCAGTGGTTTGGTGTCTCTTCTCTGAGGTTTCTCTTTGTTTTAGGAGCCTGTTTGACTCAGATCAGAATGATTCATTTTTTTCCATTTGCCTTGTGATCCTCAGTGATCTTAAACGACATAAAAAATGAAATCTTATCAGGTGATTCTGTATCTTATTATTTTTGATATGAGCCACATTCACCTGACCAGTCCAGAAAAAAAAAAAGTTCACTTCAAGTTATTTAAAAACAAGAAAGAGGTCTTGCTTGAGACAAGCACAAATTAAAAATAAATAAATGAATAAATAATCTGCTCATGTGATAAGAAAAATGTGCTTGTCATATTTCTTGAAATTAAAATAATTCATAATACAATATTTTTTTCTTATCCCACTGGCAGATTTTTTTTTTTATTTATATATTTATCTTAAAATATTTCTATTTATTTATTTTTTAAACTTGGTTTACTTGTTACAAGTAATTCAGACCTAATATTTGTCTTTAAAAAATTGGAACACAATATTTTTTTGGTCTGGTCAGGTGAATGTGGCTCACATTATTCTGAAAAAGACATTACTACACAGAATAAGACAAAAGCACTTGATAAGATTTTAGAGTTTTACAGTGTAGTGGCCTACGCTCTGCTGCAACATGTAGAAATGCCTCTTGTTCCACAACTGCATTGCAAAAACTGAAAATCTTATCAAGCATTTTTGTCTTGTTTTGAGTAAAAAATGTCTTATGGAACTTGATTTAAGCAACAGTCGACTTATCAGTCCAGAAAAATGTCTTGTTTCAAGTTGTTTAAAGACAAAAATGAGGTCTGAATTGCTTGCAGCACATAAAAAAAAATAAAAAAAAATACATTATTCTAGTTTCAAGCCAATTTCTCTTGTTCTATTGGCAGATTTTTTTCTTTTACTTGTTATAAACAATCCAAACCTTATTTTATGGTTTTAAATAACTTGAAACAAGACATTTTTCTGGACTGGTCAACTGAATGTAGCTCATATTAAGTCTGAAAAGACATTTTGAACTGAAAATAAGACAAAAACACTCGGAAAGATTTCAGTTTTGTTATGTTTTGGTATGGTTTGGTTTCTGTGTTTCATGGCACAACAAATCCACACACGTCTCAGAAACTGGAACAAGAGCAAGTCAGTTTGAAGAGAACGTTTCAGTAAATTTCCACTTAATCATTCGAGACTTAAACAGAACCAAACGGGTGAATCACTTGACTTGTATCAGGAATCTGCCACCTTCACATCCTCTCCTTTATGCTTGTGTCAGGGCTGTGAGCACTCACAGGTTGTGGAGGTTGTAGAGCTGGACTAACTTAGCACGCTGTGTGTGAGGCGACTGCTTCAGGGAAACAGAGGAACAGATTAGAGCTTTCAGGAGCGACCTTCTTGATCAGTTTTCCATTTTAAAACAAATCACACAAGGTCCAGACGTATCACGTACCACCATGAACGCTTGCTACACTCTTATTTTGCTTGTTAAATTGTCCTCATGGTGTTTCTAGCTCTTCCTGCAAAGATGATGGAGGTCAACAAGCAGTTTTGCTAGTTTTGGCACAGCAGGTGATTTATGTTGGAAATTATGATGTTGTGACAACAGGATTCACTTTATTTCACTTTCCAACCTTCAAAAAATATTTCAGAAATCAGAAAATAATGAAATGTGATGGATGTGTCTTATTTTCTTTACATCTGTTGTGTTTTTCCCCCTCAAGTTTGTATTTCTCATACTATTTTCTTTGCAAAGTAACTTGCATGAGGATGTTTTTGGAGCATCTTTAAATGAAGGCATTTACTTTTCTTTTTCTTTTTGTAACAGGAAAAAAAGAAGACTTAAAAAGAAGGTATAAAACAATAAACCATCAGACTGGTGTGTATAAACAACAGGTAAAGGCCTCTCAAGAGGAAAAAAAATGAGCTTTTGGATTTCAAAAACAAAATATAGAAAAATGTGTTTGTAAAAAATCCAAAATTTCTGATTTTATTTTTAAATTTCCTGTTAGAAAATCAGAGAATATGAATCTGTAAAGCACAGATTATGAGCAGAAAATCCTTCAAAGAGCTGAAAGTTTCCACCATCAGCCGCTCTCCTTTGCCGTGTACGTGCTCTCGGTTGTGTTGCAGGAATAAAGAGCGGCCACAGAGCCGGCTGAGGGGGCCGAGGGGGGCCGAGGGGGTTGCGTGTGGATGTAAATGTGCACAACCAGGTTCACATCTGAAGCCCGAGGCTGCTGAAGACTCTGATGATCCCTGAGGTTTTGAATAACTCGGCACAGAATGACGAATCCTGTCAGGAGCACCGCGGGGACCGGCACACAACAAGGCACCGCTGCAGGGAAGGAAAACGCTTTTTAAAAAATAATAAAAGCAACCCTGATGACTTCCCTTTCATCTCCCCCAAAAAATGAGATGTTTGGTCTGAAAAAAATCAAATCAACTAGAGGTTTGAGCGAGGAAAGCCTGCGTGAAATGAAGCTGCAGTCGTCTGGAGAAAACAGCGGTTTGTTGTTCTAACAGTGTGATGATAAAGACCACGGACAAGCAGCTACGAATCCATATTTAGTCACGTAGGCGTCAAACATTTATGAAATATGAACAAAAGAAAGAGTGTTTGTGTTTACAAGGAAGGGGTAAAGAAAAAAAACACTCACAGTTTCATCTTTTTTATCCTTTGGAGAATATTCTCAGACTGGAGAGGAATATTACGTCCTTGATTTCTGAACACAAACACTCAAAATAAACCGAATTCAGCAGCTTATAAAGAAAATAAACACACATCTATGGGTAATACTAATGAAGTCACAGCTTAACAATTAATAAGAAGCTCACAGAGGAGCACGAACGTCCTGTTTTAACCTGGATCACTGTCAGAAAGACGTGTCCATGATTTATCCTTTCTATTTGTTATTTTAACTATTTCTACATAAAAAATATTGATTTACATAAAAACTTTGTTTTATTTATTTAATTGACAAGCCTTTCTGACAGTGATCTAACACCACGGACCTGGTTCATCTTGAGTTGTGACTGAAATAGTGGGTTGTAAATATGTATGTACTATAAATGTGATGTTCCTGCCTCTAATAAAAGCATGCTTTAAATTAAAGCCTGTTATTAGAAGAAAAAAACTTAGAAAAAAAAGACTCATCTCAACCTTTTATTTCTTTATTTGTCTATTTATTTATTAATTTACTTATCTATTTATAATCATAAACTTTATTTATTTATTTATTTGTTGTTTTTTATTGTTTAAATTTAGAGTGCAAATTGTACAATAGCTTTGAAGTTGTAATTTTTGGCATAAAAATGGACATTTGGCAAAATAAAGAGTATTTCTGGTAATCTACTGCAATTTTTGGATTATTTGTTATTTGGATTCTGATTTAAAAAATGAAGCAGGGCATTATTTGCTAATTTAATGATACACTGATTTTTTTTCGATGTATAGAATAATTATTTTTGAAGATGAAGAGTTATTTGTAAGCTGGAATAAACATGAAACTTTATCTTAATGCATTTTTGTATTATTATTATTATTATTATTATTATTATTATTATTATTATCATTATTATTAATAATGATAATAATAATAATAATAATAATAATAATAATAATAATAATAATAATAATAATAATAATAATAATAATAATAATAAACATTATATATATATATATATATATATATATATATATATATATATATATATATATATATATATATATATATATATATATATATAATTTTTTATTTATCTAATATTTTATTTTGTGTTTTTGTTTCATTATCTATTTATTTATACTATCTTTTGTCACTAAAAGGAATGGGTACTGAATGAGGTACTTTTAAAGGTACCAACCAAATTCTGTTTTAAGTACGGAGTACCTATTAGGTACCATCAAGAGGTACCATGTTTAGGCACCCTTTTGATTGTGAGATTGATTGTGATTGATTGTGAGTCAAAAAGTAGATGATTTTCCATACGGGACACAAACACAGCACTGCAAGGTTATATGTTGAAGAATAAAATAAATAATGATAATATTTATTTACCACATCAACACACAAAAGCACCAAAAATTGGTAAAAAATTGGAAAGAAAAAAAAAAAAAAAGATTCCCAAGTACCATATCATCTCAGATGTCAAAGGTACCATTCCCAGTCACTGTTTCACTCCATAAAACTGTATCTGATTCACAAAAAATCCTAAACTTTAAGAAATATTTAGCGAAAGATTCCAAAACTATACAAACACCACACTCCTCTGATTAATCAGGTATCCACTTCAGAGATTTCACAGAGAAACTAACTCAAAAAATTGATTTAAAATGGTAAAAACAAAGTGTTAAATGTTTTCTTCTTGATTAACTGAACTAATCTATAGCTGTATTCCAGTATCAATATTCATGGGTTTAAAATCAGACATGTCAAGTTTTAGAACCACAACCAATCCCAGATCTCACGCTGTCATTTATTAATCAATAGATCTGAAGACTCTGGACTCAAAAGACGAATAACTCTGCGAAAATTCAGCGGCAGACGGTTAAAGTCAGATCGAGACGGAGGGAGCAGAGGAAAAGAGGCAAACAGAGAGCTAATGAAGTTTAATCAGAGCTGGCAGCTCTTAATGAGATGTTTTCCTGTCCCCATTACGTCAAAGCCGCTCGCTCCGTTTGGACTGAAGCGAATCCGACCCCTGAGAGCATGACTTCCTGTTCCCCTTGCTCTTTTCCCACCAAAAGACCCGCCTACTGAACCTTTGATTGACAGCTGGATCATCCAATAAACAGACAGCAACATGAAGTCTCTGAAACACACTGATGATACAGATAACTGTTAATGTTCAGCCTGTGAATATGAAATAATTTAACCCGCCTGATTAACTTTTTAACACTCATTGCTTTAAAATAGACAGAGCATAGGAGTAGGTGTTAGACCTCTTATGACAAACTTTAGAGCTATGTTTGACTTTTTTTCTCCATAACATTACAAGTTTATCGTTCTAACATTTTGGCTTTTTCCTCACAATATTGTGACTTTATTGCCCTGACATTTCAATTTATTCTCGTAACATTACGACTCTCTTTAAAAACCACTTTGTCTTTATCCTCATAACATCTCTAAAGTGGATTTCTGATCAATCAGAGGAGCAGAGGAGTGTGGTATTTGTATAATTTTGGAACCTTTTGCTGAATATTTCTTAAAACTGATGTTTTTTGTGCATTGAACACATTTTTATGGAGTCAAATAGTGACGTAAGATTAAAAAAAAAAAAAAAAGTTGCATGAAAATAAAGCGTCTCATATCCATGCTGAGCTCTCATCCAAAGACTGCACCGCTCTCACCCACAGTAGTTAATAAGCACGGTTTTGATGGACAAGCTTTGAGTTTTACAAATCTTCTCTTCTTTGTGTTTTCATTTGATTAGTCATGCTCTACAATTTTGTAATATCCTAGAATTCAGATTCTTTATTTTGGAACCTTAAGCAGATATGACATTAAAATGTGATTAATTAGATTAATCTATTACAAATCCTGTAGTTAATTAGATTAATTCGCCTGACAGCATTAGATTTTATTTTACTTTTTCAGATTGTTTGTTTATTTTTTTGTAAATTCTGTTCTCCTGATTTGTTATTTCTCTGGCTGATAATCAAAACTTCTGATCTAAAATGCGTGGAGACAGTTTGTCTGATCCTCAGCTGCTTTAAAACACCAGATATCCAAATTATCAACAGTTGTTCTGAGTTTGTTTTCAGCCGTTTGGTTTGTGTTTGGTTCCTCAGAATAAAATGCTCGCTCCATATTGAGGAGCAGGTGCAGCTCGTGTTGCCAAATTCCTGGTGTTTTGGATTTAATGTGTGGGTTTTTGTCTGTTTCGAATATTGTCAGAGTAATAAAAGCTGTAATAATTGTCTCTCTTTCTCTCAAACAGACAGGTCTACAGGGTGCTGTGCCGCGCTCAGTAATGTGGACTATTTTCCGTCTTGAAAAGCTGGCAGGTCCCGGAGAAGCAGGAAAATAGAGTGAGAAAATACCAATTAAATATTTTGGAGGAGGTGTTGTGACCTCTCTGGTTCCCTCTTCCTGCAGCGTTTTATCACTCCGGCACTTCTCTGAGACTCCAACTGTTTTAATAAGACCACAACTTTCCCCTTATCGCTAATAAAGCCGCTCGGTCTGCAGCAACCGGATCTGCTGAGAGCCTCTGTCTCTGACCGGAGACGGTAAAAACCCGGCTGACTAACTCCAGCGCTTCATGAAAAACACCTGGACACAGCTGCTGCGCTCTCACCGTGCTCCATTAGTATTCATCAAGAGCGAAGACAGAGAGGATTAAACCAATCATTCACAAGCAGAGAGCGTTTCTCAACATGTCTGACACAAAGACACTTTCATTATGCTTAACATGAAGCTCAAACAGAGAAATCTTTGTTTGGATAAAGCCAAATACCTGCAGTTCCGTTAGCATCCACTTGAGGCAGGCTGCAATAACCGAGGAAATTCAGATGACAAAGCCAGTCTGCTAACTTTTCCAAGACTCTTTTAGTGTTTTTGTTTTATTTTATCTGCAGTTATTTTTTTTTTCTTTTTCTGTGTTTCAACATCTCTCTATGGCTCCTACTGCTCAGCCAATAAGCACAATCCAAAGTTTGCCACATTGTTAACAGGAAGATGTAGATTCATAAACTTTTCAAGAACCTTTGCCTTCTTTTCATAATTGATGTAAAAATTTAGGACCATTGTTTTAAGGGTATGACCAGAGAGGATCCTGTACTTAACAAAACCACATGAGTAGAAAGAAATAATGGTAACTGGAAAAGTCAAAATTGATTTTTATAACGTGAAATCAATTTCAAGTAAGGGTGTATGAAACAAAAAAGGGCTTAACAGGCAAAAACATTCGAAACAAAAAAGTCCCAGAGGTCATGGTCATAAACAAACTGAAAAATAAAAAGATTTCTTAAAAAAAAAAAAAAAAAAAAAAAAAACTCAGTCAGTGAAAAACTCAGTCCAGGTTTTTCAAAAATCCAAAAAGAAAGAACAAAAGCCTCAAAAAGACTCAAAATTGAGTTTGTTTAACCTATTTTTAAAAGTATTGTTCTGCAGAAAGTCGAGTAACCCTCCAATCCAAACGTTTACAGAAAGAGGTCCTTCCTCCAGAGAAACCAAGTCAAAGAAAGTCAAACTGAGCTTAATGTGGAGAGTTTCATCACAAACTGGGACTGGAAACTCTGACAGGAAGAGGTCTGGTAGAGCCAAACCAGAACCAGAACCAGAAGACTAGTTTCCCAGAGTTAACAGCTTTAAGCTTTAAAGAGGTGGTGGTGTCCCAGTCTCAGTTTCACTTACTGTGAAGAGAAGACTTTAAGATGCGCCATGACAAGTCAGACTGCAGAAAGAAAGACATCCATCTCTAAGACAGAGGCAGGAGAAGAACCAGAGGTTAGACCATTAAACTCCACCAATGGACTCCCGAAGACAGGAAGATGGAGCTATGGACTAATGAATCGAAGTTTGAACTCTTTGCTTCTTCATCAGGATTTTTGTACGCTGTACGTGGAGCAGGCAGGACAGGATGGTTCCTGTGTCTGGGAAATCAAATGGAAACATGGAGGAGCAACAGCGCCCTACATGTGGTACGTCTAGAATGAGCCTTGTTGGTCAGTGGTTCATCCTACAGCGAGATACTGAGCCCAAAACATCGGACCAAGCTCTACCTGAACCACTTTAAGGGGCTGTGTTTACACGACAACCGTTTTAGGGTAAAACGCAAAAGTATTGTTGTGTTTCAGCCTCTTGGAAACAATGTTTCAAACTTTTGAAAACGTCCTCCTGAGTGGAATTTTTCTGACACGCTGCAGCCACTGTTGCCGTAAAAAGTACAGTCTAACAGTACCGTTGTTACGATCATCTAAAGCTATCGTGTTGCACTTGGGCTGCTCAATCTGCTGACTGTCTTTAACAAAATGAGCATCTGTTGCTCCACTTCTGCTCGTAGCATTCACCAATACACCAGATGATCAGCTCAACTCTACTTCAGTGGAGATCTACTAAAAGCCACTTCTGGACAAGACAGTTATAGCGCCACCAACAGGCCTGGCATGCTTATCAGACCCTCAGCATTTCCATGTAAACACTGATTTTTTTTTTTTTTTTCACTTTGTTTTTGAGTTTTCAAGTGAAACGTCTGCTTGAGATAGTCACACGTGTGGTCTTAGAAACACACTTCCTCTCACACATAAATGAAATGACATGAAATGAAAACAATGCATTTCCAATTTTCAAAGTGAAGTTTAGTGTGTTTGTACGTGGGTTTAAATTTGTACTTAAAGCCATGTAAAAAGACAATTTTTAGTTTTTACTGCAGAGGAGACAAAGTTCCATCTATCTATCTATCTATCTATCTATCTATCTATCTATCTATCTATCTATCTATCTATCTATCTATCTATGAGAATATGAGTGATTGAGAGGAGAACATGTAGAGAAGAGAAACTGAAACTTAAGTATCACTCTCGTCACCCAAGTATTGATCAACACTGATCCCAACGTTGGCATCAATATATCAATATTTTAGATTGATCAGCACACCACTACTCATAACAATATATAAATATATACTTTTTATGAATGGATCGCAGAGCCACAGGTTGGCCACCCTGGTCTAAAGGGTCAGACTCTGTGGAGCTGGTTTGGGATGAACTGGACTGTAGAGGCTTCCCCTGACTTGTTGCTGATAAACGACCACCATCCATGCCGCTCTCTGTGTGGCTGGTTTCCTCAAAAACTTTGATTAATAACCACAACAAAGTCACAACTTCCTCCCAAACTGTTTAAAGGCTTTGATTTTTTATAACTTACAGCTTTCTATGAATAAAAATCTGAGAAAATCTCCTCATAAGAGAGGATTGTATCCACCATCTGATGCTGAAATCTTCACCTTCGACGCTCCGCTCTGACTTTCAAAGTAAAGTTAAAACCTCCAAACTCTGCCCTCAAACTTTCCCCCCAAACATCAGACGGCATCTGACGACATTTCGAGGACATCAGCGATCATCTTCCGAGACGTCCGGTGACAGTTTTGGCCGCGGCGGATGTGCTGGTATGAAGATAAAGGAGCGCGTCCTGTGGGATCAGGCTGCTCTGTCTGGACTTCAGCTGGGGCTCATGGCAGCAGAACACAGGCTGAGCTTGACATTAATATGGATGTCCACCAGGCGCCTTGTCCTCTGCCTGCCTGCCTCTCTTTGTGCGCTGCCACGGTTCGCTGTGTGCCAGTGAATAGCATTAACAGCATGGCTGCCACCTCCAGCCATGCCAGGGTCATTAATAAACATCCTCAGATGGCTCGTAATGATTCCCTACAGTCGGACGCCGCGGTATGGAGAGTGTCGAGACGAGTTGTTGCTGCTCACAGCTCTGTTTGCCCCACAGTTTACAGTGCACAGGCTCAGAAACTTTAGCCACAACAGAGACTCAACTCTTCTTCTTCTGCAGCAGCCAGACCGCGACTTTAGCATCTGTATGAACTTTACTGTTCAGCAGCTGAAAACTGAGAGCGTTAATGTGACTTTTTAAATCACCGACAGACTCTGATTCTTTATTTGAAGTTCTTACAAACATCAGAGGAGATAAGGATGGGAAAACAGTCGTTTTACTTCCTAGGAAATGAGCTCCACTGCTCTACTGCTGTGCCACTTAGCTGCCGACTTTTTGTGCTTTAAATAAGAAGAAAAATCAAAGATGCTGATTCTGTTCCACTGTTGACAAGAATGAAGTAACTTAGGCCAACTTTTCTAACTTTCTAGTCTGACTTAGTCAACTTCAAACCTGGCTTAAACTGCCCTTTCCTTCCATAGTGCAAATTAAAAACTGAAATGACCCTGAGTTAAACTAAACAAATGTCAGGAGGCAGTCCCTTTCCTCACTTCTCCAGGTCTTCTCTGCTGGTTTTTATTGAACTTAACCCATTTTCAACATCCAGTTTGGACAACTTTCTGAAACCTGACCATTCACTGTCCTTGAATTCCGAAAAACTAAACTCCAAACGTAAATAACTCCAACCTAAACTGAACAAACGTCTACGCTGAGTAGGCTTACTCATACATCTCCTACGAAAAAGCAAAAACATTTCTTTAATCTTAAAACTTTGAGGGTTGTTATTGCCGTCTGCCTATTTATGTTTAGTTACAGAAATAACTGGGCTAGCCAGGAATAGTTAGCTAGCTAGAAGTAGCTAACTTATGAAATTTAGACTGAGTAAGTACACAACATTATCCTCTAGCCTTTATGATAGTGAACCTGATCACTCACCAGTAGAAACTGATTCAAAAGTCATGCTCACAGCTCACAGTAAAATATGGCCCCGTCTGAGTGCAGAGGAAACCGGCAGAGGAGCAGGGAGGGGGTGTTTGGTGCGAGCGCCCTGGGCTTCTGCTGCACAAAATCACTGCTGTAGGGGTAATTTCTGCCCTAAACCTTGTGATAGGACCCAACTTGTTCCATCCCAGAGTATCACTTTAAGCTAAAATCTTATTTTCCTCAAAAAATGACTCAGGCCATTATTTTAATAGGGTGACATGGTTTGTAAGGTTACTGCACAGATTTCTTTGAGTGGCTGGCCAGTCAGAAGGAAGGGGGGTTGTGGAGCAAGACGTCTTAAAGAGACAGCATCTAAAACCAAGGTTTTCTTCTTTCTTCATCTCTAATAGTTTAATTTTCTTTATTTGCTAAATAATTTCAGGAAACATGTAAAAATGCAAATCTTGCCCCGAGGAAACACTGGACCATTACAGATTCACAATGAAAACATTTTGGTTACTTTCTTTTGGTTTACAAACTGTTCAAAAACAAACTTGTCATTACTTTGTTTTGGACGTCTTCAGTTTTTTTACCCTGATAAATTTGATCTCAGTTTTGGTAAAGTTCAGACTCACACTGTAGACTCTGGTCTACTCAAGTGAACTTTGTGAGCCTTCTTCACAGAGCACAGGCTCAGATCCTACACACATTTTTCCCACAATGAAAGTCTGTCTCCCGAAAGCCTCAGAAGTGAAGTCTTTTGTTAAATAGTTTGTGTAAAGTTGGATAAAATATGTTTAGACTCTTTGACCTATTCATTTCAATGGAGTGTTCCTCAATGGTATAGTGTTGCCTGCAGGAAAAGTTCCAACATGAAATCTTTAAAAAAAAAGTTTTTTATTTCATTTTGTTTTTTTATTCTTTTTATGGCATGCATTGGAAACAGTTGAGGCCATAAAGTATTGTCCATGTGTTTATTTAAAAAAAAAATGGTTGAAATTTCATAAATAACTCTGTTTTTTTAATTACTATTATTTGTTCTATTTGAAGACAAAGAAAAAAGTGGCATTACTATGCGTACCATAAAAAGTTAAACTGTTTTACTCTCATATAACGTGAAATAAAATGGAAATAACTCCAAAAATTGAAAGGTCAAAGTACTCCAGGAAAAAAATGGGCCAAAGCTCCGACTCAGAGAACATTTTTTGACCGTCCTAGAGTACAAAAAATCAAAATAGTCCAGGCAGGCATTTTGGGGCTCAGGTGTTAAAAGGTTATAGTTGGACGTTTGGTTGTGTTTGTTTTTGTTACTGTGCAGAGGAAGAGAAAAAGAGAGAGTGTGAGTGTGTGTGCTCCTCTATTCATCTTCTATTCAAACTGTCATTGATTGACAGTAGCGATAAGACGACAGACACACAGATTGATCTCCACCTTCACTACCTTTTAATTCTGTGTGTGTGTGTGTGTGTGTGTGTGTGTGTGTGTGTGTGTGTGTCTCAGACAGTAGAATATTACCCACCGTCACCGTCAGATGTCATAATATCCGTGTGTGAGAGGAGAAAATCCATGCCATTGATCGTGGGAATGAGGGGCCGCTGCAGCTGTCGCTCACGTTGATTGATGGACCTGTCGGCCAGTGGAGGTAAAGGTTAGAGGTGGGCGGGGCCAGAGGAAGTGAGACTCCCCGGCTCTGCGATCGATTGGTCCGTCTGCGGCTCACTTTGTCATGAAGTTTACAGTTCCTGAGGTTTTTAAATACCAAACGACGATTAGTGGAAACAAACGAGGGCGCAGGAGGGAATCAAACCCTCAACCTTTTAGTTTTAACTCAGTTTCTCCATCGTGTTTCATCACCTCTTCTTTTAACAACACTCTCCCTCTCTGTATCCCTCTCTGAACTCTGTGAAAGCTGTGAAACTAACCCAACGTGGTTCCTCTCTTTTTTATTTCCAGCAGCTTCCTCTCACGCTCCCACAGAAACACACGCAGAAACTCGTGTCTCCTTGAAGTGAAACCCATGAAGTGTTGGAAACGTCAGTTTTTGCACGGTGTTAATTCTTTGGATCCAAATGAGAGACTTTTATTTAGAAACAGATCTGAACCAGAAGGAGTAAAAACGTCAGCTTTAGCTGTTAGCGCTGTGTTTCTGAATTAACGCCCAATTTAGTCTCTAATGAATTATTTATTTGTGCACAAACAGCACCTGAGCTCAGATTTGTTCTGCAGCACGGTTTGAGGTGCATCAACCCTCTGTGAGTCTCTTTTTGCCTGAATTGCACGTTTAGTGTGTGCAAAAATCATCTTTATCTCGTAAGAATCGGGTCATTTTTATGCAGATGACACTTAACTCTACGTCTCTGCTGCACCTCAGCCCCTCAGCGCCTGACTCTCTGACATAAACATATGGATGAGCAAGATTTGTTTTTTAAATTAAGATAACACTGAAACTGTTTTCACAGGGTCAAAGGAGAAATACAAAAACTGTAAACAGAGCTTGGAGGTTTTAATAAACAGGTCAAAATGGTCGATTAAGATTTTAATTTTAAATCCTCATTCTAAAAGAAGATACTGATATTTCAACACATGCTGTTTTTATTAACTCCAGTGGTAAAATATACTTTTAGAGAATCTGGGAGAAGAGGGGACACTTTACTTTCATCCTGAAAAACTTTTGCGGCAGTGTTTCAGTCGAACTGATCTGAAGTTTTTCAAAACTCAAAGGTTTCCTTTTCAAATGCCCTGCACATAACCAGGATGCAAATGTTACAGGGTTAACATATTCTATTAATTATTATTTTGTAAAATAATCAGAAAAATACAACCTGTGTTTATGTGTTGTATTTATATTTGAAGTATTTTTATGTGCCGCCTTGTTTTCCGGATTTTGTTTTGCGTGTGCTTCGTGCTGCCTTGCCTGCACTGTTTAAGCTAGCTAAGATGTATATTTGTCTGTGCACGAGTGTGGGAAGGCTGTTTTTTTTGTTGTTTTTTTTTTTTTTTTTTTTTGTAGAGGAGTCTTAGGCCATGTCCACATGTTGCCAGGTATTTTCAAAAAATTAATACCCCCCATTAGTTTTTATCCACGCTTTCCTCCACAAGCACTGGGCAAAAGCATGCCAAACTAAACTGTGGAAGTGCTTTTTCAGATGTAAACCAGTGCCACCCAATCAGAATGAGCCCCTGTCATTCAACTGTGACGTTTAAGAACCAAAAACTTTGTTTGCCGGTGTATACATGAAACCATGAAACTGGAGTTTTCCAAAATCCTAACCAGGCTGGAGTTTACAGAAAGACCGAAACAGCACTTTAAAGTACAGGACGAGATATAAAGAAATATAAAGTTTTCCAGATACGAGGCCTCAGACTCTAAAGGCGGGTTCACACTACAGGATAATCAGGCTGATTTTTGTCCTGATCTCCTCCGTACGATCAAAGCCAGCGAAGGCCAGATTGTCTGATGACATTGTGTGATTTTCCTGTGGTGTGAAGTGTGTTAAGAGTGATTTCTTCTGGTGGAAGCCGCTCAGAAGGCCTCTGGTTCAGAGATAGTAGATAATGAGCAAGTTTAATGTTTGCGACTAAAAATCCTGTAGTGTGTGGCGCTCTGAGAGGAGCCGAGCAGGTACAGCTTGTCATGTCACGTGGACCGGAGCAAAGCCAATCAAGGCGCGAGCTGACTCAGCTGACTGACTGAAGAGGAAGTAAAAAATCTATCTGTAATACTTAAAACGACTTTACTCAACAACTTGCGTTGTTATTCATACAGCCCATATCCCCGCCGTCTCCACAACCTTTTCCATAACACTTTTTCTTTTTCTTTTTTTTTTTTTTTTTAATTCTAGAGTCAGAAAACAAACATCTTTGCTTTTTCCCGTACATCGTTTTACTACGTGAGATTTGTAATATTGAGCGTGAAGAAGCTGAAGCTCTGCTGAAGAATCTGTGTGTGTGTGGTGTCCTCTGAGTGCAGACCACACACTGTAAGATCAGGAGAGAGAAATCTTGTGCGATCTGTCTTTTTGTTATCATCCAGTGCGTGCTCTCTAAATGTGTGAAGTTTTGGAGAATCCTGTAATGTGTACCAGCCTTAAGTTGTACAGAATAAACGCAGAAAGAGACAGAGCAAAATCCAAGACCAGTCATCCTTAAACTTGAGAAAAACACAACGTAGAGTCACAACAGTTACACAAACTTGGTTTTAACTTTAGTTTGTCGACTCTTTGAACCATTTCTGATGATTTTTCTTCAATCTAACTGCATTAAAATTCAAAAATAAATCTTCTTTCCCTTTCTCTTTCTTTCCTGATCTTGGTATAACTCTGTGAGATGAATGAAAAATGTCAAAGGAGCAACAGGAAGGTGATAAAAGAAGGGTATGACTCTGCCATGAATGATGGTTCGATGAGGAAAAGCATTTTAAGCTGCGTGCGTGCATCTCTAAAAGTCACTATCCAGGGATGCCACATGCACCAGATTTTTCTGCAGTTGATTGAGGAGCCTTTTTCTCCCCCAGCACTGTTAAATTTTTTTGTTTATTTCAGTTGTTGCATCATATTTTGAGCCTGACTCAGGAGGACGCTGACTTCAATTTGCAAGAATGTTCATTCACCTGCAAAAATAGTGTGAAGAGAGGGGAAAATATTCCTCTTTATTTCCTTTCCCGACGGTCCAGACTCTTTTATTCTTAGTTTTTATATCAAATTATATTCTAATAACCCTGAAGAGAGCAGACTGGGTGCTATTGTTGGTGCAGCTTTTATAAATTCCTGCAGATGAAGTGTCAATGAGAGCGTGCACGCTGAAGTTTGTCCCTCCTGTGCTGCGTGTGGAGCACTAAGAGCAGCGTTAGCTAATAATAACTGATGATTCACAGCTGACGGGCGATGCTAATGGGGAGGAGGCTGATTGTAGCTGGCTGGTCACGGCTGTGAGGAATGTCTCTGGAAGGAAAATGAACTTTATTCTTAAATTACGGGGCCCCTCTGTGGCGGACGCGCCTGTCCTATTATGTGCTAATTAGCAGTCGCTTGGGACGCTTTAGCTAACGAGCCCGGGATAATTTTAACCCTCCGCATGACTGCAAAGAGACACGCAGCTCGACGCACGACCACATACAATCCGAGTACGAACATATGGCTCAGCTTCACACACACACACTCACACACACTCACTGGTACACATGTTCTAGTACATTCACAGGCTCCCAGCATGCACTGGCTTAGCTGCTGCTGCGCTAATTGGCTTGATGTGGTTCTGAAAATAGTGTCTGTAGCATCCCCTGTCTGCCTTCAGAAAAGATCATGCCCTTTCAATTCAGAGTCCCAGCAGGCTGTCGATAGGAGATGGCTCTGAATAAAAGGAGGCAGCTTTAAAGGTGCATTCCCCACATCTTACACCCATTGTCCCTGCACTCACACCGTCCAAGTTTAATAATCATTTATCTGAGGCTCAGAGGGTTTGCAGGTTTTAATACCAACACACTACAGGCCTCCTGTCTCACATCGTCATCATCATTATCCTCCTCGTATCGCTGCAATACTCATTCTCAGTATTACTGCACATCCAGAGCAGCTGCTGAGCCTGTTAGCGTTTGGTTCGCTCTTAATTTACACTCAGAGATGTCGTCCTCACATGGAGACAACATGTTACTCTGGTGTTACCCTCCTATAGAGACGCCATCCCCCCAGGTTTAATTGATTTAAACAGAATTTAACAATTACCTCCCACAAAGATTCCCATCAATGACAGAAATACTTGTAGCCTGCAAAAAAAGTACAAAATTCACTCAGTCGTATCACTTTTTACTGCTTTAAATTTTGTCCTATCCAACTGCTCGTTAACACAAATTTCTAATCAGCCAATCATGTGACTTTGAACGTGGTATGGTTTGTTGGTCTGAGTATTTCAGAAACTGCTGATCTACTGGGATTTTAACCCACAACCATCTCTAGGGTTTACAGAGAATGGTCCCAAAAAGAGAAAATATCCAGTGAGCAGCACTTCTGTGGGTCAAAATGCCTTGTTGATGCCAGAGGTCAGAGGAGAATGGACAGACTGGTTGGAGCTGATAGAAAGACAACAGTTACTCAAATAACCACTGGTTACAACCGAGGTCTGCAGAAGAGCATCTCTGAACACACAACACGTCCAACCTTGAGGCAGATGGGCTACAGCAGCAGAAGACCACACCAGGTGACCCTCCTGTCAGCTAAGAACAGGAAACTGAGGCTACAATTCACACAGCAACACCAAAACTGGACAATAGAAGATTGGAAAAACGTTGCCTGGTCTGATGAGTCTGGATTTCTGCTCCACATTCAGATGGTAGGGTCAGAATTTGGCCTCAACAACATGAAAGCATGGATCCATCCTGCCTTGTATCAACGGTTCAGGCTGCTGCTGCTGGTGTAATGGTGTGGGGGATATTTTCTTGGCTGACTTTGGGCCCCTTAGTACCAACTGAGCATGGTTTAAAGTCCACAGCCTACCTGAGTATTGTTGCTGACCATGTCCATCCCTTTATGAGCACAGTGTACCCATCTTCTGATGGCTACTTCCAGCAGGATAACGCTCCATGTCATAAAGCTGGAATCATCTCAGACTGCTTTCTTCAACATGACAATGAGTTCCCTGTACTCAAATGTCCTCCACAGTCCCCAGATCTCAATCCAATAGAGCAGCTTTGGGATGTGGTGGAACGGGAGATTCTCATCATGGATGTTCAGACGACAAATCTGCAGCAACTGTTTGATGCTATCATGTCAATATGGACGAAACTCTCTGAGGAATGTTTCCAGGACCTTGTTGAATCTGTGCCACCAAGGATTATGGCAGTTCTGAAGGCAAAAGGGGGTCCAACCCGGTACTAGCAAGGTCTACCTAATAGAGTGGCCAATGGGTGTAGAATTCTAATGAGTCACAAGAGCAAAATAGATGAATATATAGGTAAATAAATAAAATGCTAGTGTTACAATAATGTGACAAAAGCTGCTGTTCCCCCAGTGTCCACTTGGGGCTGGCTTCAAATCTGAGTCATTCCCGTAGAGCTCCATATTAAAAACGTAAAAGAGGAAATCAGCACATTTACAGCCTGGAACAACAACAAAATTGGTATCAGTAGCTGATTTCTGTAGTTATGACTAATAGGAGTTAAATTGTGGTTAAAAGGTGGTAAAAATAGGGGCGTGGCCTTCTTGATTGACAGATGGGAGCCCTGTCTGTTGCCCTTTTTATGTAAGACAACAGACAACAGAGGATGTTTTTATCTTTATATAGCAGCAGACAATCAAAGAGTACAATGGTTATAATATTTTTATTTTTTATATACATTTTTTTAAGACTGTGATATTTTTAATCCTTTTGCGTATTGAACAGAAAAAAGAAGAATTAATTACAGACAGGATGTTGTGATATTTGTCACTTTCATTAGCAGAAGTCGACGCTAATGATGCTCTGTTTTCAGAGTAGTAAGCTCCGCAGTAATTAATGGAAACATGGTTAAAACACGTGTGTGTGTGTGTGTGTGTGTGTGTTTGTGTGTGTGAGAGAAAGAGAGCTGTGGGTGTGTGTGAATCTCTTTTGTACTCTCTTCACTCTCCTCTCGGACTTCCAGCCGGCTGAGCTGCTTTTTCTGATCTGCAGCGAGCGGCTTGACAACCTTTTGCTCATCCGAGGAAAATTCCATTACAGGCTGTTAGGACATGAGTAATGGCAGCTCTCCGGTTAACCGGCTCGGTGGAAGCGGACTAATGCTCGCCCATCAGTTTGCCTCTGTCTTCAGAAAACGAAACCCGGCGTGCGTTTGCAGCTCTGCTTTCTTTCTCTTCCAAACTGGCGACAAAGAGCCGCAGCCGCTGCATCACAAACGAAGAACGGAGTGTTTCAGAAACACTTCAGGTTAAAGGCCTTCACGTAATTTTCTCATTGAGCTGACTGTGGAGAATAATCTTTAACCATGAAGTACAAACTGTAGCAGCGTGGTTACTTCACCTCTAAAATTAGACTCTGTGCTTTTCAACACCTCATGGAGGAGCTTATCAACACGTATTGTCTTTGTTTTCATGGTGTCAGCATGACTCCCATAATCAAACACATCTGGAGGTTTCTGTAAGATTATATCTTAACATTTAATGAACTAGACACACACAGAGAAAAATAAGTTTCATGTACCTGTGAACACCATGGTGAGAACATTTAAAGGTATGATAAAAGCATGTTCTCTTGAAATGCGAAAATTTAAAGCCTGTGGTTTCATTCTGCTGTTTATGTTTCTTTTTTTTAAAAAAAAAACAGACCACAAACACTAAGTAAAGTGATGGCAGCTTTACTTAAACACTTTCTAACCTCCCACAAAATAAAAAATGAACCAAATTATTTAAATCTAGACTGAAAACCTGATTTATCTGCCCTGATCCGGGCTCATCCTCTACTGCGTCAAACTGCGCCGACAACAGAGGGTCAGAGGCGCAATGAAAATTAAGGAATATAAATTTATTTGGGGAATTTATTCATGACACAGTCAGTCTTTATTTCACAAACAACCTTATCTGAAGACACTTCCAAAATCATTTCCCATACTTAGGAGATTAACATCAAATTAGGTCGCAATGTTAAATATTGTAACAAAATAGAGTTGAAATGAATCAAAAGTTGTCATGTTTTGGGGGAAAAAAAAGTCTAAATGAAGCCATCTTTCTCTCTGCTGAAAAAAATTTCTGTGATTAATTTTGTAGTGGTGGTGGACACTGTAGCCTAACTGTCAGACAGAAAAAGGACAGAAGAGCAGAAGAAAGAGAAACAGGAGAGAGATAGAGCATAAGCTAAAGGCTAACTGTTTGTGCTAAAGTTCATCCCAACCCACAGTCAGCAGTTATTCTGCAGTGGTCTGTTCAAACTTGAGAGTCAATCAATCAATAAAATGAAGAGTGAGGTTACGTTAGCTCTGATTGGTAGATGACTGGCAGGACATCAAAGGCTCGATCAAAACCATAAATTAGCGGGGTGAAGCAGGTCTCGGGTTGCCACTGCCAGCTGATCAGAGCAGAGCTGACTGTGGGCGAGGCTTTAACCTTTCTCGGTGTGTCTTCACCAGCTCAGTTTACAATGCTAAAGATGTGTGGCTAACTTATGCTAAAGTCTGTTGACAGAGCCAACCCATTCCGACCAGAAACGTTCAGTCATTAGCCAGTATAGGCACAGTCTAACCAGAGTTATTCAGCTGACATCTCTCACTGTAGGAAACAAAGTCATTACCGGTCGTACCTTTCTCCAGAATTCAGTCTCCGTTGGCACCTGTATCGCTCATGATTAGGGTGCGAGGCCTGAGCCTGGTTTTTCCTTGCTTCAGCCTTTTCCTTGAAACTTTTTCGTTTTCTTCCCTTCCATGTGGAGGGTAACAGTAACAGCTTCCTTGTTTCGGTCTTCTCCGGCTCCATGACGCTTCAGTAGCTGAGCAGCTAGCTAACGTGAGAGAGGTAGTGGGGAAGGACGAGGTGGAACCATGGGCGGGACAGTGTGGAGCAGGGGAGACAGGGGATTGGAAGAACTCAGGCCCAAACCTGAATTGAGGGGAATGGCGGTTCGGATTAGTCAATTATTTTGTCGTTAGGCAGCTGATGTACAGGATAATTTTTTTTTTTTTCGTTTGTTTTGCTTTTTATATTGCATAGATCGGACCATCGGACCATAACGACCTCATAAAACTGTTATTAATAATTACCAAGCTTCCAAATCATAGACCATAGCTGTAATAGGGCTACTAAACTACTGTGCGAACTGACAGTCAGCTTGTTGTCACATTAGCCTAAGGAAACGCTGTAGCACCAGGCTGCCAATAGTGCTACATTTAGCCAGCTATTGATGCACAGTACAAACTTTGGTTTGCTTGATGTCACGCTTCAAACAGCATGGCTACGTAACTGTACTGATGAATCCTTACCTCCTCACGTTGTATCTGGTAAAAAGG
Organism: Halichoeres trimaculatus; assembly: GCF_033239565.1. Classification (NCBI taxonomy): domain Eukaryota; kingdom Metazoa; phylum Chordata; class Actinopteri; order Labriformes; family Labridae; genus Halichoeres; species Halichoeres trimaculatus. Next base: position 34,913,559 of record NW_027437185.1, on the reverse strand, counting down.
TTGACTTGAATGAAGAAAATTTGTTCATAAATACATGCCTGGTTGATAATCACATCTTTATGACAGTGCGCATAAGCCTCCGGGCCAGAAGGTGGCGAACTAGTCCAGTTAAAACAGGTTGTCTTCATGGCATCTTTCAGTCAAGATAGAGTTTGAGTGTTGTGAAATTTAAGACAGAAAAAATACAAAATATTTAAAAAAAGAAAATTAAAAAACAGACATTGTGTTTCAAGGTAGATTCAAAATAAAATCATTATTATTAATTTATCAATAATTAAATTTATTCATTTTTTTAAAAAAACTGACTGCAAGATACATTGACATTTTTTTTATAAATAAATAAATAAATAAAAACATTTTAATGAAGTCAAAATCAAGTCAGACTGTTATGAGATTTTTGAGACAGTAAAGTTGAGATGCTAAGATACTGAAGACAAAATAAAGCCGTAATATTGTACAACTTAAGTTGAAATAAAGTCTTTAAAAGATGGTTGATTTAAATGAATGCAAAAATATAATGAGAGGATAGAGTATCAAATTAAATTTGCTTTACTTTGACTTCTATCTTCTTACATTATGACTTTAATTCATCGTTTAGTTTGGTTTTTCATCTAATAATATCATCACCTTTTATTACTTCAATCTCCTTTCATTACGGCAAGGTTTTAACATTGATTTTTACATTACAAATGTATGAAGGCTTTTATTGTCTTTATTTTGATTTGAGTTTTGACTTAATGTTTAATCATCTTTAATAATCTTTAGACTTTATCTCCTTCACCGTGACTTTATTCTGGCTAAGTGTGAGTTATCTTGGTGTGTGCTGAATAAACGTCCATCACGTCGTTTTTGATCCAGAGTAAAAATGCAGATCCGCTCAGAGTGTTTCAGAGATCAAACTCTCAGAATAAGGCTGCACACTTTAATCATCTTCTGTATTTTTGCTTTAACATCGCTGCCGTCAGACGAACCGATGGTCCCTGAGGTCGACACACTGAGCCAGAAACAGGAAAAATCAGCAGAAATGAAGGAGGAAGTGGAAGTCAGTGCGTTGGTGTTGGAAGAAAGTCAGAGGCTGAGAATCAATCTCTCCTCTCCTCTCCTCTCTTCGCCTGTGTTTGTAGTTTGATTCCTCTGAAACAATTTGATTAAAGAGGCTGGTTGACTTAATTCAGAACGAAAAGCTCGGCTACATTTGCTTATCATTCCCTTTGAAGTCCCCGTTCCCACCCAGCGACGCTCCTTCCTGGAGTCACGGCTGTTTTCATCATCTTTTCATTATTTGAAAGGAGAGAGGAAAAACTGCCACTATCTCATTACTTCCACAATTATTTTAGTGTCTGTCAGAAGAGAGGGCCTAATCACAATCAAAAAAAGGGAAATTGTTATTGTTTGATCGGATTTTGATCTGGCAGCGCCTCGTCGCCGTTCAAACGCCGCCTGAAAGACTTGATTTCTTATACTGCTGCTTTCAAAGGCGCCTTTCATCTGTGGGATTTTTTGACATAATTCAGCAGCCAATCTGACTGCTCGCGTGGTGCAACGCCAAGGAAGGTAAAGCACATTAGAAGCAGAGAGGAGCCGACATTTACTACAAAAAATATCCATCACGAGCGAGTCATTTAATCCTGCAGTGAGTCACAAAAGCTCCTTTATCCACAGAGAAACAGAAAGAGGCGCCAGCCGTGAAGGAAGCCACAGATGCTTCAAACGCTGATTAATTAACGTGATTCAATGATTTCATTTAATTGACATAAACATGACGGGGAAAGTGTCGAAAACGTTTGAAGAAACCAACTCCCTGAAAGGCATCGAGGGGTGAAAGGGAGAAAATAACACTTTCAGATGTTTTTACAACGGCACACGTTTATTCTTGGTATGCAGCGCCGAGTTACAAATGTTTTTTCTTTTCCAATCGACTCTTTTCTATTTTCCCGACACGAGCTTGGACAATCATGAGGGGAAATGGTGAAATCTGTGGTAATCAGGTGAAACCGGTGACCCTGAGTGTTGAGTCTATTCAGAGGAAAAACAGCGGAGGGTGATGATGGCGAGATGTCAAAAATAAAGCTTCTTTCATGTGTAACAACACGTGTAACCTTTTCAACCACAATCAGGTTGAACACATTTATGTTTTCAGGAAAACCTGAGGGAACAGAACGTGTATGCTGAAGTGGAGACTGATGGATGTATGAGTAGTTTAATGACCCTTAAGTCAAAGTCGAAAACAATTAGCTACATTAGCACGGTTTCTAATATAAGGACGTGGTCACACTGGCAAACCGTACGTGTATTTGGAGTGGATCATTACTTTGTATGGCTTATTTGTTGGTCATGGACATCAAAGTTTTTGTGTCTTCAGTGATATTTTTACTACTTTTTCTCCTGAGTTTGTCTGGAGATCCTACATGTAACCATGGCTGCATTGTTTAAAACCAGCTGTTAGCAGCCTGTGACATGTCAATGCTAACCGGTGCAAGGCCTGATGTTTCCCACAAGGTGAGGAGAAGGAGGTGAGGACAACGTGCTGGTTCTCAGGTGTGAGCTAAGAAGTGACGACATGGACCTGTCCTTCCATCCATCGTTATTGGGAACGTAAGATCTATCTCCAATAAGAACTCTTTGAAGTTGTCTCCATGGCAGACGTGGCCTTGTCACCATCAGACGGCAGATATTGTTGAGTCTGGGTGGGGATGAAGTCCATGGGCTTACACATACACACACGAGGTCACATGGCACACACACAACCTTGGACTCAACACCTTCTTTGGTTGAGGGTTGAGGTGCACGTTAAGGTTGGCCCGAGTAAGGCTGTGTGCACGCCCTCTGTGGCTGAGCAGTGACATTTGTGCAAGTTTTCAAGTTTTTGTCTGTCGTTATCATGTGCTTATATGCTGAGGTGTTTTTTTTTTCTCAATCTCATACTACGCCCCCTGTTGGGGCATATGTTGTTTTTTACATACCTATTGCAAAGGGGCGCTGGGTAGATGGCGTATCCTAGATTTGCCTTTTGTGTTTTCCCATGTTTGTTTTCTTCTTGAAAGGGATGTAACTGAAATGACATTTCTACCCAGGGATCAATAAAGTATTCTGATTCTGATTCTATTTTGAACTTCAGTTTATTAAAAAAAAAAAATACACTCTGACAGTTGTTAGTTTCACTTTCGCTTTTGTTCATTTGTTTAAAAAAAATGGTTAACTCAGAGAGAACTGATTGCGTTTCAATTTGGTAGGTGTCGCCACTTGGGGGCGCCACAATCCTGGAATTTATTTATTTATTTATTTTTTTTGGCAAATTGAGATGATTTGAAATAAATTTACGGTACAATCAGTTTGAGGTTTTGATGTGACTCTTACACTTGATCTGGTTTTAGATTTGCGATAGTCCCGAGATCTCTGCTGCCTGTTTGTTTTGCAGCTAAAGATGAGGATGAACTAACAGGAATGAAACAAGCTTCAAACAGCAGGAGTGTTTTTTTTCTGTGTCCTGAATCTTGAGACAGATGTGCCAGCTCATGAAACACATTTAAAAATCAGCTTTGACTCAGTCAAAACACACGAACTGGATGTTTTAGCAGTGGTGTCTTTTGACTCCAGTGTCTCAATTTTACTGTTACTGAAAGTGGAGCTTTGATTATAAATTTCATGTTCAAATCAAACAACAGATTTATTATCAGCTGTTTTTTCTGTGGATGAGTGAAGAAAACACAAATGAATGGTAATCTTTCAGACTCTGAAGTCATGAGACGAATAAAGCTCCTGCTCTGAGGCCGGCTTTGTTTTTTGTTTTTCCAGTTTTGGGGGATTTTTCGCCTCCAGTCTGGTCTTCAGCAGAGAAACACACGATCAGATTGATGCTCCGAGGTCGTGCCCCTGATTTGTCTGGTCAAACACATCCCAGTGGCCATCCTTCCTGCCATCCTGCTGTATGGTGAAGAGTTTCCATGAAGTGTTGGCGTTCTCGCTGCGAGCTGAAGCAATGAGAAGACATTTATAAGACAGAGGGTCAAGGTGTCAAGACGGAAAACAGGAATTGGACAAACAGAGAGAAAGAGTCCCGCCAGAGAAAAAACGGACAAGTTCAGTCAAATAAAAACAGCAAAACAGGTAAAACTGGCTCATACACCCTCTGAATTGACTTTATCTCACAAGCAACTGTCTGCCGATACCCAGGGTCAGAGAAATTGCATCAGCATGATTGACGTTTGCGTTTAAGGGTTGTGCAGAGTTGAGATGATCAGGATTCAGAAACTTTGAAAAACTCAAAACTGTGAAGGTTCAGCCAAAAGTCATCAACATACATTAAGGTTAACTTCTACAAATACAAATAAAAGCTGACGTTTATTTAACCCTCTGGCTCAGAGGGCTCTCTGCTGCCACAGCTCATTGAGCTTCATTCAGTGGTTAGTCGGTTCTCTGACTCAAAAGCCCGGTCTTCTCCAAGTGGTCTGGTTTGGATCAGTACAGTTTGGTACGGGTTGGATCAGTAAAGCCTGACCCTGTTTGTGTTTCCACAGCCAACTGTGCCCCTCTTGGTAGTTTAAAGAAAGTCATAAAAAAGAAAGTTCTCTCCACAAAATCGGCTGGCGATTCAAACTTGTATTACTGCTGTTGCACCGGATGTGAGGATTCTCTCGACCAAGTAATGGACTTCAGTGTTTCTAGCTCCACCTGTTGGAGTCAGATTGGTAATGACAATACCTCAGGAAAAACAAAATCTAAACAAAGGCTTTCACATTTCATACCATCAGAGGGTTGATGGTATGAAAGCAACAGGAAACATGAGCAACTGATCTTTCATTAAGTGGATTTTCAAAGGTACTTGTTAGTTAACATAACATTCAAACTGGGCTCCTCCCCCTCGGCTCAGTGCCAGCAGCAGCACACACCCACAGCCTCCAACCGTGACTATGTGAACCCACTCACTATCCCTGCAACTACCTGTAGCATCACGTTTCTACGTGGGAGAGACTCGAGGGCCGTGCACCTGTCTTAGCATGTTAGCACAAGCTAATCACAGGTATTTGACACATACATGGTTAGCAGAAAGCTAACTCACGTCACTCTTCAAGTTCCCAAAATTGAGTGAGTGTTGAGCCAAGCTCCACCCTCGTTTAGAAAAAAGCTTTACCTGTTTGACGTTTTGTTCCACTTTGGTTCAACACACAAAGTCACGTACGCACTGGGCATGCTGTGATTGGCTGATGTAACCACACTTACTTTCCACCCAGAAATATCCTTACACAACCAAAACATCAACATCAAGGCAGAGCAGGGGGTTAAAGGCAGACACAGACAATGACACACATGTAACAAGGCCCCATAGGAGATGATAGAGCAGGATTATTCCTGTGAAAGCTGACTTTTTTTATTTTTTAGGAAAATATTGCAGACCCTGCAGACACTAATGACTCAAACTGGGATTCTGATTAAATTAACAAAACTCAAACAGCTTACGCTCATCAAGGAGTCCCATTTCCATGATTCCATGATAGAAAGAAGACGATGAGTTAAAAATATGTTATTTATATCATAAACTCTTGACAGGCATATGCTTTGAGATAAATTTTGAAAAAAAAAGCAAAACAGGGTTTAAAAGTTTTCTTTCTTGGAGTGAAGTTGAAGTAAAGACATGATTTGACAAAAGATCGTCTGTCGGGCAGCTCAAAAATGGGACACGTGCATTTTTGTAATATGTTTAATCATTCCGGTCGAGCTGACCAATCAGCATGAGGCTTTAAGGAGTGAAATTGGTAAAGAGGTCTAATTATCTGATAAGTCATGAAAACATTTGTTTATTACATGATTTATTTGCCCAAAATCAGCAACTAATCAGAACATATTTGCTAAAATTTTCCCAAAAAAAACAAATCAATACTACGATTTGAGTCTGGTGTGAACACAGAATTAAAGAGAACAACCTAATCCTGATATTGCTGCTTTAAATGACCACATAAGTGCTTTTTTTTAGCCAGAAGCAAAGAAAAGTAGGAATCCAAGCATCCGTGGTAACAGCACCAAAAATGACCTGATTAACCATGACAAACAAAATAAACATAAATAAACTGATGGTGGTGGTTTTGGGAGCATACAGGCGTAATAAAACCCAAATTTAGAGCCTTTCCAGCCACCGTACAAGAGGAATATCTGATTTGTCAGAAACAAAAATGTGGAAATAACCAAGTGAGTTCATTAAAACATAAACCTAAAACTATTTCTGACACTAACGATGCAGACTCTGAGTTTTAAAGTGAAGCGTGTTGGAGGACGGGTTCAATTATTTACATACAGAACATGTATGTTTGTATAATTCATGCGGTGTGTGCAGGAAAAGAAGTTCAGCGCTGTAATGAACCCCATTAAGCGTGAGTGTTGGCGAACTAGCCGGGGTTTCTGGCCTCGTCACCTCGTTACCGATCACCGCAAAGTGCTGCTTAATTATTCCTCGCCACAGGGCCAAATGTTCATTACGCCACAACTAATTACTGCTACCGCCGCTGTAATCCTTTACAGCCAAACGGACACGGCAGTGTGTGTGTGAGAGGGAAAGGGAGGGTGTGTGTGTGTGTGTGTGAGGCTGGGATGGAAATGCTCTTAATTTCCAGGATGTAAAACGTGGCTTTAGATCACTACAGGAGGAGAGGGATGGTAATTGGCTCCATTTTGACTTTTAGTCAGTTTAAAGAGGTGATTAGTGCGTCCTCCAGTCACACTTGTTGGCTGTTTGAAAGGAAGGAGAAGCATCAAATTTGATCAGATAAATGAGCTCGCACAGGTCTGACAACAATCTGTGATGAAGGTTACCGTGGATTAGATGTCATCTGATATTCACTGGATTGAAAAACACTTTCCACATGACAAAAGAAGTTTGACGTCCACTTCTGCTTCCTGCTGCAACTGTCAAATCAGAAGAAGAAGAAGAAGCAACCACAGGGTTTAAAATATGTATTTTGATGCAAAAGTGTTAAAAACTGGAGTTCCATGCTTGTCCACCAGAGGCTGTTTGCAGAAACCACAAAGAAACACATTCAAAAAGCCGATCTTTCCATCAGAAATAAATGTGTTTACAGCCTGGTTCAAAACATATTTTCAGTCTGAATGAGACACAGGGAGGGTCACCCTGAAGCTACTAACAAATTCTTTAGCCTATGTATGTTTCATATTTGATACATGAGTTTTAAAGACTTCTTTCTCATCAATATGATAAATAATTCCCTTAAAAACCTGTGGTATATGACCTGATATGTGTACTCTGCCCCGTCTAGGATAATCGACTACAGGCAGCTGAAGTTGTATTTTTCCCCTTTCAAAATAGCTGCTCTCATTTAATCATCCGTAACTTTTGCTTAGTAAATTTGTTGCTAATATTTAAGAGGTTGCAGTAAAAATAAAATCTGAATACTGACTTGATTTTTATGTGTTTTTCATTTGATCATTTTAACAACTTTTTTTAATGGAAAAAACTCTGAACTGTGACTTTTATGCTTGTATCTTAACATTTGTTTGAACCTTTTTTAAAACTTATTTTTGTTTTATTGTATCTTGTTATTTTTAAATCTGATTATTCATTATTTTTTTTTATGTATTATTATATATTATTTTTTTATTATTTTTTTTTCTCTGTAAAAACATATTGAATTGCCTTGCTTATACGTGCTATAAAACTATACTAGCCTTGCATATTGAGTTTTTTTAATTCATGCTTTCTGAATTGAGAAAATACAAATTAACTGGAAAGTTACCAAAACCACTCAATTTTTTAGATGTGATTGATTTTTTTTTCAAACAAAATTATATAGCTTTATTTATTTATTTATTTATTTATTTATTTATTTATTTATTCATTTATCTATCATTTTTATCTCTTATTCTTGTATTTATTGTGTTTTTTTTGTTTGTTTGTTTGTTTTTAAATGGCTCATTAAATAATTCAGTTCCAATAACTATACTACTACTACTACAACTACTACTACTACTACTACTACTACTACTAATAATAATAATAATAATAATAATAATAATAATAATAATAATAATAGTAATAATAGTAATAATAATTATAATAATAATAATAATAACAACAAAGAAATTAAAACAGTAATAAAAAAAAAACAAAATAAAAACTTAATTGAATTTTCTGGCTATTTTGATTTTGTCAGGCTTTACATGGTTAAAGGCTAAAAACAGACTGTGATACAAAATGATTACTTTGTTATAAGGATACAGCTTGTGGCTTTATAAAGTCTTTTATTTGAATTTTGAAGTCTAAAATCACAGCAAATACTGACTGATCTGTGCGACAACACGAGGATGAAGGTTGCTGGTTTGGCATTTACCTTTATTTATTTCCACCTTGTGCATCCAGTCTCTGCATTGAGCAAGGTTCAGTTTTCTATTCAACTTAAACCAACATCGAGGCCTCTCTGACTTATAAAAGCTTTATATTTCTCTTTATTGTAAAGAACAAGATGGCTTTTCTCAGAGAAATTCACAAAGTGAGAGCAGACAGAGCTGCAGCTCCATCAGAGCGCCTCTTCTTCTTCTCTCCAGGTGTTTCTTTTCTTCCTGAACACCTTCGGAGAGGCTGGAAGTGTAGCCAAGCAGCAGCAGTGGAGAGCTGGTGTGTTAGCGTCTGTCATTAGCTGTTAAAGTGAGGTGTGGAAAATAGCAGAGCTTTTGTCTGTAAGTGGCTTACCTTTTCTCATTACTGCAGGATTTCAGTGCAGCCAGCGGACAGTTTTGTCGCCTCGTTCCATCAGGTAATTACACATTCTTCATTTCACATCTCCGCGGAGAGCGATGAAAAGGGGGCCGAAGGAGAGATGAGATTGAAACGCTTACACAAAGAGTTAATCATGATCCCTGTTCGTGTGGAGGAGCAGCAGATGAGTACAGTTTGACTAAACACACCACACACTGCATCACAAACACACACACACCACAGAGAGAGAGAGAGAGAGAGAGAACATCAGGTAATTTAAAAACAGATGAAGAGATTCTCCAGAGGCTGAAACTCTTCAGATTAAAGACTAGACTTTGTGTGAAAATGGTGAAAGGTTTAAAGATCTGGTGCAGAGCGGAGATGGACTGGATGTGGATCCAGTGGAAGTTCCAGATGAAACCTCAAATAATGTAAAGAAAAGAAGCTGATCTTCCTTTTAAAGAACACAATCCTGATGTTTCACTGATTTTAACATTGATTTTCACTCCTGTACCGCTCCAATTTTTTCCCCCTCTTTTAGTTTTTTTTAGCGATACATAGTGGCGTTTTCTCCCGGAGGCCAAGGGAAACCATGCTTCCTCTCTTTTTTTCAGACTGTAGCTGTGATTCAATGAAAATCCTCCTTTTGTTGTGTATTCTTCTGTGTTGTGTCACTGTCATCTCTTCCTTCTCTCCTCTACTTATTGAGCATTTTTCGATGTGCCGTCCTAAATGTTCAGTGGCGATTGAGTGGTGAAAATACGATATTGCACACTCTTGTTCGTGAGGAGGCCACGCCAAGTTGGTGTCCCTTGGTGAAAAAAAAACAAAAATGATTAACCAATCAGATGAGGCTGAGGTCATGACACTGCTCACCTGGGATTGGCCAAGACTGTGTCATGGGAAGCCTCCAACCAATCAGATCACAGCATTGTCATCATCAACCACTGAATGAAATCAGTGATTAGCACATTAGCAGTGTGCATGAAGCGACCGGTTTTGCATTTGAGTGGGCGGTTGAGTAAATTAATAAGATGTTTGAGCTAAGTCAAGAGGACAATGTACGTGTGTGAATGAGTGACTGAGGGAGGGAGAGAGAAAGGGTGTGTGTTGGTGTTCAAAGTGTCGGTTACATAACAAGTGTGTGTAAGTAAAATGAGTGTCTCTGGGTGCTCTTAACAGGTCATTTCATTACATGAAATAGCGAAATACAAACTGCAACATAGTCTTTTATGTACCCCACTCCCTAAAAAACATACAGATTAAAGGCTTTGTTTCACTTGGCTTCCTCAAACATACAGTTGCCTCATACATTGCGAGTGATTTGATTTTCTCCCTGTTCTTTTTATATCACTGTAGGCTTCTGGGAAGTGCAGTTCTTTTTACATGCGTTACACTGTAGGCTTATCAGAAATAAACTACAACATGGCAGCTCATGTCACTTAATATAATATATTTTCCTGATTGGTTCCTGTTCCCGTCTGCTCCTGTGAACCTTTTATCCTGTACCGCCCCAATCATGTGATTAATGGTGAAGTTGACCCTCATCCCGCAGGAATTTCGCAGGAATCATGTAGCTCTGTTGGTCCAGTGTTTGCTTCTTGATCTGTTTCATATGAACCGCTGTCTGCCAAGGTTTGAAGAATGGAAGCAACCTGACGCTCTCCGTGTACCTCTGACAGGTTTCAACCCTTCATTTCCTCACTCTGAACGTGGTAAATATCAGAAACCTTGTTGATCAGGTCTCTCTGGACTCTTCAGCTCCCGCATGCTGCAGTTTCCCATAAACAGCCTCATAATGCAGGGACCTGGGACTGAGCCTGCTCGATAAATAAATCTGTCTCACATGTTAACATGCTGCTGTATAGTATCAGCGTCGCCCGGGGAGACGTTTCCCGTCTGTGAAATGTCAACACGGCGTTTTTCTGCATGTTTCTGTGTCTGTCTGAGGCTAACACGGGAGAAATGATTAGGACGTATTGATCTGCTGATTCATTGATCCATCCTGGAGGCTGCAGACTGACCAGAGACAGACACAGAGATAATAACGTCAGGTTGTTTCCTCAGACGTTGGAGACGTTGATGCTTCAGAAACAGATTCAGTGAAGCTGTTGGGTTCAGGGCGAGGTTAGCGGCTCGGAGAAGCTTTTTATACAACATTAAAATCATCAGGTACTCTTCTTTGGAAACATTTACTACGCTGCTGTTTTTTTTCACATTGTTGATGCAAAGCAGGACTTTTATTGTGATAAAAATCTGCATAATTAGCCTCAGCCATCAAAAAAAAAAAAAAAAAAAACAGCTGCAAAAACTGAAATCTCAACAAGTGTTTGTTAACTTTTTAGTAAAAATCATCTTACCAGATTTAAATGAGTCGCATTCACCAAACAAGTCCAGGAAAATGTCTCATTTCAATGTAGATATTTTATTTACCACTTTTCTTTGTTTGCCCTCTTCAAGAGTTCAAGTAGTGTGTTTGTGTTTTACAAGTTTTGAGTTTATATATAAAAAGTCCTTGAAAACTTGAACCTGACATTTATTAAGTACAAGAGACTGAAATAAAACGTGTCTCTTTTTTTTTTAGCTATGACTACTCTTTGATTCACCATTTTAAGTGTTAAACATTGCTTGTTGTGCCAGTTATTAATGTGTGATTACATGTGGTTAATATTTATTAATTAATTCCAAAAGTGCTGCCTTTTACAGTTATATTTTTGTTTTAATTTACTCAAGTCATTGATATTTTTATTTTATTATTATTGCTTTTTAATTTATTTATTTATTCATTTTTTAATCATTATCCGATTATTTTGTTATAAAGTATTATTGCTTTATTGCATTATTGCTTTTGCTGAGGTATATGCTATTTGTATCATTTTAATGTATTATTAATATTATTATTATTTTATTGTTTTATTTTTATTATTTTATTATGATAATTATCACATGTCAAAATTTTTATAAAATATTTTAAAAAATAATTCCAAAAGCTCTAACTATCATCACTTTTAAAGGGGTCTCAACACTAATAGAAAGACAAAAATGTGCTTGTTTTTTTTTTGTTTTTGTTTTTTTATAAAAATGTCTTAGAACAAGAAACTAAACAAACTTAGCAACTCTCTTTAAGCAAATCAGGTATCTTTTTTTTCTTTGAATATCTTGAAAGAAGACATTTTTTCCTCAAAATATTTGTCATGAGAAATATGACACAGGCACTTGCTTTTTCTTAGATTTTTGCAGAGAATCTTACATCAAGGCGTGACTCAGGCCTGAAATACACCAGATACGTCTGCAGTCCAACTCTTTTTTGTTGTGTGTTGACAGTGTTTTTCAGCTCACACCAGCTGCGTGTTCAGTCCAACAAGCTGAATGACTGACAGACAGCTAGAGTCACAGACAGAGGAGTTCCCACGCTTCCTACTCCATTCTTAAGTCTCTCTTCATTCATGTTGGGCTGTAAAACCTCAAACCTGTTGACTCCTGGTCTGGCTCTGCTCATTATGTCCATTTATCATCATAGTAAGGATAAATAAGAACTGATTTTGACACAGTTTGTTTTAATTTTGAAAATCACTGGGTGTTTTTAGGTAGTTTCCAGTCATGACTTCCTGTCCCGCTTGATCTTCCCTACATTGAATTTATGCATCACAGCTCCTTGTCTGTCCAAAATAGGATGGCTGTGTATTACCTGCAACAGAATGGATCCAGTGTAAGTTGACACATTGATTTGAATGAAACCTATTTGATCCATTTGCTGTATTTTAGCCATCAGTGTGGGACTACCTCTCAGAAACACTCATCTGCAAAACAAAGCAAAACAAAGGTAACAGTTCCTGTTGATGGTTCCTGTTCATCTGCCGAGTCCGGCTACAGTCCTGCAACTTTCCGCCTCACCTGGATGCTTTTGGCATATTTTTTTGAAGAATGAAGCCAGAATATGGGACTGCTGAGCTGTTTTGGACTTGTGAAGTTTAAAAAAAAAAAACTTTGATGTGTGTGTACAGGATGTTTGAACCCTGAATTATGGAATGGGATGAAAGGAACTCGAACAGAATCATGACTTTCTTCTGTTCCCATTAACACTCCTTCCTTTTTCTCCAAGACTGTGAAGCTGAGTTTGTGAACAAAGAGGAATCATTTGGACAGAGAAAACTCTCTGATCCTGGTTTTGATCGTCTTTTCACAGCGTCTCCTCCATCGAAGCAAAAAAACAAACGTGTTTTTCTGAACGTCACTTTGGTCTCAGAACTTTCCTCTCGATATTCTGAAGATGATCCCGTCATGAGGAAGTCAGAGCTGTGAAGAAAATCTGCTTCCTTCCTGAGAAATGAGCAGATTTCTGCTCCAGTCCTGGTGGTCAGAAACGAGACGGAGTCCTGCTCTGTGTAGCCCCGGGCCTCTTGGCCTTGGTGGTCCTCCGTGCAGCCCTGGCTCCTCCTCCTCCCCTCCGGCTGATTTGTCAGAGCGGCTTTGTAGCTGCCAGCCAGAGGCCTCCGAGGTTTACCCACAATCCTCTGGGCCTGCAGGTCTCCCTTCAGTCCAGAGGCAGAGGTCAGCCGCCCGCCGGCCATGACCACCCTAAAAAATTTTAAGGGGGCTCGGATTGAACACAGCCACGTCTGAGCGTGTCTCTGCAGAGGGCGTGAATAATGAATCAGAATGTGAGGCTGAAGCTTCTGGAAGGACACGAAAAGAAGAGCTTTTTTTTTATTCCCTGACGACGGGAGTCAGGTTAGAGCGTAGCTGCTTCTTGAGATTAATCTGGACAACAGCAGTTTGTGTTTGTATGAAGACATTCATCCACATAAACAGATTTTTATTCACAGTCTCACTCTAACGTGTTTAAAGAGGACTCAGGTCCAGACCCAGACCTGCACGCTGAGCAGCATTATTCAGCAGCGGCACCACGAGGAGCAGGAGTTACAACGTTCCCCCAAACCTCAACAGTTTCTGAACAAAAGAGAAACATTTCTGCAGATTTACTTTCTGTTTTTTTGTCTTTACAGCCTGAATCACTCACCGGCTTGTTCCTTAACGTGCAGATCTGAGCAGACTGTGTCCTGAAGCCTCCTGACAAGCCTGACCTTTGAGGGAACCAAACACAAACAGAGGAAGCTATTAGCATCGTTATTAGCTTTGCTGCACAGCTGGTTGTGTAAACTGACGGAGTCCTAAACCTCCTCTGTTAAAGTAACAAGACGTTTTTGGTGAAAAGTTTTATTGATGTGAATACACCATGTTACAAAATGTTATGCAAATTGGATTTAAGTGTTATCATAAGTGTTGATTTTTTGTTTTCATTGTAAATCATGGATGGTTTTGTGTCTCAGGATGTGAAGAAGTTTGTTGCTGGTTCGAAACGCAGACAGATTCAAAAAGATGAAAGCGTAATGAGGAAAGTTTTCTGCTCGACAGTTTCTTTGAGGTTTCGTCTGCATTTACACGGAAATGCTGAGGGACTGAAAACGCTGCAGTAAGCATTCCAGGCCTGTAGTTGGTGCTATATCACTGTCTTGTCCAGAAGCGTCTTTTGGTTGCCCTCCTTAGCATATAGAGGGATAATTTGTTTGTCAACAACGATGGATGTGCGCGCAACTTGGGTGCAAAAGCACTGCGGAGTATTATGGTTTTTCAACTGACGTGGAGGAGTTAACCACCCGAAAAACACGCTTTTAAATATCTGAAATAAATATCTAAATATCAGCGTAAATGTACGGTTGTTCTGTGGTCAGTTTTTAGGAACAATACTAAACAACAACAGGCAACTTCTATCAAGTTTTGACCATTACAGAGCAACCGGTGTTTTGGAGTTAATAGCGACCATGCTAACAGGTGACTCTCAGCCAGCAGTATCAGTGATTAACCATAGACTGTATGTAGAGTGGACAGCGTGGCTCTGCCATTTATCATTGTACGGTTTTGAAGCCAAAATTCCCCCGTCACAGGCGTCGCCATTGTACCAGTTGTGCAGCCAGAGTCTGAGCAGTAGAGACTGTGAGGGATTCTGGGAGAATCTGAGTGGAACCAGCAGACAAAAAAAGAAAGATGTTTTTTCTTTGGCAAGTCTAATCACTTCTTGACTCTACCTCCCAACATATTTTACAATCCCCGAAAAAAATACACCATAACGGCAGCCGTCAATCATCGTTAAACATTACGTAAAGCCTCATTTTTAACCTCTTATAACTAATGAAAATGAAACTTTTCAGAAAAAAGAGGACATGGATACAAGACAGCCAAATGATATCTTCAAATCACCGCAACAATCAGACGTGAGAAACATTTCTATTAGGTGTATTAATTTTTTAAAGTTTGACCACAGCCCATCTGGAATGACTGGAAAGCCAGATTTTTTAAACCTACACTGCAGCCAGCCACCAGGGGGAGCAGATTTTGTGGAGACGTCATTTCAAGCCGAGCAAGTTGACGTCCATTGTTTTACAGTCTATGGTGATTAACGGCTGAGAGTCACCAGTTAACAGGGTCGCACTTTACACTGAAACACCAGCGACGTCTGCGTGTAAATAATTAACTCACTTATGGGTTTTGCCTGTTCTTGGTCTTTGGCATTTTGTGGTTTAAGTACTGCCCCCCCCTTTTCACTTGAGTTCAGGATTTTCCAGGATTTTCCATATTTTCTGGATTTTCTGGATTGTTTTGCCTGTATGACTTATGTGTTATTTTCTTGTGTGCTGATGCCTGCTGCTGAGAAACAATTTTCCCTGCAGGATTATAATAAAGTTAATGAATGAAGTAATGAAGTAATGTTAAATGCAACTCTTGCTGATCGCAGAAGTGGAGCAAAAGATGCACATTTCGTTGAAAAGTTGCAGAATTAGCAACACAAACACAACCTAGTAGTTTGCTATTGTTGTCGTTTTTGTTCTCCTGTTCACTTGTGAAATTAGGAAATGGTTACGAACACCTTTATCACCACCTCAGTAGGGGCTGAACCTCCCTTAAAGTCTGATCCTGAACACGCCCCTGGATGTCAGCGTTGTGTGATTGGTGCTTCATTTCTCTCCCATACACTCTGGGTTTCCCTGCAGCCGTTCTAACTTTCTCTGAGTCTGATAAATCCTGTCAGAGCTTCCTCTAAAGTTCACCGTACTCACTCTTCTCAGCCTCGTTCTCACTGTCTGACGTTAACGAGGAGTTTTAATCTGCTGATAGACGAGGAGCTAATTAAAACACAGGTGTGACAGCAGACTCAGCGCTGATCCATGAAGACGGGCGCCGGGTTATGTTTAATTTGATGAAATTTAAGACTTTTCTTTGTTACCTGACATTTAAAGTGACGCTGTGTTTGTGTCTTTTCTCTTTTTTTAGACTTTTGTTTCTTTTTAATTAACTTCAATTTAATTTTTTATCCATTAAGGTTCCTGGATATGTCACACTCTTTTTTAAAATACGTGTGCGCTGTTCATTAAATGTTTCTCTGATTAAGGGCTGATTGTCTTTTCTGTCACTTCAGAGATAATGAACTGTGTCAGTGTTTAAAGTTGCAGAGTTTCAGTCTAGTATTAGTCTTTTTTTTTTTCCTCTTTCATCCATTAGATCACAGTGAAATTCACCTGCACTAAAGAACTACAGCTCATGAATAAAACGCTTTGAGGATATTGTCTCTTCCTTTCTTACTGTGCATCCTTAAAGGGCAAACTGCAGGTTAAAGACAACAGAGAAGCAATGATAGTAAAGTAACGTTTCAATAATATTTTGAAATACATTTCCAGAGGGGAGTCTCTCTGCTTTTGCATCAGTTTAACATTAATAAACATGGATCAGACTGTCATTGTTAATGATGAGGGATCGAGCCCTGTTAGCTAGTGATATGTAGCCTAATTCTGTGTTCACATCAGTGTATTTAAAGTTTGAAATCAGATACTCTGACTTAAAAATTAAGTAGTACATGTAAGAGCTGATCGTAAAGCTATTTTTTGCTCCATTTTGCTAGCTTGAGGGTTTGGAGGAAATGTGTTGTCTGCTGGAGCGGCCCCTTAAAGAAGTTAGCTGCATCTTGTCATGCGTCAAGAATGAGTTAAAGACGGGTATGACAGAGAGAATCTGGTCATTTTTCAAAATAAAACATCTTTCAGAATCAGATAATTAATTAAACTAACATAAAAAAGGTTGAGTTTTTTACATATGCGACCCATGGACTGGAGGTTTGGGACCATTGTCGTGAAGCAACGCACTTTGAGCTGTCATGATAAAGGCCATAGAGAGAAAGACAGAAAAAGTCTTTCAGAGGTCTGTCCGCTGATCTAGAGGCAGAAAATCAAGACTTAAGCTACGGGGCCCAGGTCTCATCGTTTCCAGCAGGTTGAGTCTCTGACAAATCCTTGTTTACGTCTGTCACCAAGAGCTGGGCTAGGAGCTGCTGCTTCTGCCGATAGAGCTGCAGTTGTCTGGCTCCAGTATCTGATCTTGAACTCCATCCATAGACTTTATGAAACTGACTCCGTCACATCACCAGACAAAAAACTTCCTGTGGAGAAATGGGCTCCATGGACTACTGTGTTTTTTGTGACCAATGCAGAAATAAAGTCCTGTCTCGTAAGCTACACTAAATGAATCTGAGCACGAAAGCTAACTCACCGAGTCCGAAAAGTGGACTCGATGTCCTGTTAAGCTAGTATTTCTGCATCCATCCATCCAAACACATTTTAATCATCTTAAAACTTTGGAAGAAACACAACAAACACGACCCAAAATGCCCAATCTCCCTCAGTGAAGACGAGGACGCGAGCATAGACTGTATGAAACATGGACGTAGCCTCTGTGATGTCACCCATCTGTTCCTGAAACCATGAGATGAAGCCAATCTGTGGACACGGCCACATTTGATATGACACTAGCTGTGAGTTTTTCTTTCAACCCAAAGCCTGTCAGTCATGTGACCTGAGCTGTGCCTCTGTTTGGACAATTAAACAATCCTCGTAACTTCTGAGCTGCCAAGTTAGAAAAAAATTCACCCACCGTACAGTGTGTGTCGATAGTTAAATCAGCGTTTAGACCAAAGTCGGTTTTTGAAGGCTGTAAATATGTTCTTTAATGCTTTAAAAGTCAGTTTTTATGGCTGGGTGTGTACCTGACTTCTGCTCTTTCTGCAGCCAGACTCAAGCTGATTTTCTATGCTCGGCATAGAAGCAAGGTCACCTCAAAAACTGCTCCCCCTGGTGGCTGGCTGCAGTAAAGGTAAAAAAAAATCCTTCTCCCCAGTCATTTCAGATGGGCTGTGGACAAACTTTAAAAAATGAATACACCTGGTAGAAATGTTTCTCACGTCCGATTGTTGTGGTGATTTAAAGATATCATTTGGCTGTCTTATATTCAAGTCCTCTTTTTTCTGAAAAGTTTGTTTTCGTTACTTATAAGAGATTAAAAACGAGGCTTTACGTCATATTTAACAATGATTGACAGCTGCCGTTCTTGTGTATTTTTTTAAGGATTGTAATATATGTCAGGAGGTAGAGTCAAGGAGAGATTAGACTCTCAAAAGTAATATTATAGTTATTATTTTTGTCACCCCGCTCCACTCAGATTCCACTCCACTCAGACACATAGGTTTCATTTTTACTAACCAGATGTTGCCCTTTGGACGTGAGTCCTCTTTGTTGCTACATCATATGACGGGATGTTGAAAAGGAGCATTTTGAACAGCTGTACCAAAATCAGACACTTCCTTTTCTAAATTTGTACCTTTTCGGTGGAATAACATAAAAAAAATCAATGATTGACTTATTCTACTGCCGTCATCAGACCAGCTATCTGTTTTCTGCTGAACACATCTCTCAGAAACGCTGCTCTTCCTCCACAACTTGGGCCCACAGCTTTTTAAACCCAACCATCCAAACTAACTCAAACTTTTCTGAGGTTGACCTTTGAATCCCAAATATTTCCCTCTCAGAAACAACACTCAGAGCGCTCCATCCTCCCCCCAGGTGATCCAGCTGCTTTAGATTTGATCCTATTTTTTCACTCAATGATGCATTGTGCTGGAGATCAGGATATAAAACCTGCCTGTGATCAGATATTAACATGTTAACAGCTCTCTGACACTCCGCTGAAAGCACCACGGTGGAAAATGTTTGGCAGAGAGGAGCGTTTCTGCTCTTTTCTCTCCCCCTCGCCGTGATGACATTTTCTCCCATCAAATGTAAAAAGTGAAGAGGGAATTTACGGCACTCGCTCAGGATGAGAGTGTCAGCTAATGGAAATGGAAATTTGAAGTTTAAATGTGTTTCTTTGTGCAGTTCAGCGAGCAGAGTGCATTTAGCCTCAAGTACAGATTTAGTCTCTCCATATCACTTCACTCCATCCCTCCTTTCATCCCTCCATCCATCCCTCCATCTCTCCTGAGTGCTCTGATGTATGTTTATGTAACAGTAATAATGATAATCAATACCTCAGATCCCCTCCTTTCTAAATGTTCATCCACTGTCGACTTTCTCTGAGGCTGCTTTGGTTGGAAACTGTATTTATCATAAATCATTCCAGCAGATTAATGTTTATCGAGTGAATAAAACTACATATAATCAGATTTAATAGGTTATACATATTAATGAAAGCCCAGAGCTCATGTTGGACTAATATATAATCAATTGGATGAAATATGCTGAATACATTTCATCGGGATGAATCATGTAAGCGCTGAATGAAACAAAGTCATGAAGTTTTTATGGCTCGCTAACAGGACGGCTTCTTTAATCCTTAATCTTATATAGATTATAAAGTCATTATTATTTTAAGCCATCCTTTGAGATTTTAGTGCTTTAATTTGAAGAAAGAGTGGTGTAATTCAAAGAAGGAAAATCTGCAGTACCTCGACTGTCCACTTGAGGCCAACCTCAAAAAACGGAAGTCTCTATTGACTCCTTTAATGTTTGTTAACCAGTGAAAAACATAATTTATGGTCATAACCTCGGCTCCAAACCAACTTTTTTCATCAACTCCACAAAAAAAAAACTGGATTCAGAGTTTCTTTAGTTAATTTACAGTGGTACCTTGACTTACAAGTGTCCTAACTTACCAGTTTTTTTTTTTTAGAAATGAGCAATCTCACAGCCGATTTTTTCGATTCCAGTTTAGAGGTAAAGTTTCGGTTACGAGCTAGCTTTCAAACTTGGGTTCAAAGAAAGAAAATGTGAAGGACCAGGACTGTATCTCACTCTACAAGTGAGATTTTGAAATGTTGGGAATGAGGGTGAAACTTTCAGACTTTATTCAAAAGAAACATCCAGAAAAAGCTACAACTGAGTGTGTGACGGAGCTATTTAATAACACTTTTCCAACTCATTTTGGAAACAGAGCTCATTGGACAGATCTTTATAGACAACACCTGCAGATGAAAGTAAGGAAAGTGTGTTGAGAAGGGCAAAAACCAGCAAAAGTCAGCATCTTCGAATTGTCTGATCTCCAGGGTAAATGCTACATATCGTCCTTAGTGAAACCATTTTATTGCAGTGTATTGTTTTTGTACAATATTACTTTTTTGTGAGTAAATTTTTCTTATTTAAAGGTAGGGTCTGCATAATTTTTTGTGAAATGTTAGTAAACACAACATTGAAACTGGGCTCCTCCTCCTTGGCTCAGTGCCAGCGGCAGCACACACCCATAACCTCTGACTGTGATGATGTTAACACTCACTAGCCCAGCAACCACCTGTAGCATCACGTTTCTGTGTTGGAGAGACTCAAGAGCTGTGCACCTGACTTAGCATGTTAGCACAAGCTAATCGCAGGTATCTGACACATACCTGGTTTGTAGAAAGCTACTGCTTGTGAAAGTCGAGCCAAGTTTCACCCAAGTTTCGGAAAAAGCTTTATCTGTCTGGCATTTCATTCACTTTGGTTGTTTTTCTTCCTCCAAGCTATGTCCACTATCATAGCTGCTCTGGTTAGCTTCTTCCACTTGCTAATCAACACAGAAAGTCACCTACGCACTGGGCGCGCTGTGATTGGCTGATGTAACCACGCTTATTCTCTGTTGAGAAACTTCCAGACTCAACCAAAACATCAACATACAGAGAGAGGAGGGGGTTGAGGCAGACGCAGACACTGACACACATGGATAGGGACCTTAAATTGACCAGGATCAATTCCGTAAATTTTGTGTTTAACTTTTTAGGTAAATCTTGAACTCTTACTTTAAAAATGTGTAAATGAACAATGAAAAAATAAAAATGGGGGTGTGGAACAGAATTATGGCATTTCAATTCAATTCAGTGGCAAAAACGTTTTAGCTGTTCAGGATTAAGATTCTGAGTGTGACGATAACATGTCTGCTGCTGAAATATGTGAAAATCTTAATGACGATGTTTGTTGTAAAGGGGTCTGGTAGGACTCTCATTGAAATAAAAGGAATTTTCTGGGAAGTTTAGCTATTTTTTTTTGGTAAATTGATTTTTTATGCTTTACCTGTGAGAAAAAAATAAAAATTCTATGAGTTATAGGTGAATTAGAATAATTAGGGGGCGTAGTTAAGTTGAAAAACAGATGTGTTTGTTGTAGTTGTTTTATAGGAAACCAAATCTTTACCTGTTTCTGGATCCTAACTCTTAATTCTGATGGAGTCACCTCAAATCATTGCAACATGCACTTCAACATTTTTAAAAAGCTGGAGTGAAATCAGGAGATTTTATCTGCAATGATGACAGAAGAAGTCGGGAGGGACCGAGGTGGATACGACTGGTGGTTTCCTGCAGGTGTTTGGTTAACGTGGGATAAAAAGCTGCTCCCTAACTAACAGGACGATGCTGAAAGCTGATGACCCTCAGGTGGCAACAGGTTTGTCTCTGAGCGACTCCGCCGTCAGTCCCTGCTCTCCTCTGCCGCTCTCACTGAGCGTTAATATGACAGCCACTTTGAAATTAGGCAGCGGATTAAATTAGGGCTTTAAAATCCTTTTGGAGTCACTCATTCAGACGTGAAAAGATTAAGGGGCGACGATGAAAAGGGATTCTAGTTAAGACCTACATTATCGCAGACCTCTGCGCCAGGGCCGCGCGGCACTTTTGAGGCCATTGGAGGATGAGTGCGGATGATTTCTTTGTGGACGAGTGAATGAAATTATAAAGCGGGGACCTCTCTCTTATCAAGCCTGCAAACGGACAGCTGGGCTGAATCAGACACACTTTCATTTCCCAGAAAGAAGAAAAAGCTCAGGGGCAAAGAGCACCTGCTGGAGTTATTCATCTCAGGTAATATTTATGGAGACGAGGGGTGGAGGAAGGGAATTCAACCTTACCGGGAGCAGGCGGAGGGACGGGTGATGGATGGAACAAACAAACTCAGACTTCAATTAAAAATAAATGGAAATGTCTCATTTCCCCTTTCGCAGATTGGTTTTATATTGCAGGAGTTTGTTGCCTGGTTACCTCTCATTGCCCCGCTCATTTCCCAAAGTTGATTAGGTTGGAGACAATAAATAAATCGATGGAGATGGGTTGCCAGCTCTGATTGTTTCCAGGGGAGAAGGGAGAGCGGTCCTTCGTCAGTCTTTTTGGAGATCTGAACTGCGAGGACCTGAATGTTATCTCAGCAGAGCGAGTCGGCAGCCACGGAGAGGTCGATGGTACCAGAGAGCCGCTAACTTCTGAAATATTTGACTAAACAAGAAAACAAAGAGTTCACACAGACTCTGTGGAGGCTGCTGGTGGAGATAAGATGAGTTTGAAACTGTCGATCAGGTCGGTCAAAGACCAAACCAAACATTCAGTGACACCACCACAGAGGATAGTTTTCGTCTGCCAAGGGTCGGGAGTTTATTTTCATCCCCAAAAACTAAAATGTGCATTTACTTGAACTTCTCTATGAAGAGAATAAAGAGCTCAAACAGATGCTCAGAGGTTCTGTTTCAATGTGATTGCCTCGCCACCTTCTGGCCCGGAGTCTCACACACACTGTCATAAAGATGAGACTTTTAACCTGGAGTGTGTGTAACAAATGTTTTTTGTTCAAGACAAGTTTTTACTGGATACAACATGATGAGGTAGGAGAATTACCAGTACAGCTACATACCACTGTTGTTTGAAATGTGACAATTAGCAAATTTAAGTTTGTACTGTACGTCAGTAGCTGGCTATATGTAGCGCTACCAGCAGCCTGGTGCTCTGAGACGTGTCTGTAATGTCTAACGTTAGTGAATCCTGGTTATGTCCTGCCAGTCATCTACCAATCCGAGCTAACGTAACCTCACTCTTCATTTTATTGATAGACTCTCAAGTTTGAACAGACCACTGCAGAATAACTGCTGACTGTGGGTTGGTTTAACATTACCACAAACAGTTTAGCCCCTTTAGCCTTTAGCTCATCCTCTATCTCTCTCCTGTTTCTCTTTCTTCTGCTCTTCTGTCCTTTTTCTGTCTGACAGTTAGGCTCCAGTGTCCACCATCACTACAAAATTAATCACAGAAATCGTTTTTAGAAGAGAAAAACTCAGATCTCTCTTCTCACTACTAAACTTTGTCAGCTGGCGTGGTGTTAGACTTAGACACGCCGTAAATCAATTGGGTCAGGAAGCTAAAAAGTAGCATTTTGAAATAATCTGCAACCTGGAATACTGGAGCTGATAATCTCATTTTAAAGTGTGGATTACGATCAGGCATAAATCTAGAAGGGAGACTTTTTCAAAATCACTTTCAAACTCCACACAGCTACTTATATATATATATATATATATATATATATATATATATATATATATATATATATATATATATATATATATATATATATATATATATATATACATATATATATATATATATATATATATATTTATTATATTTAGTATGATGCTGCCCCAGAGTCTCCACTGATTTGTTGAGGACCATCCTGGGGCTCCCAACCAAACTCACCAACCCCCCACCCCAGAATACCCCAGAGCACATGAAGCACAAGCCCTTGTCTTGAGTTAATGGTCAGTTATTTGACGACTGTATGAAGTTTTCCTTTTTCCATACCTAAATAAGTTGTGCTGAGGCTGAAAAGCTTCAGGAAAACCCACAAATCAATGCACACACAGTCCAACAAGCAAGATGTCTTTGGCAAAGTTACATTTGGAAAACAAAAACCAAAAAGAAGACCTGCAGCTGGACCGGGCAAGAACTCCCACAGAACAAACAGTGTATAATGAAGACAGAGGAGAAAAGCTGCTTCACCTGCCAGGTAGGAATGAAATCCACGGGAGGATCCAGACAGCCTGAGAGTTTGTGTAAGCGCTCTTTCTCTGCAGCTCCCTGGTTATTTGTTTTCTCACGTTAGCTACTGTAGCTCCGACATCTGCTGCTGCAGAGACAAAACACAATGATTTAAAAAGCTTCCCCCGTATAACCGATCGGCCCAGATAATTACATCTCCTCACAGAAGTAATCAATAAGGGACACACTTCCCCTAACCACAAATAATGTGTAATGGTACGCTCACTCCATCAATATCACATCTGCAGGAGAAAAGCAGGACTGTGGGTTTAAGCACCTCTACTGATTAGTTAGAGAGGGATCATCTGCTTACACTGCAGGGCCGGCAAAATGCAAAATCAATAATGATTCATTAGCAAAATGAAAAAATGAAAAACAGAAGCGGGCCCGGACCGTTCCCCTGAGGTACACCGCACTTAACGGCTTTTATCTCAGAGCAAAAACCATTAAAATATTCTGTATTTCTCCAGTTTCTGAGATAACTTTAAATCGATGCAGCTGCAGTTTGTTCACAACAAGCAAACTTATTAACAGTAAACTCAGGGAGTTGGACTCACTTTTAATACCTTTATGTAATGGAAAACGTCAGCTGCGTTCTTTGCACCCTTTGGGAAAATGCAGGGGCATAAAATAAAAAGAAAGGTGGTTTATTGTGTTGAAAACAATCCAGCAGAAATGTAACTATAGAAATGAAAATCCCTCCCTGTGACTACTGCACTGGGAACAAAATACAGATGAAGTTTCTGCAATGTGACATTAAAACCAGCCCAAAAAAATGGATTGTCCTTGGTGTTGGAGGCCTGCCCTTCAGCTAGAAGATCTTTATTTAATGGCTTTCCCATAATATCAAACCTCATGAAAATCTCATCTCTCTTGTCTTGTGAAGATCCCGTGTACATGGCAAGCCACAAGCAGGGAAAATGGACCATTTGTACCAACAATTAAAAAAAAGATTAGCAGTACGCATGAGCCAGGTTAACGGGCCAGATTTGATGGAGGCAGACCCCACCATTACAGGTGCTAACATCCGAGTTACAGCGTCTCCTCGGCTGTTTAAAGACAGACATTGTGCAATGCGTTACCATTTGAGATGAGACGTGCAGAGATGATGATGTGTATCCAAACAGCAACTTTAGATTCAGGATACACAACATTTTTTTAATGAACAGATGAGATAAGGGAGACAAACTGCAAAGGCTTGCTGCCGTCAGTTTTACAAGTTTGACTCACTGATAACAGCTGTTTTTGTACTCTTGTAATAAAATCTACATTTCTTCTGCTGTAAAATGGTTTTCTTGAATGGTTTTCTCGCTCGTCAGGTTTATTACTGTTAATGAGTGGTAGACATGCGCAGTTTGAATTTGTTTGATGGGGTTTTCCAGGATATTCCTCTTAATTATGACGTAATCCACACCTGTGTCTCTTTCTTGATGTAATTAGTTAACTGGCTGATTATTTTCAGTCTCATGACGATCTTGTCTTGTCTCATAAATATATCGTTACATCCCCCTCTTTGGGGAACTTGTTCCTTCTCAATAATACCTCAGTTTGGTGGTGAGGATCTTTGTCTCGTGAAGATCTCATCTCTTGAAGGTCTTGTGCTAATTTGAAAATGCCCATTTATTTATTTATTTATTAAATTATTTATCTTAAGTTTGACATTGTATTTGTTATTTATACTTTTTATTTGTTATTTTTTATTTTTTTTATTGTTATTTTTACGTTTTTTATTTTTGTTTTTCAGTTTTATTTTTATCTGGTCAACCTCTTTATAACCCTGTTTTGAAAATGCCCATTGATTTATTTATTTATTTATTAAATTATTTCTCTTAAGTTTAACATTGTTTTTGTTATTTACAATTTTTATGGTACTATTTATTCTTTTTTTTTTCACTAATGCTTTTTTTTCCTGGGCTGCAAATTAGACTTATGTCTGTTTTTTTTCAACTGTTTAAATATCAGTTTTTAATTTTTGTTTTTCAATTTTATTTCTATCTGGTCAACCTCTTTGTAACCCTGTTTTGAAAATGCCCATTTATTTATATATTTATTTATTTATTTATTTATTTATCTAAAGTTTGACATTGTTTTTGTGATTTACAATTTTGATGGTACTATTTATTCTTTTTTTTTTTCACTCATGTTATTTTCCGGGGCTTCAAATCAGACTTATTTCTGTATTTATTAATCTTAAATTGACAGATTATGTCAGAAAATACAGATTAAAAAAAGCTGATCATAATCTCCTGAAATGATAATCTGGCATCAAACCTTTTTTTTTTTTTTCTGTGTGGAAACAACAGATGAAAGCGGTAATTCACCCAGGATTTGAAGCTGAATTAGTCAGATGTTGCTATTCGACTCTGATTTCGGTCTCTTTTGTGTTTCACAGACTCTAACGCGAGTAAAAAAGGAGGAGAACAGACGTCAGAAAGGGAAATCATTGTGTCTCAAACTTTCTGGACGTGACAGTAAAAAATAAAAACCCTGGTGTGTGGACGACTCTGCTGTGTGTCTCGGGAGTGACAGCAGTAAATGAAGGATTAACGTGGGCAGGTTTATCAGGGATTAAAGTGACGTGACGGCTGCTATCTGCCTTTATACTAATATTGACAGACGTTGTTGTCGTGTTAATTGTGTGAGGCGTATTGTTGTGCCCGGATTACGCCTCGTACCTTAACCTCCTCCCGCTGTAAACACTGCCTGTTTTCCTCCTCTGTCACCTTATTAAATCTAAATTTGTGTTCCTCCCTGCCGCCTCCTACCGAGGTCTTAAGTCGCTGTTGTTCACGCCGACGGGAGGAAGTGGCTTAACGCTCTCACTTAATCCCACGATGGCCATAACGGCTGAATGTCCACATCGCAGCCCCCCTCAGAAAAACCCAATAAAACGAGTGAGCTGGTATCTAATGTGGTGGATTACAGCGGATTAACGCCTCATCTGCCTGTTGTGGGCTTGATTAATCCAGCTGCTTGTTTAGTTTGGGGTCAGAGGTCACACAGGGGGGGCCGGTGGTGGGACCTGGATCAAAGGAATATTGAATTAAGAGCAGGCAGGAGGGAAATCACCAAGGCTGAGTTTATCTGCGTTTTCCAACACAGTGAGGAGAAATTACTTTTAAAGAGCAGAAAAAAAAGATTTTCTGCAACAATAACATCAAACTATGCTAATCTAGAGAGTTTAGTTTTTCTTTAAAGCGTAGACTGAGTTAAAAACAGACATGGGTGGAGGATGTGTGGAGAGATAAAAGTCTGAAGACGCTTCAATCATTTTCTGACTTAACTTTTACAAAGAGTGAAAAACTGAAATCGTTTCCTTTTTGTTTCATCAGCAGTGACCTACAAAAATACATTATTTTAAGCTTTGTTTATGTTTGTAGGTGAAAGGTCATGAGGTTTTAACATTGGATCAAGTAAGAGTTCATCACATCGAGAGTAGGAGGTCACCAAAGCTGTTAATGTAAACATTTCGAACAGTTCTCAAAGAAATAAAGAAAATCAGTGTCACATTCTCCTTCTTTAGTCTTTATTCTGTCCCTCTGGTGCCAGAAGCTAAAAAAATCCTGTTTTTCTCCCTCTGGTGTTTTTGAAAACCCTTTTTTCAGCCTGTATGAAACCCTTCATTTTAGCTGCTGTCTCTTTAAGACTCCCCGCTACACAAACCTCCTCCTCTCTGATTGGCTAGTCGGTTAAAAGCAGATTTTGATGCTCCAGGTAAGAAGATCCTTACATGATGATCTCATCATTTCAGAGAGTCTAGTGAAGATCCTTTGATGAGAATCAAGGATTTCTACATCATATGTGAAACTCTGCACGTTTAGTCTGAACAAGACAGCACTGATACTCAAAGGGGCTGTGAGGAGTTTCTGAGTGATCTTGAAAAAGTCTCCCTTCTAGATATATGCAGATAGGAACCCACACTTTTAAGTGAGATTATCAGGTAATTTAAAAATGCTACTTTGTAGCTTCCAGATCGGATCAAGCAGGACCGGATTGATTTACTGCACGTCTAAGTCTCAATAGCTGTGTTTGTATTACACCTAGAATTCCGCAAAAAGTGAATGTTGCAATAAAGAAATGGTTATGGAAACAACACATTTTTGAAAAAACTTTTAAAGTTTGCAAAAAAGTTTTTACCCTCTCATAAGTCAGAGAGCAGCAGGAGGGAGGGGCAGAGGTGTGTGTGCGTGAGTGAGAGTGTGTGAGCAGGAAATGATGCGACCAGTGAATAAAAACACTAATATCCATGAATCTGCGTCATCATGAGTGCAGCGTCCGAACATATGTTACGTTTTACTTTACTCAAGTTGTGCGCATTTCTAGTCGTAATGGAAACACTGACAAGGCAAAATTGTTCTTGAATGAAACTTCAGAAATATGGCTTTTTATTTTGCAGAAAAGTGTAATGAAAACATAGTTTATGATAACACCACAGTGTCTGACAAATTTTAGTAAAGAAAAGAGAGATCTGTGTTTTTCTCTGCTGAAAAGATTTCTGTGATTAATTTTGTAGTGATGGTGGACACTGGAGCCTAACTGTCAGACAGAAAAAGGACAGAAGAGAAGAAGAAAGATTAACAGGAGAGAGATAGAGCACGAGCTAAAGGCTAAAAGGGCTAAACTGTTTGTGATAATGTTGATTCCAACCCACAGTCAGCAGTTATTCTGCAGTGGTCTGTTCAAACTTGAGAGTCTATCAATAAAATGAAGAGTGAGGTTACGTTAGCTCTGATTGGTAGATGACTGGCAGGACATAACCAGGATTCACTAATGTTACAAATTACAGACATGACTCATAGCATCGGGCTGTCAGCTGTGCTAAATATAAACAGCTGCTAATCTACTTTCACACTGACAGTGTTTACTTGTTGTCACGTTAGCCAACAGATACATTAGAGCACCAGGCTGCCGATAGCGCTACATATAGCTGGCTACTACGTTTGCTTGATGTCATGTTTCACACTGTACCTGATAAAAAGTTGTCTTCAACAACAAAAAAAATTGTTCCAAAACAAGCGAACGCCTGGTTAACAGTCATATCTTTGAGATTGAGACTCAAGGCCAGAAGGTGGCGAGCCAGTCACATTAAGACAGATCCCCCTCATAGCATCTTTAATACTTAGAGCATGTCTAGGATGTGGGAAAGCAGAAGACACATGACAGTCTTCAAACATCCCTCAGAAACCACAGGATGATGTCACTGAAGCTACTCTTTGTTATTACCCAGCAGGCCACAGTGTCTGTGTGTTTGTGTGAGGACCGAGCATGGTGGCAGCATATGTCAGCGTTAATCTGATTTTGGTGTTTAACTGCACAGAAAGAGGCACAGAGAGAGGCAGAGAGAGTCCTGAATGGACGGATGTGTGAGCGGCTGGAGGGAGGAGCTGCAGGGGGTGAGGACAGATTGTGTTTCTGTGATTTGTACAGCAGCAGCAGCGTGAGCGTAATGTGGGTCAGCTCTCAGTTTGGTGGCTGCGAGGATCAGACACACACATTCACAAATGAAAAACACAAAGCTCTAAAATGATCAACAGTGAACTAATGCCTCGCTGGTCTCTGAGGTCACATGATGCACTTCATACAACAAATCAGCAACCTGAGCCTGAGGCTGATTTTAAAGCTACTGTTCAACTTTTAACACACATTCAGCCCACTCTACTTCTGAGAATCTTCAGAACTTCTTTTTATTCCCAGTTTTTTCCAATTTTTAATCCCTCCTGTGATACTTTTTATCGACATATAGAATAGAATAGAATAGAATAGAATAGAATAGAATAGAATAGAATAGAATATGTCAATCCCTATCTGCTCACAGCAGGTGAAATCCTTCCAATGTAGCATTTGTAGTCGGTGTTAGCTCTGTTAGCCATGACTGTGAATCGCATGATGCTACTCTGGTATTCCCTCTGTTGCTGGGTTAGCATGGCTAGCTTGTCCATCTTATTTGAGATAGACCTTTGAATTCCCCAATAACCATGGATGGAAGGACAGGTCGATGTCATCACTTCTTAGCTCACACCGCGGCACCCCTTCTCCTCAGCTCCCCACCTCCTTCTCCTCAGCTCACAGAGAACACCAGTCCTAGCACCGGTTAGCATCAACATGCTACAGGCTGCTAACAGGTGAAATCTTGTGTGTAAACAATGCAGCCATGTAAGGATATGTTCTTTGTTTTGTTTTGTTTTGGTTTTTTTTAGTTCATAGTGCTCTGCAAGAGGCAGTTGTGCCTGGCAACGGTTTGATTTGATTTGATTTGATTTTGATTTTATTTCGGTCATGTCAGCACACTTAGACCCCGTTTACATGACGCCGAAAACGTCGATTCCGCAACACATTGCGTTTTGGCCTTCCTTTTAGACGAGACCACGTTGCGTTTTCAGTGAAAACGCAAACTTTTGAAAACGCTCCCCTGAGTGGAAAGATCTGAATCCGCTCCTCCACCCAGCTTCGTGTAAACACAGAGCGGAGCGTCTCAGGGTCACGCTGACGTCACCGCATGCGCACTCGCAGTTTCAGGTGAAGGCTCCGCGCTCAGCCACATTTCCAGTTGAGCCAGTAGGTGGCGGTAATACGCGTTATGGTTGGATTGCCGACCGTCTCACACAACAAAACGGCAGAAAAAGACAGAACAGAAGAGTAGACTTCTCTTCCTGGAGTCGTATGAACGCGGATCGTTTTCACGCCATCCTCATGTAAACGCGGGTGGCTTTTGAAAACGCAAAGGAAGAATCGTTGCGGGAGTCTCCGTGTAAACGGGGCCTTATACAGTATCACACATTTTCAATAGATGATCACATTGTACATGTCCGAAAGGGAAGACGGGAGAAGCAGAGCTTATCTAGTCCCGTCCCCATTTCCTCAATATTTAGTCTCCTCTTTTTCACATTTCATCAGATTATTATGAATTTTGATTCCATTTACAGATGTATGATATAATTCTTGGTTGTCTTTTAGTGTCCATATTTGATCGTTAATGTCCATCACTTGTCTTACAACATCACTTCATTCACTGTCATTGTTTTGGAACATTTTGTCCTTCCTGCTGTCTTACAGACCAAACAAACGGTATGTTTTAACTGTTTAAATTTTACCCTGTCTTCATGATAGCTCAAACTGTATAAACCCTTTATCATCTATTATTATCCTACATCTTACCATTTTGATTTAAACAACATAAATTGGCGCTGAATTTGATATTAAACCATGTAAACAGAAAATGTGAGATCAGTTTTTCACATTTCTATATAGAAAACCACTGAAGTGACTAAACCAGGATCGCAACAGTATCAGAAATTCATTTAGGAAACACAGTAAGGTGCCCATTGGTCAACTTTTTTTGATATACTTTTTTTCTTTTTTCCTTTGTTTTTTTGTGTCTGTTTCTGGATTGGTCTATTCATGTACTCTCACAACACGGGGGTTGATGGTCTCCAGCAAGGCTACTTTGAAGGTCGCTCCTTTTTTTTCGTTTTAATTATATTTCTCTTAACAATCAGTTGGAATTCTCTGAAAAGACTTTTGAGAACGAAAATTGCAAATTTACCTTTTTTTTTCTTTTTTTTTCGTATTTGAGAAATTAGATTTGAAAATAACTGGGTTTAAACATGAAATGCTTCATTCTTGGTGTTCTGTTAGAAAAAAAAAAGGGGTTACATCTGCTCCTCCTGTATGAATTTGCAGAGCATGAGGTCTTTTGGTAAGACAGATGTACAACCGATTATCATCAGCATATAAGAATACTGACTCAGTGGTTTTCAGGGGCACTTTAGCATTTGCAGAATAACGTAAACCAAAGTGAGTTAATGTAAAATTTAAGGTGTTTTCCTTGTCTTAAACTGGCGTACAGGGTTGGAGAATCTTGCTCTCCTCTCCCTAAATTCCACTTGTTTCCTGTAAAAATCTGTTGGATGCAGCTCTGTTGTTTCAGATGTTTCACTGAACATTTTCAGTCCCAAACATTCCCCCCTCCTCCGCCTGCTGTATGTGTGAGCAAACACAAATTAAAGCAGACTTAAGCTCCTCCACCATGAGCTGATGCGATGTGAGCAGCAGGAGGTGAAGCTGGGACACTCAAGATGAGGTTTCAGCTCAGATTTTTACTCGGACTCGTCAGATTTGAGTTTCGGGAGAGCGCGGCTCCACCGGAGAGATTTCGGGCAGACCAGGTCAGACTTTGTGCTGCAGGCGCTGAAACTCTCCGAGGATCTGCCGCTGGCTCCATCACTCACACAGATGCTGCACATCCAGACTCCAACCAAACACTCTGAACTGTGTTTTAAGATTCATGCAGACACTCGGGCGAGGGGAATTCACCTGCATGGATTTTATATTTTATGTGCTGTTGGAGCAGCAAATGTCGGAAAGTTTCCATCCAAAGTTAGATTCCTTCAGGTGATCTCTGGCTCCTTACATGAAGTTTAGTTTAGGTCATATGTTTTATTTATCGTGTTTCATGTCGCCAAGTTACAGAGAAAAGCACAGACGTTACTCAACAAACACAGAGGCTGCAAAAATATCAGGAACAAGTTTCTGAAAGAACACCAAGTGTACTAAAGAAGATGCTCTGAAAATTAAATATTTAACACGAGAAAACAAAACAGGTAAAATCTGCAAGGAGTTACGCCATAGTGATAAAACTTGGCGTGCATTAAACTCAACATTTTCCGACACTCGCAGCATGGTTGATGTTTTCTTGGGTTGTTGCTGTGGCTGAACATCCAGACCTTGTGTCTTCTTTAAGGCTCTTTAATTTAAGCAGCAACTCGTTCCACTAACGAGGATCAGCTGATTTTCAGAGATGCTTATTCAAGCTAGGCTGATCCAAGCTGATGCTCAGCGCGTGTATGTGGAAGATAAAAAAGCCCTG
The DNA here is from genome assembly GCF_033239565.1 of Halichoeres trimaculatus. NCBI lineage: Eukaryota > Metazoa > Chordata > Actinopteri > Labriformes > Labridae > Halichoeres > Halichoeres trimaculatus. The sequence goes on along the minus strand of NW_027437185.1, from coordinate 34,880,790 downwards.
ATGTGTTGATTGTCGAAATTACGAATTCATGTCAAAACTAAGAGCGGAGACATTTCCCTCGTGGAGTCATATGATGGCTACAAAGGGAAAATCACACAAAAGGGTAACACGGTGGCAATTAATAAAGCCAGAGATGCAGACAAAAAGTTATCTCACCATGTGGAATCAGCTTTACATTATCACCATGATCAGAATGGACTGCTGGTAAAAGGAAGGTATTTATATGGAAAATTGTGGCTGTTGTCACCTTTTATATCATAAGACAATTTGTGCCTTTATTCTGTTAAATGGTGACTCTACTTTGAGGGTGACAGAAGAAAGAAAATCAGATAATTTCAAATAGTTACTACTGGAGGGATCGAACCCACGCCGAAAGTAAAACATGGATTATTGCGAGTCTGTGTCCTGCACTCCAACCACTCAGCCCCTGACTTTCCTACATCAGGAACAGACAGTCTATAATCTGACATGTCTTGATTCATGGTTATTCCTGTCTCGTATGACTGGGGCGGTACACTTGTCAAAGGATAATGCAGGTGTCCTAAGGCAAGCTCAGGGAGGACGGAAACCACCCCTGGAGCTGAAGGGCGGAACCTCGCTTGATCTTGATTTTCAGTATAAATACGCACCGTGAAAGCGGGACCTCACGATCCTTCTGACTTTTGGGGTTTTAAGCAGGAGGTGTCAGAAAAGTTACCAAAAGGTCTCAATTTATGTTTCCAACGAGAACATCGTTCATTACAGTTCTAGATTAATTTAATGTGATAAATGCAGTTCACAAGGCGTCTTTCGGAAGACCGTCAGACCTTCTCTGAGACGCAGATAAGGTAAGCCTGCCTGGGACCAGGCTTGTCGCGCTGGCTAATTTACCATGGTTACCAAGCCACGCTAGCCCCAAGCTTTGTTTTTGGAACAGAACTCTCGCTAAAGTTAGCGAGGCTAACTGATATAAGCCAGGCTTTGAGCTAAGCAAGCTTCGTGGAATACTACCCAGGACGGAAACGTGTCAATAAATCAAAAACCCTCCCAAACCAAAAAAAGCACACAGACTGAAGAGTCTGAGGCCCCGTTCATAATAAAAGAACCAGAAAACTACGTCCAGAGAACTTCACCAAATCAGATATAGCTGGTACATTTAATTATTTACCCGCAGACGTTACCTGGTGTTTCAGTGTAAAGTGTGACCTCGTTAACTGGTGACTCTCGGCCGTTAATCACATAGACTGTAAAAAAAAAATGGATGTCCACTTGCTCAGCTTGTGAGGAGTGAGGTCTCCACAAAAACTGCTCTCCCTGGTGGCTGGCTGCAGTATAGGTGTAAAAATACAGCGTTCCAGTCATTCCAGATGGGCTGTGGTCAAACTTTAAAAAAATTATTACACCTCGTAAAAATGTTTCTCCTGTCTGATTGTTGTGGTGATTTGAAGATATTATTTGGCTGTCTTGTATTCAAGTCATCTTTTTTCTGAAAAGTTTAGTTGTCATTAGTTATTCGAGCTTAAAAATGAGGCTTTACGTAATGTTTAACGATAATTGACAGATGCCGTTCTCGTGTGTTTTTTTTCGGGGATTGTAAAATATGTCGGGAGGTAGAGTCAGGAAGCGATTAGACTCTCGAAAGAAAAAAATATATATATTTTTGTCACCCAGCTCCACTCAGATTCTCCCAGAATCCCTCACAGTCTCTACTGCGCAGACTCTGGCTCCAAACTGCTACAATGGTGGCACCTGAGATGGGGGAATTTTGGCTTCAAAACCGTACAATGATAAATGGCGGAGCCACGTTGTCCAGTCTATACAAAGTCTATGGTAAATCACTGATACTGTCGGCTGCGAGTCCCCAGTTAGCATGGTCGCTATTAACTCCAAAACACTGGTTGCTCTGTACCCGCCAAAACTTGATAGACGTTGCCTGTTGTTGTAGAGAATCGTTTCTTAAAACTGACCACAGAACAACCGTACATTTTTATGCTGATAACAGGTTGAATTTAGTGTTTAAAAAACACCAACTCATCTGAATAAATGGAGCTAAACGCTGCTTCTGTGGTAAAGATGCGTGCACGTTTTTGTGATGACATAGACTGATAATCCCTCTAGAAGTGTCAGGAAATGTTGAATTGAATGTATGCCAGGTTTTATCACTATGGCACAACTCCTTCCTTGTCAGACTATGAACTTTTCAGCCCTCCCTTGTAGGTAAAAACACCCAGCGACTTTCAAAATAAAACAGGCTGTGTCAAAATCAGATCGTAGCAACATTTTTCCTCTGCTTCCTTTAAATTTATGATTATGAACCAACAAAAGTTGTGCCACCAGACTGGTTTTCTTCACGGCATGCTTGTTTTTTATTCTAGCTCAGTCCTTTGGGTGGAATAGAAACACAAAACTACACCCAACCTGACATATAAAGGTAGTAAATGTGGCTCTTATACACCGAACATTACGGTTATTTTTGTTGACTCCATTTGCAGAAACATTTTCTGAAAATTAAGCTTCACATGAGTGTGTTTGTTATTGGCTCAGTCAATCACACAGCTACATAATAACAGCAGGGTGTGAGTGTGAGTGTGTGTGTGTGTGTGTGTGTGTGTGTGTACCGTTCAGACCTGTTCAAGTGGTGATTGACTTTAATTACTAACAGTGATGTGAGGAGCAGAATAATAATCCCTCAGTCCCTCCACTGGTTTCCTTCCTCTCCTCTCATTTCTATAATAACTGAAGAAAACGGTTTGAAAACTGTGAAAAACATCAGAAATAGAACAGACGTCACCTTGTTGCTTGTTATTTTTTTCCACCTGATGCAGAAGAGGAGCTCTCTGATTGGCTGTCCATAAACTGAAGGGTTAACTTGAGATTTCAGTCCCTTATCGTGGTGTGTGTGTTGAAGTGATTAACTTTGATATCAGTCACTTTCCAGCTCGTCTTCATGTGTGTGTGTGTGTGAGATAATGAGGAGTGTGTGTGTTTGCTCCTGTACTATAATTGTTGTTTGATTGGGTTTGACTTCCTTTAATTGCTCTGAATCCTGTCTGATGTGATAATTCACTCTTTAATGTGTATTTTGTTTTCAACTTCAGCTTCTTCAGAAGCGTTCAGATTCACTTTTAAGAACATCAAACTCTCAATTTCAACATTTTATTCTCTTTTATTCCACATTAGCCTCAGTTATCATGTTTAACAGAGGAAAACTCTCCAACGGAGAATCAAGTACATTCATAATTCTAATTCTGCACCATACACTGACTAAATTTAACGTTCTAGAATGATTGCATGGAATGACTCTGACATTAAAACAGAAGTGTTCTGGAATGTTGCCCAGAGTGTCTTTATAAGTCAAAAGATATACTACAGAATGTCACTCAGAATAGAATAGAATTTCATTGTCATTGTAACAAGTACAACGGAATTGAAGTCACAGCAGCAATCAAGAAAACAAAAGTAAGAAAGAGTATAGAAAGTGCAAAAAGCTCCATAGGGAAATAGATGCTGACAGCTTGTCCATCATTGTCCAGTCAGCCAGCCTCCACCTCCACAGGGTCCAGGACTGAGCTTCTTCAGCAGTCTGTTCAGTCTCTGTCTCCTGGATCCTGTCTGCTCACAGCAGGTGAAGCTCTTCCAATGTGGCCTTGGTGTCTGGTGTTAGCTCCGTTAGCCATGTCTGTGTATAGCATGATGCTACTCTGCCTTCTGGTATTCCCTCTGTTGCTGGGTTAGCACGGCTAGCTCGTCCATCTTATTGGAGTTAGATCTTACGTTCCCAACAACAATGGATGGAAGGACAGGTCCATGTCGTCACTTCTTAGCTCACACCTGAGAACCAGCACGTCGTCCTCACCTCCTTCTCCTCACCTTGTGAGAAACATTCGGCCTTACTCCAGTTAGCATTGACATGCTACAGACTGCCAACAGCTAATTTCACATGTAAACAATGCAGCCATGGTTACATGTAGGATCTCCAAATAAACACAGGAGAAAAGTAGTAAAAATATTGCTGAAGCCACAAAAAGTTTGGTGTCCATGACCAACAAATGAGCCACACAAAGTAATGATCCACTCCAAACACAAAGTTTATGAAAAAGAGACAAAAAAATTAAAAGAAATGGACAATAGAGAGAGAGAGCTACTGCAAAAGGCAGCCATAGCCAACAGGGCAGCGCCTAGCAACTAGCTCTGAAGAAAAAGAACTATTCCAGAATGTTGGTCGAAAAGTCTAGAAAGATAAAAAGAAAGTGTTTTGGAATCTTGAAGTTTTTTGGAACACTTCTAAGAATGTCTTTGAAGATAAAATATTCCAGTATGCCCAAAATTGCTTCAACAGATGAAGAGAAATTTACTGGAATGTTGCTCAGAATTTCCTCAAAGATGGGAAGGCCTTAAGAATGTTGCTTATATATATATATATATATATATATATATATATATATATATATATATATATATATATATATATATATATATATATATATATATATATATATATATATATAAAGGCTTTACATGTTACCATTTAGATCTGTGTTTCAAATGTAATACTGATAACAGCTCTGGCAATGGGCCTTTGTAACGCTATCTTTAGCCGTGTTTCCACCCAGCAGACCGGTTCGGTTTGTCTCGGTACAGCTCGCATTTTGTGGCGTTTCCACTGACTTATCCCAGGACAGATCCCCAAACAACCGAGATGAGCCGTTCCACTTTTTGGGACCCTTTGTATGGGTGCCAGACTGATCCGCTCTCAGAAGATGGAGCTACACTCTGCAGACCGTTGATACCGTCGAAAGAATCGTCAATTACCCTGTGACAGCGGCTGCATTTCTCCTGGTGGCACACAGACTTCTGTGAAACAAAGCTCGATTGTTCTTTGTATCAAAGAGCTACATGACAATCACAGAGAGGACGAAATGCTGCATGTCTTCCATCTGTGCTCTTTGTTTACTGTGTCGCGTTTTTCTTCTTTGTTGGATTTATTAGCGAGGTAAACTGTGTCACGCTGCTACGGCGTCACGCTATTATTTAACAGCTGCGGCTTTCAGCATCCTGCTTACACGCTGCCTACCACGAGAGGGCACAGTTTGCTGTGGAAACGCAAACAGGATCAGGCTTAACTGTACCACACCGTGCTAAACTATTCTGAACCGAACCGGACTGCTTGGACCACAATTAGCTTTTCTTTTACATTTTGCATTTTTCAGACAGTCTTTATGGATGTGTGTCCTCTAGACATTTCACTCTGTAACCCCATATTTTTTGGCTGCCTGACGGTTGTTCAACACTTCTGCTGCATTGACCATCATTATCTTAAAATAAGCTTCACAACTCTGCTACAGTTTTCTGTTAAGTCGCTTAGCTCTTGGTTCACTTTGCCCTGGACAATCAGCGCGCCTCTCCATGTCTCATCTCCTGTCTCTGCGTCTCTGCTGTGATTGACAGATGACCTCAGCCACCGTGAGGTCACTGGCACTGTGCTGTTGCAGTCGTGTAGCAACCCTCAGCAACTATCAGCATGTGTCAATTGTTAGACCCCAACTTTTCACTATTATTTTCAAGAATATGTAATAAAAAATATGTCATATCTTCCATCAATCTACATTAAAATGACAGATTTATCCATTGAACAAATAAAGAAAGGTCAAAAATGCCCTCTAAACTTCCTCCCAGAATGCACCTTGTGTCTGTGATGGAGCTGTTTACATTTTTGTCCTGACTCCAGTTTGATTTTCACTTCTGTAAACGTTTCAGCGGTGACTGATGATATTTATATCAGCTGTAATAAATCAGGCAGTGGACACCAAACAGATGAACCGCTCTCACAAGGAAGCCGGTCCAGTGGACACAGTGTGTGTATGTGTGTGTTTGTGTGTGTGTGTTAAAAGCAGCTGTTAGCTTGCGTGCTGTCACATGTTGGGAGGCTCAGTAATCAGTTTGTGTTAGCGATGTAGCTCGTTAAAAATGCATGCAGCCGCCGTGCTGCAGCATCTTTAATTAAACACGAGTAATCCGCTGTTATTCCAGCATGAATTCTTCATGATCATTCTGCTGCCAATTAACACCAAACGTCTCTCTCACACACACGGCTCTGCTTCGTGTGTGGGCTTCCAGCAGTAACCTGTCCGATGTCTTCAGACTCATTGTCCTCACGTTCTCCATGTCAGAGGTGACAGAAGAGAACTCCTCTCTCTGCACCTTCACTCCTCATCTGACACCTGGACAGCTGCAGTGAGGAGCTGTGAAATCACACCTACTCTCCACCCAGAATTGTCCTAATACAACCAAAACATCAACACACAGGCAGAGGAGGGGGTTAAAGCAGATACAGACACTGACACACATGTACAGAAGCCCGTAGGAGACAAGCGAGCAGAGTTACTCCTGTGAAACTTGACATTTTATTTCTTGGAGAATCCTGCAGACTATACCTTTAAACTTCTGTGTATAAAATCTGGATTCTTTGATGTGTGGTGGGATGTCTGTGCAGAGTTTTTACACAAACAAGATGTTTTGGGTCATTTTGACCCAGACGTGTCTCTCCGATGCTCTTTACTGTGATCAACCAATTATTTATATTTTGACTGCCTCTGAGTCACCATTCAGACCCAGAGACCAAGCTGTGTGTGAGGGAGAAGCTTTTTCCCCTTGTTGTTGTCGCTCATCTCATTTCTGTGACAGACACACCAAAAATGAGCACCAGGAGGTTTACAGCCCAGGAAGCTTTATCACAGGGTGAGATTTGGGATAGTGTTAAACTGCACTGCACCTCTTGAGTGAAGTATAAGAATTACACCTGCAGGAAGCACACAATTATCTATAACGTGGAAGGCATTGAAAATCTGAGAAAATTGGGTAATTCAAAGGAATAAAAAAACAATTTAAGGTCTTCTTGGCTTGGTTTCTCCATAACTATGAAATAAAGCCTTCATGCTTGGCTGAAATGGGGAAAAAGGCAATCAAGCTGAAATAACTTTTAATTTATTTTCAAAATTTGGTTTACATTTTTCTCGTAATGACCTTATTTTTTTATTTACTTTTTAAATCATTTATTTATTTATTTAAAATTATTTTGGTCATTTATTTTATATATTTTTATTCTCATTTTTATTCATTTTTAAATTTTTTCATTTATTTATTTATTTAAAATTATTTTAATCATTTATTTTATTTATTATATTTTCATTTTTATTCATTTATTTTTTTAATTTTTTCATTAATTTATTAGTTTTCTTATTTACTTATTTACCTATGTACTTACTTACTGATTTTTTATTATTATTACATGTGCTGCTTACCTCTTGGCCAGGTCACCCTTGCAAGAAAAATCTAGATCTGGATGGGTTTTAATCTGGTTCAATATCAGTTAAATCATAATACAAATAATAATAATAATAATAATAATAATAATTATAATGATAATGATATAAAAATATAATAATAATAAAAAACAGTTATATGAACAGGTTAATAAATTAATCATTAAAAAAACAAAATGTGAAATAAAAAATGTATATATACAGACAAATATAAATTAATTTATAAGTAAAATAATATAATAAATAAATACAAACATATTCCCCTATTTTTGTTAATGTTCAGGTATATATATATATATATATATATATATATATATATATATATATATATATATATATATATATATATATATATATATATATATATATATATGCTTGGGTCAAAATCAATATAATAACAAATAATAATAATAATAATAATATTATAAGGGTTAGATTTCACTCAGTTTGTATTCATGCATCTCTGCTCACTAAATCTTACACCTTGCAACTGTCAGATGTGCAGAAATAACACTTTTTGTTTCTCAAACAAAGTGTTTAGACACTCATTGAAAACACTCATTATAAAAAAAATTGCAGCCTTGGTTTTTATCTTAAATCTTTGTAAACAGGATCATACTGACAGCTTTCTTGCAGAGGTTCCATTTTGTTTTGCTCCCTAGGGTCGCTCAGAGACAAGAAAAAAAATGTGATCGCAGGTGTCAAGGAAACACCAGAGACAAACAAACAGAGTACTGTTAATTCACTAACTAAGGTTTAGTTGTGATCTGGCGCTGGTCCATGTGGCTCTCAGGTGAGATCGACACTTTCAGAAACTCAGCAGAGCATGACACTCCTCTGTCAATATTTAATCAGGAGGAGCAGCGGCGTTTGCAGCGGGTTAACATTTAATAACACACATTAACGTTGCTTCAGCAGGCCTGCATAAACAGAGGAAGCTCATGATTTGGTAGCAGAGCAGGTAACTCAAACAGGCTGAATACAGAAGATGTGAGGAGTAAATTAATATAATTTCATCTCTTTCTTTCTCACCGTGGCTCTGATGCTTCTGATCCTTTCTGAGGATCATTAATGTGATTAGTGACACCTGCTCCTTTCTCACGTCGGATACTTTCAGTCTTGAAAGCGGGAGAAAGTCTTTTCAATGAGACACTTTCCAGCTCAGACAGCTGGGACTGAAACAAGAGCCGCAGGTGGGAAATAATTGCATGAAATTGAAATGAGCGTGTTAATTAATAGCTGAAGGTTCGTCCGATAATAAGTCTGATTTCAGCTCTGGAGCTGTGCAGTCGGGAAACAGCGTAAACTGAAGCTTCTTCTTCATCAGCGGCAGCACGAGAGGGATCTAATGAGTGGATACTACAGGAGGAAATGTGCAGACAGTTATTAAGACAAGGCGACCTTTGACCCTGTGTGGGGGAGCTGATGAGTCCTGCTGTTGTTGTCATTAGTAACAGATGATCTGATGAGACCTGCAGGAACTCCATCCAGCTGTAAAGGGTTATTTTTATATCGTTAGAAACACTCAGCAGCTCAGTAATGTTTGTGAAACACTGGAATATTCAGACGGAGTTTGCTTCATTATGCTCTAAATCACTCTGAGCGTGAGATCACCTGGGACCCCTGATAATCTGTGAAACACCTCCTGAAGACAGCAGTGGTGAAATGGACTTGCAGTGAATAAATCAGAAATATTTCTGCCTGTCTCACCTGTGGGGGCGGTATCATAGGCTACAGCCTGTAGAAAATTCAAGAAAAAAAGAAGAAGATGTCCACATCTGGATTTCAGCTTCATCATCAGGGTAAAAATTAACAAAGCACCCTGCCCGGTGTCTTCCCATACAGGACTGGGCTTTGCTCTTTCTGTCTACCACGTCCACTACGCGTCCACTACGCTCTGATTGTGAAAGACGCCTGGTGCTCCCAGCCCAGTGTGGCTCCAAATCTCTTGCCAGACTCTTCTCCTCTGTTAGGCCCAAATGGTGGAATGAATTACCTAGCTCTGTACGATCCACAGAGTCCCTTTCTACTTTAAGAGATGTCTGAAGAATCATCTGTGCAGGGAAAACTTAGGCCCTTAATCTGAGCCTTCTCCTCTTTGTCCTCAGGGGGAGAATCAGTCAGAGGTCTCAGACCCAGCTCTTAGGGAATTTTCAGCACTAATTACTGGAAGTTGTTGAAGGTTGAAGCATACTGGTTAGTTGGCTAGAGTATTCTACATTGTCAAAAAAGTAAAACAGAAATCTTGCACCTAATGGCAGCTAAGGATGGGTACCAAATTAGGTACTTTTATAGGTACCGACCGAGTTCTGTCACAAGTACCGGGTGCTGATTCAGGTAAAATCAAAAGGTACCTTGTTTAGGTACCTGAATGCATCCTTGTGACTGTGAGGGATTGGAAGAGTAAGTGATTTTCCATGCTGGACATGAACACAGCATTACAGGGTTATATATATTGAAGAATGAATATGTTAAAATAAAAAGAATTTACATTTTATTATGAAAAAAAAATGATATTTTTTTTACCACATACGAACACACAATTGGTACCACTGAGTACCGATACCGATTGCCTAGTACCATGAATTGGTGAAGTACCCATCTCTAATGGCAGCACCAAGCGGCAACCTCCAGTCTGAGAATATGAGTCAATGTGGAAGTGCTAAAATCTGCTGTTTCTTGAGTGTTAGCTTGAGGCTGACTCCGGAAGTAGCAGAAGTCACAAACACGCCAAGCCAAGAAAATGTGTTTTCAGAGCAGAAATTAACCTATTTACAGCCTGGTTCAAAAAATTTCTCCTGTCTGAGTCGCTTATTTTACTACCCGCACCCACTGTACAGGGGGTGAATTTCTTTCTAACGCTGCTGTTTAGAGGATATTAAGATCGCCAGCTCCCCCAATAAGAGGCACAGCTTAGGGTCACGTGATGGACAGCGTCCTATGGCTGTATGCGAAGCCCTTGCCACTACCAATATGGCTGCTATAGCCAATGTGCTTCATTTTCCGTTTCAGTAACAGACGGGTGACGTCGGCAAGACTACGTCCATGTTTTATACAGTCTATGGGCAGCACCTGCAGCCAAATGACTTGTAGCGCTTTTGTTGCACTCACTAGGTTTTTCCTTCTGTCTAAGTTCTTGCTTGTGCATTGCTTTGGACAAAACTTTCTGCTAAATGAAACTGTAGAACTTAAGATGCTATGAGGAGAATCTGTTGTAATTGGACCGCATCGCCACCTTCTGGCCCGGAGTCTCACACACTGTTGTAAATTACTTTATACAATGTGTGCTTTTGTTTTGGAATTTAATGGAGATCAGCTTGAAACAAAATTTCTTTGTTCAACGTGACAAGGTAAGGTATTTATCAGTACAGCTACGTAGCGCTACCGTATGAAACGTGACATCAAGCAAACGTTGTAGTAGCTGGCTGTATGTAGTGCTATCAGTAGCCCAGTGCTCCAATGTATCTATAGGCCAACGTGACAACAAGCTAACTTTGTCAGTTTGTGCCTTAGTTTAGTAGCTGTCTATATTTAGCACAGCTAGCAGTCCAGTGCTTTAAGACATGTCTGTAACATTCAACGTCAGTAAATCCTGGTTCTGTCCTGCCAGTCATCTACCAATCAGAGCTAACGTAACCTCACTCTTCATTTTATTGATAGACTCTCAAGTTTGAACAGACCACTGCAGAATAACTGCTGACTGTGGGTTGGAGTCAACATTAGCACCAACAGTTTAGCCCCTTTAGCCTTTAGCTGGTGCTCTATTTCTCTCTTGTTTATCTTTCTTTCTGCTCTTCTGTCCTTTTTCTGTCCGACAGTTAGGCTCCAGTGTCCACCATCACTACAAAATTAATCACAGAAATTGTTTTAAGCAGAGAAAAACACAGATCTCTCTTCACATTTCTTAACTCTGTCAGCTGGCGTGGTGTTGTCAAAGAGACCTGGACGTGTAATTTGTCCAGTCCTACTCGACCCAATCGAGAAGTTAAGAAGTAGTATTTGAAATGCTCTATCTTGGCGCTGATAATCTCATTTTGAAGTGTGGATGACGATCAGGTATATATCTAGAAGGAAGACTTTTTCAAGATTACTTAGAAACTCCTCACAGCCCCTTTAAAAGCAATCAGAATGTCATGATTCCAGATCTTTCTTTAACTGCTGAGAAGAAAAAAGTTTCTCTTTTTGAATTGAAAAATTTAAGGAGATTCAGCAACTGGTGATGTCGCAGTTTGTAGCAAATCTAATGTTGCTGAAATCTCATGGGAGGTTTTGAGAAAGCCCTGCAGAGCAGCCAAAAGGCTCATCAGTCTGAAACTATGTTTACATACACAAGTGATGACAGCTGCTAATCAAATTTTATATCTATGCACAAAATGTGGGAGGAAAAAAAAAAAAAAGAAAATGTCCTTTTTAATTCTTCCATCTGAAAAATCAAACATTCAATCATACCTTTCTCAATGTCCCTTTTTTCTTTAACGTATGACAGTGCTTCATTTATTTCTTTGTCTGATCTAACATCGTCTTCAGCTTTGATATTACTTCAAAAAAAAAAAAGCGACTAAAGCTACAAAAACTTGAGAAATAAGACTTAAAAATCAGAGCTGGGTTGTTATAACTGTAGAATCTTCAGCAGGAGGCTAATTTCATGTCTGAGCTCCTGCTGTGAGCTGCTCCTCTTCCTCAGTCTGTAGTCAGTGTGGTCGTCAGTGGGCGATGAAGGTTACAGTGAAGCGTGGAGAGGCAGAGCCAGCGGAGGTGAAGATGTTGAACGGGTGTTTGACTTCACATCGACCGCTCCTGGAGTCTGTGCAGCGACGGACGACCAATCAGATCCCTGCAGGAGGCGTTGGGTGTTTTTTGGTGAGGCGGTAAATTCCTCCCACAGCCGTCTGAGACACTCCAAATTCTTCTTCTGCTCCAGATTTGTGTTGCCCTTTCGCCTGCAAATCCCAGCTCGTACATCGGCAACGAGGGTCAGTGTGAGAGGGGAGGATGAGAGGATGCTTTCCTGAATGTGTCTCTGCGCGGATGAGATTTCTGTTTTCTTTCTCCGCTGCAGAGCGAAGGCGAGGAACGAGGCGAGGAGCGTCCGCTTTCACCCCGTGTGGGTGGAAGAGGAGAGGAAGAGCGGCTAATTATTTCTCCATTCAGAGGAGAGCGATGGAGGAACACGTGGGACCAGGACGAGCCGTCCCCCAGCCTGGCCTCTTTCAGGGTCAGGTCAACCCCGAACCGTTTGATGTGGACCCCTCTTTTCCTCCAGTGATCCTCGGCTGAGAGGTCAGAGGTCGTAGTCTGACAGAAACTTTTACAGTTGCTCCTGCGAGGAGAAAGTCTGTCCTCAACATTGGCCTGCATTTTACAGTGACCTGAGACCCTGTATATGTGCAGGAGGCCGAAATGTAGAGATATAACAGCAAATAAAGAAGAGTTACCAACAAAACACTAAAATACGACACTGAAAAACATTCAACTTTTTGTTTCCACTGCCCCACCAGTGTCGATAAAGTCAACTTTTCTAAAATTTTAGCACTGAAAAGTGTTTTTGAAAAGCTTTGATTTTTTTCTGTAATGACTGGGGAGACAGAGTTTTTGACCCATACTGCAGCCAGCCACCAGGGGGAGCAGTTTCTGTGGTGACCTCACTTCAAGCTGAGCGAGATGACGTCCGTTCTTTTGTTTGTTTTTACAGTCAGTGGTGTGGACACTGAGATTAGGCCTTGGTGTTTGGTGAGGCAGTCATCACAGAGCAGGGTCGTGTGTGTGTGTGTGTTTGTGTGTGTGTGTGTGTGTGTGTGTGTGTCTGTGTGGAGCAGGTGTGAGAAGTTTATATATACTCCTGGGCTCCTGTGCTGACTCATTTGCTCTGAAGGTGGTGAGAGGTGTTTGCTGTGTTTGTCCTTCCGTGTGATTTGTAGTTTCATTATGAAAGTCGTCCTCCGACGCGTGGCCTCTGTTTTTCCTCTAAACAGAAAATCCTGAGAGTTTGGTTTCTCTTTTATTTGGGTTTAGCTTTTTTACAGGAGCTGCTGACTTGGCTGCACATCAGTGTTTGCTCACCTCTTAACTGGTGTTTATTTTTGTTTTTTTTTAGTGCTGTCAGACGATTAAAAAAATTAATCCAATTAATTACAGCATTTGCAATTAATCTAATTAATGGCATTTTAATCTCATATCTGCTTAAGGTCCCAAAATAAAGAATTTGAATTCCAGGACATTAAAATTACATTAAAAGACATTAAAAAACATTTTAAAATAAAGTGGGAATATATACAACACATTTTTAGGTACCCTGAGGCATAAGGAACAAATGAAAAAAGTGTTATGGTTCTATCTTTACAAAATCTACACAGTCCTGCACCTAAGATAAGCTGATTTGATTTTTAGGACAGTTTTTGCTTCTGTTCACATTTTACTCGATGTGGACTCAATTTTCACTGTAATATGAATTTCTACATTTCTATGAGATCAGGAGAACCAGGGCTAAAGGCTAAAAACTGTAAGGAACTATGTACAAAACACTTAATTCAAGTCTTGGATCAAAGAAAGTGAAGTATTCTCAGTTTAACATGCTCTGAACACACAAACTGTTGCTGATTGGTGCAGAGCAGCCCCAAGCTGAAACATGACACCAGGAAGATGGAAGCAAATTTTCAAAGAATTCTTAAGATTTAAATACAAGACATTTATCGATCATTCAGGGCTTGTTTGATGCAGTAGAAAGTGTAAAATTATCTGTTTTTTACAGAGTTGAGCTAGAGCAAACGGTTGATTTTCTGTAGATTTTCAAAAAGGAAACGAATAAACGAGATGTGGACAGCAGTCCCCTTAACAGCGCTCTCTCTTCCCCCCCAGTTCAATGCATGTTGCTGACGTCAGGTGTGATACATTCAGGGACCATCGGAAATTTGAAAACCTGATGAGAACACCACTTTTTCCATGTAGGACAAACGGTTTGTAAATGCTAGACATTTGAAAATAAGTGCGTCTTTGAACGCCTCGCGTGTTTGGGATCCAGATTAATCTGCGTTAATTTTTACAACGCGTTTATTTGCGGTGTAATTAATTAATCTAATCAACGCGTTAAAATGACAGCCCTAGTTTTTTGACTAAAACACAGCAAAGGTTCACATTAAGTTTCACTTCCATGACTTTTAATTCGTAACCTTTAGTGAACGAGTCATTTTTGACCAAAGGTTTGTCTAATTTTTATCCAACATTCGGGTGTAAATAAAGGGTGGGAGGCATTTTCCGTCCTGCATGTTTTGGTAATTGGATTTTCTTCAGGAAATGATATCAAAAAAATTAAATGAGTGGTTATTGGATTTTTTCGTTTTCAAACTTAGTAATAAAAATTAAAATACTGGTTGATTTTCATTTTTTATTTCCAAAAGCAGAAAATAAAATGTCTGTGGACGGAAACAAAAATGGCCTGTTCTTTCATATTTTTCAGTCAGGACGATGCTGTGTAGGCTAAAACATGGATGACCCCAAAACGAAGACAGTTTTCTATTTTGATCCCTATAAGCACCCTATGAACCCATGGACCCATGTAGTCTTCTTGATATAGTATGGAGTCACTGTCAAATCAATATGTGAAATATACATGTCGTCATGCGTTGGTGGCGCAGTTGGATAGTGCGCTTCGTCAGCGATTGGAAGTTTGACACATGGCGATGTGTCCTTAGGCAAGACACTTAACCCCAAGTTGCTTCAACTGCTGTGTCAGTGGTGTGTGAATGGGCATGAAAGTTAGCTTTACATGATCTCTACAAGTTTGATGATCTCTAAAAGTTTGATGATATAAGATATTAAGGCAGAAAAAGTATAAACCTGACGATTTGCTTTATGGAAAGGCTGATGCTAAGTCGACACCCCTCATCCTTTTTCCATCTGTAGGTTCCGTCTGAAAATTAAATACATAACAAAATAAAACAAGCACCACCTCCACATTGAAATCGGACAATGCAGTGTTGATGCATGATTTTTGTTGTATTATGGGATTTGTCTGTGTTGAAATTTGTATTATACATGTTTCGTAACTTAATTATTATTGTGAGGAATGGGCATAGAAAATACCAGTTAAAGTTGGTCAGGATTTCCTCTCTCCTTAGCCACATGCGCAAGCATGCATACACACTCGTACTTTACACAGCAGCACCAAAATTATTCTTCCGTCCTATACAGCAGCAGTCTCCAACCTTTTTTGCGCCATGGACCGGTTTAATGTCAGACAGTATTTTCACGGACAGACTCTACTTCTGACTCTTCACTGTTTCGTCTTTACCCTGCCTAAAGAAAAACTTTCCAAAGGATGTTTGTTTTTGTCCATTTTATGGAGGTTTGGCGTGAACATTGAGTCATAGACAGGTGTGATGGAGAGAATCCAGTTTTTTTTTTGTTTTTTTTTTTTTAAATAAAACATTGCCCAGTCCAAGTCCATGGCCCCACATGTGAAAAAAAATTGCATTTTTTTTTTTTTATTTGTCTTCTGGTATTTTATTTTCTGCTTTTAGAAAATAAACATTTTTTTCATATTTCATTTTTGAATTTTAAAACGAAAATCAAATTACCACTTTTTGTTTTTAAATATAGTTTTCTGAACAGAAATCCATTAACCAAAACATAAATGGACCATTTTTGGACCCCTGTCCTCAGAGTCTGTTTTGAAACTAGGATACAGTCTTCCTCTGCACATTAGAGAGCCCCCTCACTGTCCACTTTTAAAAATTGTCTTAAAACCCATTTTTTATTCCTTGGCTTTTAATCTCAACGAGACTTAGTCTTATTCCCTTTTATTGTTTTGTTTGTTTTTTTTAGTTGTTTTACAGTTGTACAGCACTTTGTTTACAGCTGTGGTTGTTTTTTAAAGTGCTTTATAAATAAATTTGGTATGGTATGGTACTGTGTTCACACCAAATGGGATCAACATGCGAAGTCAATATTTAGACACCAGTTTTTGTTGGGTTGTGGAAAAATTTGGAAAAGTGAAGCCGATCATGACTCTGCATCCACACACTCCATCTCGGACAGCAAACTCCTCTGCACACAGTTATATTCCTGTACTTTTGGCCTCCCCTGTGTTATTTTCAACATTAGAACAAGTGTTGGATTGTGGGTAAATCCCTCATGCACGGTGTGCAGAGCTGCAGGAGTTCAGACGGCGAGCATGAAGGGCTGGGGAAGTTTGAGCGAGCCCTGCAGCGGTGTGAGGTTACGCAGTGGGACGGTCCTGAAGAGGCTTTCACTGATGTGTCAGCGTGTGATGGTGGACACTGGGACCAGACCTGCGTGATTCACCGAGTTTGGAGAAGAAGTTGATAAAATAAATTTGTGGAGACGGTGAAAAGAGTTCATCTTTCTCTTTGAGCCTCCACAATCTGCTCTGACATGCAGAATCTGTCCATGAGCGGCCAAACTTTCCCTGTCAAAGGATCCCAGACGCTGTTCCTATCAACATGGTTTCCTTTTTATCAGCTTTTTTTTTCTGAAGGTTTTATTTTTACATTTTTAAATCATAATTTTACATAAATCAGTGCAATATTTTTCAATAAAAGACAGAGAAGAAAGCAAACAGATGTGACTTCTGGTGAATCTGTCGTGTCCCTGAAGTGATGCCAATCCACAGACGCAGCCATATTGGATACGACGCAGGCTTTAGCTTCCTTTCAAACAGCTATAGGGCACCTTTCAGTCACATGAGCTGAGCTGTGTCTCTGATTGGACAATCCAATTATCCCAATTTCTTCTAAACTGCTGAGTAAAAAAGAATACCCCCCCTTCATTTGTTTTTAAAAATGCTTTTGTCCACACTGTTACATTTCAACAAGTCTCATGACGTGAAGAACAGGGGTCACAGACAGGGAAAGTAACAAAAGACAATCTGTAGCTCCGTACAAAAACACAATAAGGCCTCTGGGGGGTTTAAGAGGTGGAGTTGACTCGCCACAGCCACCCACTGAATCTACTAAAAGTAGACAAACTAAAGGGAAAAGGCCTCAAACAAAAGTGGAGTCACTTCTTTGAAAAAAGAAAATCTCTTCAGAGATCAACCCTCTTTCCCTCAACACATCCACACACTCTCTAAACACTCATCCCACAAACCAGGAGAAACCAACTGAAGGTGTTGGCTCTCTGGTGTCACACACTAACTGAGGGAAAGATCCTCCTTTTATAGACTCCCCAGGCTGATGAGCGGCAGCTGGGAGCAACGAGGACAGGTGAGCTGAGTGAGAGCTCGTTAGGAGAGCCGGAGGTCACAAACTATACCTCCACCTGTAGCCACGCCACATATATTTTTATACATCAACGTTTGTCATCCACTCGAAACCACAGCTTTACGTCACTAAAAACTGTTTTCTGAAAACTCCAGTCAAAGTGAATATTTTATGGTTTTCCATGCCACCCAATCAGGATGAATCTTCCTTATTCTGCAGTGACATTTGAGAACCAAAAACTCTGTTTCCCAGCGCCTGTACTAAACCATAAAACCAGAGTTATATGAAATCTTTACTTTGGCTGCAGTTTTCAGAAAACATTGTTTTCAGGTACGTAAAACTTTGTTTTTTTTCGTGTGGATGACAGGACTAACCATATAGAAATATATGCAGTTTAAGTCTGTTTTAAAAACTCACTTTTTCTGTGATGCCATCTTTTGTCCTTTATCTTTTCTTTTATCTTTTATTTCTGTCTTACCTTGGTTTTACTGTTTTATTTCTTGTTCATTATTTTAACATCACTTTGCTTATCATATCATTGTTTTATTATTCTATTAAGAATCTTAACATTGTCCTTCAATACCTGCTGTCCTGTTCTCTGCTCCTAACCCCCTTTTTGCCTTTATTTATTTATTTATTTTTTTATTTTTTTTTTCCTGTTAATTGATGTTTTTAGCTTTAATCTTGGTCCTCAGGCTCTCATTTTATATTTCGTGGTTCTTGTATTGCCCGGGTTCGTACGGGTCGAAGCTTGTGTTTGTTTTTATGTTCCGGCTGTTAAAGCATTTTGTAAACTTATGTTTTTAAAAGTGCTAAACAAATAAAGTTATTATTTTTTTTTTTTTTTTTTCTTATGGCCTAAACTAAAAATCATTTTGTAAACTTTTTTTTTTTTTTTTTTTTGCATTAATCAGAGAAAGTGCCAACAAGGATTACAAATTATCACAACAAACTCAAACTACAAAAACTCCCTGTAAATTCACTGTGACCAAGGACGAGCTATAACTTATTTTTGTGAAAATCCAAAACAATTTAAAGGCTTGTACACTCAGCCAGGTATTTTCAAAAACAAATATCCCCCCTCATTTATTTTTAAAAATACTTTATCCACACATAACCTGGAAAATCAGCTGATAGGTGCGGCTCGAAGCATGCCAAACCCTTATGTGTTTCCTGGTGTTTACGTTTAGACAATGAAATCAGAGTTTTCTGAAACCTTGACGTAAAACAGTGGTTTCATGATCACAGGCCTTATTGCATAATAATATATGCAGTTTCCCAGATACACGGCTATGTGTGGAAACAGCCTCAAAGTCTGAAGGTTTTCAGGTCCGTCCCTTTTTCAGCAGATATTAAAAACAAGTCAATTTATTTATTTTGTAGTTCATATCAGATTAAACACAGATCACAAACTGACTTTAAACATCGACATCTGTCAGAGTCAGAGGATTAGTAATCCCCTCCTCAACACCGTAAATACTCCTCTTTGGATTACTCCTCATATTACCGTTCTTACAGTAATGCTGTTGTTAACCTACATATTTCACATTAAGGCATGAGCTCCTCTTATTGACTCATTTTGGTTTGTTTTGAGGATTTATTTGTTTACTTTCTGGATAGTAATGATGTGTTCAAGGTCACTGGGTTTGGTCAAATAGCTTCCAACACTTTGTGTTTTGAAATTCTCCAAACCCACAAACGTTTTTCCAAAACTCAACAATTTACTCAAAACTTTAAGTGTCATATTTTCATAAACCTTACCTCGGAGGGATTTTAATAAAGGAAGAAAATGTGTCTCCCTTTCAATCCTTGGAGCTGAGAGTGATATCCAAATATTTCCCTTTGTGTTTCTGACAGACTCAAACCGAAAAATGATTAATTAACATTTACACCTTCAAATACACCAAATGTTCCCATCAGAGAAGCTTGAATCAGACAAACTGTCAAAGTGATATTTAATAAATCTGTCAGATAAAAACAAAAGATAAAAATGTGTCAAGTGCCTCTTTCAATTACTTCTCTTTCAGGAGATTTCTGTTAAGACTGCAGAAAGATCAGCGTCTGTCAAACCCTGATGAATGACGGCTTACTGGATGGATGAATGTTTGAAATAAGAGCAGAGATGAGACGGTGACAGACAGAAATCTGTGAATGAAGAGTGACAGTGACAGAAAACACTCGCATATGGATAATAAGATAATTTACAGCCGCTTCATCGTCCTCAGACTGATTTAATTATTTTATTTAATCAGAAAAAAAACGAGTCACTCTGCCTCCTGGAGGAAGTCTGTGATGGATCTATTCCTGCTCTATGTGTCTGACATAAACAGGCCCTAAAGAGTGTGAATTCATCTGTTTTTTAAACATGGCTATGCTGGATGTTCAGACTAAACATGAAGATTTTCAATTAATCTCTGCCTTCAGAGCTGGTTTGGTCCATATTGACATGATAGCATCACACAGTTGCTGCAGATTTGTCGTCTGAACATCCATGATGAGAATCTCCCGTTCCACCACATCCCAAAGGTGCTCTATTGGATTGAGATCTGGGGACTGTGGAGGACATTTGAGTACAGGGAACTCATTGTCATGTTGAAGAAACCAGTCTGAGATGATTCCAGCTTTATGACATGGAGCGTTATCCTGCTGGAAGTAGCCATCAGAAGATGGGTACACTGTGCTCATAAAGGGATGGACATGGTCAGTCAAGCCAAGAAAATCTCCCCCACACCATTACACCACCAGCAGCCTGAACCGTTGATACAAGGCAGGATGGATCCATGCTTTCATGTTGTTGAGGCCAAATTCTGACCCTACCATCTGAATGTGGAGCAGAAATCCAGACTCATCAGACCAGGCAACGTTTTTTCAATCTTCTATTGTCCAGTTTTGGTGTTGCTGTGTGAATTGTAGCCTCAGTTTCCTGTTCTTAGCTGACAGGAGGGTCACCCGGTGTGGTCTTCTGCTGCTGTAGCCCATCTGCCTCAAGGTTGGACGTGTTGTGTGTTCAGAGATGCTCTTCTGCAGACCTCGGTTGTAACCAGTGGTTATTTAAGTTACTGTTGCCTTTCTATCAGCTCCAACCAGTCTGTCCATTCTCATTTTGTCCCACAGAACTGCTGCTCACTGGATATTTTCTCTTTTTGGGACCATTCTCTGTAAACCCTAGAGATGGTTGTGGGTTAAAATCCCAGTAGATCAGCAGTTTCTGAAATACTCAGACCAACAACCATGCCACGTTCAAAGTCCCTTAAATCACCTTTCTTCCCCGTTCTGATCCTCGCTTTGAACTGAGCAGATCATCTTGACCATGTCTACATGACATAATTCATTGTGATTGGCTGATTAGAAATTTACGTTAACGAGCAGTGGGACAGGTGAGCCTAATCAAGTGGCCGGTGAGTGCTATTTTTGCTAATTTTTTGTCACGATGACTTTATTCCTCCCTACTTCAGCATCCATGGAAATAATATCCAAATTAACAAAAATGCAAGTAAGGCGATGATGTCATAAAGCTGCTTTTTCTTACTTCTTGTACAGCCAATGGCTACTGTCCTGAAAAAGGAGTTTGAAAAACTGGACAGAGGCAAAAACAAAGGTTTCTTAAACACCATGGTACAAACAAGCTTTAAATCATGGAGAAATACTACAGGGGCACCAGAGGGACAAAATTAAGACTATAAAAAATGATCCAACTGAACACTTTTTTAAGAAAAAAACTGACAGGTTGCACTCTTCTATTGTTCCGCACATTTGATGATTGTTATGATGGTTTCCACTGCTCTAGCGAGACGGAAGAAAACAAGTTGTTGGTTTGGTTGTTGCGCTGAGACTTCTTCATCTTGTTCCTTAAAGTGATACTCCGGGATGGAACAAGTTGGGTCGTATCACAAGGTTTAGGGCAGAAATTACCCCTACAGCAGTGATTTTGTGCAGCAGAAGCCCAGAGCGCTCGCACCAAACACCCCCTCCCTGCTCCTCTGCTGGTTTCCTCTGCACTCAGACGGGGCCATATTTTACTTGACCAAAAACACAAATAAACGGACTCCCACTGAAAAAATCTGATACTGGTCTGCATTCACGCTTTATTAATAGAATTTTCAGCGCGTTACTTTCACACAAAAACACAGCTAAATAAGGCTCTAGTTCTCATCGTGTCGTAAAACGGCGCTACCTCCGCTGCAGAGCCACAGCTGGCGACGAGGCACTCGCCGCTTAGTGTATCAGTCCGCACGACGTGACAGATATAAACAAACACAGGTAGTCTGCCAGGACGAAGAGACACGATGAGAACTAGAGCCTTATTTAGCTGTGTTTTTGTGTGAAAGTAACGCGCTGAAAATTCTCTAAATAAAGCGTGAATGCAGACTGATATCAGATTTTTTCGGTGGGAGTCCGTTTATTTGTGTTTTTGGTCAAGTAAAATATGGCCCCGTCTGAGTGCAGAGGAAACCGGCAGAGGAGCAGGGAGGGGGTGTTTGGTGCGAGCGCCCTGGGCTTCTGCTGCACAAAAACACTGCTGTAGGGGTCATTTCTGCCCTAAACCTTGTGATAGGACCCAACTTGTTCCATACCCGGAGTATCACTTTAAACTCCTCCTGAAAATTCAGAGAAACAATCCTTATTTGTGTTCCTTGGTGATCTGTTGACTGCTCAGTCTGTTTTAAGACAGTTGCGCCTTTGACCAGACCTTTACCGCTAACAAAGAAGTGCCTACATGCCCAGAAGAGTTAAATCTCAGATAATCTAACTGTGATGTGGTTAGATTATGTGATATTAAACTAAGAGAACAGTTTGTAAAGCTTTCAAAGATTAAGCAAAGCTGATTTTGAGTCTTGTCAGTGAAGACCTTTGATAGATAATAAAGTAAGATTCAACTTTGAAGGTTTTAATTTGCAAAGTGAGACTTCATCTTCGTATAAACGGAGCCGTTGGAGTTATACTCTGTATATATTCATCATGTTTGAATCTGCACAGCTTCAGTTTGTCTCTTAATCATCTACTTGAAAAGAAAAACTTTTAATTTTTCACTCTTTCAAGGACTGCAGCGAAAGTGCGGCTCATCTTTGTTTTGACATTTCAGACTGAGGAATGTATTTTGCTAATTAGTTTTTTTTTTATGAAATGTAGAGAAATGAAAGCAGCTAGGAGGAGGAGGAGGAACGAGTGGCCTTGATGACAGCGCTAAACTTTCTGTCCTTCCTCTTTAATCACATCAGTCAGAGGAAGATTAGAGCTCGTTTTTCATTAATATCAACACGTGTTCATGCAGAAAAGATCTATTCAGACCCAAAATCAATACAGAGATTCAAATGGGGGGATTATAAAAGAAGGAAAAAGTACAACTTTATATTTCTGATGCTACACAGAACTTTGTGCTGAAGATATGCTCCTCATTTTCTCATTAGTCTCATTTAAAGTCTTTGACCCATCGTTAAGAGCCAACAGGAGGTCAATCATTCCTCTTTAAAACCTAAACACCATCAGTGATCGGCCTTAAACCCTTCAGAGAGTCATGACTGTTCATTTAATAAACGGAAAAAAGCTTTATCTTTATCGTAAGGCTTTTGAAACAAGGTGGAGTTTGCTTAAGTGTAAAGGTCTTTTTCGAACGACGTTACCGTCACTGCTCACATACTTCCATGCGTCCTTTACATTGGCACTGCAGTTAACCAACACATCCACAAGGGTGGCAGCCAAGAGTCAAAAATTTACAACAACAACAAACTCAGAAACAAACATGGCAACTGTGGAGAAGGTGTTGCTCATGTATCACTTGCGCAAAAGACAAAAACTGAGGCAGCGTTGTAGGAGGTGGTGGTCTGTGAGCCTGTTAAACACATCGCAAAAGTGCCACCGTTGTTATTTCTTCTTCGTGTTCCACTAAAGCTACATATTGAATAGTAACTGAGACACTGCCCCCACTGTTACCGGTGGTACTGCTTCGTTCTGTGTCTCTAAGCTTTATGGAAACATGAAGAAATAGGGACGAAATAAACACAGAGCACCAACAGAAGGCTCTGTCAGGATCTGTCTGTAATCAGAATCAGGGGAAATTTCATTTCAGTTACATCCCTTTCAAGACATATAAGAAAACAAACTCAGACATGGGAAAACAGACCAGATTTGGGATTAACCAAGGAGCCACCAGCTACCCAGCACCTCTTTGCAATAGGTACGAAAAAACAACATCGGGAGAAGAAAGGGGGAAAAAATGTCAATTCCAGACTATTCCCCAGCAGGGGGCGTAGTTTGAGAACAAGAAAAAAACACCTCAGCATATAAGCACATGATAACAACAAACAAAAAATTGAAGACTTGCACAAATGTTGCTGCTCAGCCACGGAGGGGCGTGCACGCAGCCTTACTCGGGCACGTGTGCATCAACCCTCTGCAGCTGAACTGTTGAGCATAAATGAGCCTTAATTCTGCTAATGTTTAGACATTTTGTACAAATAAAGGCGTAATCTGTTAGGAACAAAATGGTCTTCAGGATCAGCCTGCAAAAATCTGCATTTTATGCAATCTAAAACCTTATTGAAAGTCTTTGTCTTTTGGGGCCAGCCTCTAGTGGCCAATTTGGAAACTGCAGGGTTTTTGCACAACTGCATTGCTGCAATTTCTGACCACTGTCGGTTTGCTGCTTTGTTGGTTTGCCTGTCTTTCCAGTGACTGTTTTGTCACTGAGTGCCAAGAATTGCACTTTTAATTCCTATTAAAGAGCCCCCTAAAACTAAATGGTTCCCGTGGCTCATTGTTGTCTGACTGCATGCAAAGTTGGACAATAACCAGACCAGTAGAGTAAGGCCCTCCTCACACGTGGATGGCCCCGTATCGTCTTAGCTTCGGCATCAAAACATGTATTGCTGTTTACACATTGTATTGTACATAGGCTTGTGCATTTACACGACAACCCAAAACTGTCGTCGGGTTGCCCGTCTGGTTCTGCTCCGATGCGGATTCCACATCAACAAGTGCTCATGCACTTATAACATGCTGCGTCTCTGCATGAGCACTTGTTGTTGTTGCCGTAGCTGGTGTTGTTCATGCTCTCTGTGAAAATGTTGATATTATAGTCGAAGCAATGTTTGTAGCTGCTGGAACAATATCAGAATCAGTCTGCCTGCCGCCATTGTTGTTGTTGTTGTGAGTGACATTGTGGGTTGGGGGTACGGGGAGTAGGAGGGGTGCTATGAGGTCACCGTCTTTTCCGGACGTATCTGTTTATAACAAATACGGCATGAAGACGAATACGCAGATATCCACCTGTAGACCCGTTTTCAAAAAAAGATGAGGAATCATGGACAAATACGCGTCTCTGTGTGTCAATATCACCAGATCGATAGTTTATTTTACCGGAGTTGTAGAAATTCGTACTCGTGTAAAGCCCACCTAAGACAGTGGCAAAGGCTGTACTGCTTTGAGAAACAGCAGACTGAGCATAACGACGGCAGAGATGGAGCCGTGTTTTAGCTTCAAAAGGAGCTGTTGATTGAAGACTTTGATCAGGATGCGTCCTCCTCAAACAGCTTTAGATCTTCATTAAATCCTGATCTGATGAGGAGATTATGACATGTTTATATACATTTATAAAAATAAACTAGGATCCATACCCGAGGACTCCTTCTGTTTTTGAATAGTTGTCGTAAACTGGATATCCACTGACATGTTCAGCTGAAGGTCTCCAGTTTACAGGGTCACTCTTTAAACTGGAACACCGGGAGCTGACAGAGACACATTCACACTATCAGGCTCAGAGAAGATCGTTGGTTAGGAGGAACTAAACCAAGTCCATCACAGCTGGCTGTGACCAATCAGATTCAGGGGTTGATCTATCCCCAGAACACTAAATGCTAAATGCTCAACTTTCTGTGTTTTATGAATTATTATTTTTTATTTACACAGAGAGCACGATGACAAAAAGCATCTGAGGCTGAAGCTGTTTTTACCCTGAGACCGTGAGCTCTGAAAATGATGAATCATAGTTGGTGAGAATAGAAAAAAAAAGGCGCCATCACTGTGCAACTAGACACGGCTCGTGGAAGGTTAGAGACAGCACCGCCAGCTGAGATAGGAAGGAAGGTGGAGAAAGATCAAACACAAAGATTACATTTTTGTTTCTTCTTGTGCTTTTAAAAAGTCTACAGAATCATTTTAGCTTCAAGTTAATGATTTGACATGTTTAAAGATGTCTTTTGGGGGCTGGTTGTTTCAGCTGTTTTCATTTCCAATCCACCTCTCTGCTGAATACGGTCCAAATAATTATTAAATTTTCTCTTTGCATTAGTTTGTGTCACAAACACTGATTTCCTTCTATCAAAGAGCACCTTAACAAGTCTTTGAAGGTGTTCAGCTCCATCATGACTCAGACCTCCGTACATTAGAAAGCTCTGCAGTCATGTTTCCCAGCCGTCCAATGAAAGGCAGAGCCGCAGACTGGTTTAAAGAGGAGGAATCGATGATGGTGATGGTGACGACACTGTGTCTGAGAGGAAAATTGTGGATATGATGAGGATGGAGACGAGCGAATACGAAGAGAGGTCAGAGCTGCTTTCATCTCTTCATCTGGACTTCAAAGACGACATCCACGCTGCTTTGATTCCAGCAGCGCCTCCTGTCTGAGGAAGAGGAGGAGGAGGAGGAAGAGGAGGTGGGGGAGAGGCCTCCTGCTTCCACATATTGATTCTTTACACAGGTTCGTGTTGTTTGGTGCTTTTCTGTCATGACAAGATCTGTGGAATAAAACGCATCAACCTGACAAACGCTGCATCCGAAGAGGAGGGAAGAGCTGATCCTAGGGCTCGGTATCATTCAGCGTTTTCAGATACCTTCACTTCGATACCAGATGATACTTTTTTTGGTGCCAATCTTATAATGCCATTTTTACAAAAAGAAATTACATTACACATTACGCTACAAATCTTGAGTCTTATTTGTCCAGCTGTAGTATATTTCCACTCCAAGCATCTTTCTTATAAAAAATAAACAAGTCATCAGTATATGCTGAGTGCACCTTAAATATGTTTTTAACTGTAGATGTACTTTTTCCCTTTTTTTTTTTTTTTTTTTTTTTTTTATGTCAAAATAATCCTCCTTGTTTCTCCAGGATTGGGACTGCTAAAAATGTCCAGAGAGATAAGTTTAAGTGTGATTTGTTTGCATGCACACGGGCTACAGCATTTGTCATGGATCATACTTGTGCCCATGCATAAGTGCACCACGCTAGAATGCTCACCTCTCTGAAGTGTGCCAAAGCAAATAAGTGAACTGTGCCGGTCACGATGGCCAAACAAATTGGACTTTAGGGTTGAAGCATGCTGAGGCACGGTATGGATGGTCAGTGTGAGGGACTGCTGCATCAGTGGGGAGGACTTGTATGTCAGTTTTGGATAGGGGAGAAGCTCAGCACAGCTTGTTGTGAAGCAGCGTGTTGTGGAGATCAATGCTTTCACATTAGTCTCCAAACTCCGGAAAAGCCGCTAGATTTGTCAGTCGTCACTTTTTTTTCCACAAAAAAAAAAAAAAACACAAGAGGGGTCTGAAATACAACTTTACAGCCAACCACCAGTGCATTATCAGATCTTGATTACATGATTAATCCTTTGAGAAAGAAAACTCGGCACCAAAAGATGAAGCATGTATCAGGGACAGACGGATTATCGACCGGGACAATTGTCAGGGCTAATTTTTGGCAATTTGAGGCATATCGGCATCTGCCTTTCTTTTAATCCAACGGACGATAAGAAACAAATTTAAAACTGCTGCTCCGCTGTCTGCAGTCACTTCTCAGTCCCACCTACAGCACCATCTGATTGGTTACAAGCAGAGCCATGGCTTGGAAACAGCCCATCAGCAAAGCAGTTATTACAGTTATTGCAGTTACATTGAAATTTTGGAAAGCCTTATTTAGTGTAGAAAACTTTAGCTTTTTATATTTTTATGTTTTTATTTATCTTTATAAATCATGCTGCTAAGCCTGGGAGCTGTTTAATAAACTCATGTTTAAAGGTATTTGAATGAAGTTAAGTGTTGGAGTTGGTATTGTTCAAAATTTTGACACCAATATTTGCACTTTGAAAGCAAATTAATATTGGCTTCAAATATTGGTTATCGGCCTCCTTGACTACAAACAATTGGCATCGGTATGGGCCCAGAAAAATCCATATTGGTCTGTCTCTAGCATGTACTGATACTCAGTACTACCAAAGCGTTTCAGTCGGTGCCACGGTAGAACTGAAGCTCAGTACCCAGCCCTAGCTGATCCAGACCATAGACTGTATATCGAGGGGACAGTGTGGCTTTGCCATTTACCATTGTACGGTTTTGAAGCCAAAATTCCCAAGTCACAGGTGCCGTCATTGGCAGACAGAGTCTGGGCAGTAGGGGCTATGAGAGAATCTGAGCGGAGCTGGGTGACAAAACTCATAATATTTCTTTTTCTTTCAAGAGTCTAATCTCTTCTTGACTCTACCTCTCGACATATTTTACAATCCCCCCAAAAATACACCAGAACTGCAGCTGTCAGTCATTGTTAAACATGATGTAAAGCCTCGTTTTTTACCTCTAATAACCAACCAAAACAAAACTTCTCAGGGAAGAGGACTTGAATTCAATGCAGCAAAATGATATCTTCAAATCACCACAACAATCAGAAGTGAGAAACATTTCTACCACGTGTATTAATTTTTTAAAGTTTGACCTCAGCCCAACTGGAATGACTGGGGAGATGGAGGTTTTTATTGTTTTTGTTTTTGTTTTGTTTTTGCCTATACTGCAGCCAGCCACCAGGAGGAGCAGTTTTTGTGACAGCCTCACTACATGACAAGCAAGGTGACATCTGTATTTTTATAGTCTGTGATCCAGACCACCATCAGGTCCTAACAAGAGTTAATGCGTAAAGGTAGATCAAGCTCACAAGGATACTGACCCAAAATAACAAAAGTAGCAACTAAAGGGAAGTTTTTTCCAGTTTCCCTCTGTAAAAACTGCAGTTCTCCAAGTCTCCACTAGAGGTTGTCTGCAGAAACACCAGAAACCACATGGACATCCATTCAAAATGCCAATCTTTGCAGCAGAAATAAACATGTTGACTGTTTACAGATTTCCCGGCTGCAGGCTGATGTCTAATTTTCATGAAACGTTTTACTGTTTTCTTCATTTAGACCTGAAAGCATAAACAACAGGTTAAAAAACGCAGAATTCACCTTTAATACAGCTGCAGACAGACACTGTTTTACTTTCTTCCTCTGAGTTCTGTTTCCTCACATGCTCTGAGGAAGACTCCCCTCCATCCCTGATGAAGATGTTCACTCTCTGCTTTAATAGTTTAATTTCTGTATTTAATGTCACTGATGAACACATCAGCACCAGGGGGCCAATCTCAGCACAGCCCTCGCTCTCAGCTCTGTGTGTGTGTCAGCGAGCGTGTTAGCGTCGGTTCGTGTGTAGGCGGGACCTGCGTGGGATGCAGGGCAGCGTCTCATTGGCTGCCAGCAGGTGTATTTTCTGAGTGGCGGCTCTCTAATGAGCGCTCGTGGGAATCGGACCGGGGACCCCAGCTCTAACACGGCCGCAGGCGATGAGGCCTCCATCTCCCATCATGCCCCCCTCGCTCCTCATCCAGCTGTGGCTCACGCTGCATTCAGGGCACCTGGGAGAGATTGTAAAAGCCGGTTTCCTCTGGGTAAAAATACCTTTTAGCCCGTTGTTCAGACTATAAATACGACATTGATTCTGTTTGGCTCAGCTTGAGGACGTTGAAAACAAAGCGCGGTTCACTTCAGCTCTTATTTTAGGTGGTAAAGAGATGGACGGAAAGAGTTTTGGCTCCGTCTCTGGACAGAAAATCCTCCAGATAAACTTGGCTCCCTGATGGAACATGCTGTACACAACAGCCCTCAACAGTTTTGGATTGTAAATGCTAACTTTGGCTCGGTTTGAGGACACTGAATGCTACAAACCACTCCACTCCTTTCAGCCTCTCCATCCCTGATAATGCTGGAAAAAAAAAGAAAAAGACTCAGTGAAAGGAGGGGAAGCAGAACAGAAAACACATTTCAGCTCACAGTTTGACGTCATGCACTGGAGAAAAACATTTTCAGACAATAAAAACACAAAGGCCTGGACAGTGAATGATATTGTACAGCACTTGAAGTTGTATTTTTTAAAATAAATCTCAGGAAGAGCACAGGAGTTGTTAAAAAAACAAAAATGCAGTCTGAAATCCATTGTTCAATGATGTACAGGGAAACACAATCTAGCCTGTTATAGGTCTATGTGTATGGGGGCAAAGGCAGAAGGAACACCCTTCAACCTGCCTGTTCATCTGGATACAGCTTGCGTTTTGTGGCGTTTCCACTGACTGATCCGACCTGTACCGTCCCACTTTTTGGTACTCTTCTGTAGGGCAGTGTTGTGGGTGAACCAAGAAGCATCATCCGGTCAGTAAAAATGAAGCCTCTGCAGAAGTGCTAAAAGTCGCTGTTCATTGAGAATCCACTTGAGTCTGGCTGTGGAAAGACCAGAAGACCATAAAAAACAGACTTTTACGGCGTTAAAAACATATTTATAACCTGGTTCAAAAAACGGCTTGGGTCTAAAACACTGATTTCACTATCTGCACACACTGTACCAGGTAATTTTTTTTCTAAGTGGTAAAGAAGTTATTGGGATCATTTGATTGTCCAATCAGAGACACAGCTCAGGTCACGTGACTGCCAGGCGCCCTGTGGCTGCTCAAAAAGACACTCGCAGCTGGCGTCATACAGAATGTGGCTGTGTCCATGTATTGGCTTTATTTCAGTTTCAGGAACAGACAGGTGATGGCGTGAAGACTACGTCCATGTTTTGTACAGTCTATGGTGTGAACCAAAAAGAGCATGTTTATGAAATGCGCCCATATTTTTATGGATAAAGTCAATGCAAAGACGCGTTTGGACGCGGACTCGCCCAGACAGTGGGTTGGACACGTATAGTTCGTGGCGCGTTTGGGGCATCATAGGCCTCTGCGCTCAATTTGAAAATATTGAACTTTCGACGCAAATTTGCGTGAGGCTGTGCCATGGCAGCCAATCAGTGATGACATTCCCCCACGACGTCATTGATTTGATGATGTGTGACGTTCCCGCTACCTGCTCCAACTCCAACCCCACTGAAAGATGGAGGAGAAATTAATCTGTGCGGTGTGTCATCATCCAGAATTATATGGTATGACGTGTTTACTCTACAGAAACCGGAAAAAAAGCAGCAGGCTTGCGTGAAAGTCACTGAGGAGACAGGTTTTGAAGGTAAGTTCTGTAAATATTTGTTTCCAGCTGGATTTGCCTGCAAAAAAAAAGATGGAAGAGCCTGATAGAGAGGAGGAAGGAGCAGGGTAGGGGCAGAGCCAGGGACAAGATGGAAGTTTTCTGCGGTCTTCTCTTTCCTCAACCCCTTCATTTCCCCAGGGAGACCTCCGGGAACATGCTTGCCAAAATAGTCCAGCGTCCAGTCTTGATGTTAGCACGGCACGTCACAGGAGTGATGTGCGTTTAAATTTGCCGATTCATGTCCGGTGTGGCCGCAGCATAAGGGAAGGAGCCTACAGGTGAAGCTAGGTACAACAACACTCTCTGTGCATACAGCATGCTTTATCTAGCGACAGGAAAAAACAGCTCTTCTCAGTGAACTAACTTTTAGAATCAGTACAGTAGAGTGATTCGTTCAAAAGATTTGTTCACTGAATCGTTCAGTACTTACCCACTTCTGCCTGCGAATCAGTATTTAACAAACTGAAACACGGCCGACCGTTCAGTTCTGAGAAGCTGAGAATTTTGTGGGAGAAAGCTACAGTTTGCAAAATGAAAGCTGCTTAAACACATTTACTTTCCCTGAATGTTCTGTTTATTACGTTCAGTACACAGATCACTCACTGACTGACTGACTGAGAGACTAGGAGACAGAGGTCACGTTCAGTACATTCGGTCAGTGAACGACTGAAAGTGAAAGTGTGACACTACACCAGCCTAAGAGCAAAAGTAGGAGGAACACATATCTCCTTGTAAGGGCAGGAAGAGCACAATCCAGCCAGCTGATATCTGTCCGTATGCAGAGCAAAAGTGGGAGGAACATGACTCAGCACGTTGATATCCAGTGGCGTTTGTGTCACTCGTGAAGTTTTGTGCCTGTGAGGTTTCATTTTCTGGTTTTGAGTTTGTTTCTTCTTTTTCTCGTCGGTGACAAACCAAGAACACGCTGTTCACCAACAAAAGTACAGTCAGGGAGATGATATAACTGCTGCCACACACACACACACACTCATGTATGCACACACATGTACACACAGGCCACACACAGCACATCAGTGTGTCATGCTGTCACTGCTTCTTGACGCGTCGCCTCCTGACAGGATTACACTTGTTGATTTGTTGATGATATCACACACCTTCTCTCTCTCACACACACACACAGACACACACACACTGTCAGCTCATCACCTGATGCCTCAATCCACCACACACCGCGCTGTCAATCACGCCGTTAGCTGCAGCCAAGAAACAAAATGGCTCCCAGAAATATGTGCGGTTCATGTTTTTGGCAGTTCCTCTCTCTTTGCCTCAGCACAGATCTGTGTTAAAGGTACATTCTGTCATTTAAACGTGTGAATGAGAGGCTGAAGTTCAAATCACATGACAGGAACCTGTTGTCCCTCCAGCATTGATTGACGGGTCATTAAAAAGAAAGCCTGGACGACTCAGGCAGCTCAGTTAAAATGTGATCTGATGCTGTTTGCACCAGAAAAATTATTTTCAGGGTGTTTGGAAACTTTCTGTTTCAAACATTTGTAGCAAATAAAAACAGATTCATTCAAGCTTAATGGATCATTTCTAAACACTCAAGCCAAAACTCACACTGTATACGTGTTTGAAAATTTTCCACTGGTTTTAGAATCAATCATTGCCATTTTTTTTCTCAGAATTCAGACTTTTTCTTCACAATCAGATTTATTTCAGATTAATTTTTACTTCAGCTTGGAACTTTTGATGTTTTTTCTTTGAAAATAAATAACAAAACTGTCATTTCTTTCATCTCTTTGAGCTCACAGACTCCGGGAAAGGTTAATAAAATTATTTTTTTAAGAAATGAAATTCTGCCTAATCTTCTGAAAAAGAGAACAAAAAAGTCTGATTTTTCATTCTTTTATATCTGACTGATTATTTAATCTTAAGGTTCTAATTTTCTTTGACTTAAAGCTCAGAATTTATTATTTTATCTCAGATATGGTAATTATATATATATATATATATATATATATATATATATATATATATATATATATATATATATATATATATATATATATATATATATAAACATATATATACATATAAACATATATATTTAATTACCATATCAGCCAAGATTTTTGCTACCAGAAACTTAATTTGAATTATAAAAAATTTGAAAAGTTAGAATATCTTTCTTTCTTTCTTTCTTTCTTTCTTTCTTTCTTTCTTTCTTTCTTTCTTTTTTTGCTTTGAAATTGTTTTTTACTTATTTAAAAATTTAGCTCTTTGTATACATCTGAGAGTCTATCAATAAAATGAAGAGTGAGGTTACGTTAGCTCTGATTGGTAGATGACTGGCAGGACATAACCAGGATTTACTAACGTTACACATTACAAACACGTCTCAGAGCTAAATATAGCCGGCTGCTAAACTATGGTACAAACGAGCAAAGTTGTCCTGTTTCAAACCATATTTCTACCTAACTCTTTATGGATACCTTACTTCATGGCAAATCTGGTCAAAAATTGTCTTTAACAAAGATAGGTAGAGTTTCACCTTGTTAAGTGTCAGGTCTTCACCACGGTTGCGGGAAACTCCAGGCCAAAGATGTCACTGCAAGTCAATTCGCAGGGAAAATCCTTACAGTGTTGATTAAGATAGTAAGAAAAAGTGAAATTGTTTTCCCTCAGAATTGTAAATTTAATTTTGACTTCAATCTTTTAAGTCTGGCTTGGATCTCAGAGCTCTGAAATTGTTCTCCAAAATCAGATTGACACGTTTTTTTCCTCAAAATTCTGATTTTCTTTTTTTCTTTAGATTTTTCTCTAAATAATTGAATGTTTTAGCAAGATTATGACACTTTTTCACTGTATTTTTTTTTTTTTTTCATTTTTCTTAAGCTTACACCCTTGGAGTCATAATAAAGCTGATTAACTTTTATTTATTTATTTTAATTATTTTAATTATTATTATTATTTATTATTATTTTTTTTTATTTTTTATTTTTTAATTTATTTTTTTATTTTATTTTATTTTATTTTATTTTTTTTTTTGGGGGGGGGGGGTGATTAAAATCTGAAATTCCAACCAGAATATGAAGAAAAGGTTTAAAAGAAATAACACTTATATTGTCTTCTCGTATCCCTACAAATAAATACATGATTAAATAAAATATTTCGAAAAAACAAATAAATAAAAAAATTAACAAATAATGATACTAATAAAAATAACAATAATAATAATAATAATAATAATAGTAATAGTAATAATAATAAAACAAAGTATTTTTCCCCACTCCATGTTCTTCTTTCACATAATAAGATAAAATAATCTTTTCCTCTTCCCGTGGATCATGCCAGAACTTTATACCAGTAAAATCTTCGACATGACAGTGATAGAGCTTCAAACCCAGTTTGGATAAAGTACACAGCTGAACAGAGCACTTGAACCGCTGAAAAGACGCTGAGCCTGGCTTTAAAATCTCAAATAAAAGCCTCTCCAGCATGCAGCGCACATGTCACATTCCTCAGCGATGTCACGCCAGGAGCGACAACAATGACAACACGACAGGAGCGAGCGCTGAATGAAGAAGAACACTCGATGAAGAGAGTATTTTCTGATGTGATGGTTATTGATCTGCGCTGAATACAGTTCATTCCCAGACGTCCATAAGACCAGGGCTGTAATAATTTCATTCAGCGCCGTTAAATACACCAGGCAGCTCGGTGTTTCTGTGAAGGTAAAGCAGAAAATGAGATTTCTTTATTTCAGAACAAAAAGCGTGGAGGTCTAAGAGGGATCAAGGATGCTCTTGAGGATACTGGTTTCAGTGAATGTCTGGAGAGAGCTTTCAGTGATTAATGAGTGTTCAGGCTGGCATTGGTCAGTCGCCATTCATGGATGATCTATTCAAATGAAACGCGGTGTGAATAACACTTTGAGTGAACTTGAAGGAACGGAGATAAAGACTGCTGCTCATCATACCCTCACAGCTTCTTTTATTCACACACTCCTGAAAATTCAACCTTTTCCAGGAGCTCCACCACCGGAAGTTTCCAGAGCTGAGTGTCGAGACGTCTGGGAGTCTTACCTGTCAGGTGGAGGAGGGGAGGAGAGGGAGTAGAGAGCAGGAGATGAGTCAGGGAGGCCAGAGTTAACTCTTAGAGCTGTCTGAGAGGACTGGCCTTCAGTCAGAGGATGATGGATGAAAACTGAATGAATGGATTGGTTTATTATTAGATAGACGGATGAAAGGATGAATGGAAAGAAAAAAGCATTGGATAGAAACTTGAATTGTAAATTTATTTAAAGGTTGAATGGATATGATGGAGAAAAATGGAAAGACAGATTAATGAGAGAAAAAAAAAGTGGAAAAACCAACAGACAGATAGATGGAAAAAATTACTGAATGAAAAGAGGGGTTCATAAATAACTGAATGGAGAGATGGATAAATGGAACAGTTATTGAATGGATAGATGGATGAATAAACACCAGAAAGATTTGTGGATAGATGGATGGATGGATGGATGGATGGATGGATGGATGGATGAATGGATGGATGATGAATGGAAAAGAGCTAACTGGATGGATGGATGGATGGATTAATGGATGGATGGCTGGATAGATGGATGGATGAACGCTAACTTGATGGATGGATGGACGGATGGATGGATTAATGGATGGATGGATGTATAGATGGATTGGTAAAAGCTATCTGGTTAATTGGATGGATGGATGGACGGATGGATGGATTAATGGATGGATGGATGAATAGATGGATTGGTAAAAGCTATCTGGTTAATTGGATGGATGGATGGATGGATGGATGGATGGATGGATGGATGGATGGATGGATGGATGGATGGATGGATGGATTGAT
This sequence comes from Halichoeres trimaculatus, assembly GCF_033239565.1. Taxonomy (NCBI): domain Eukaryota; kingdom Metazoa; phylum Chordata; class Actinopteri; order Labriformes; family Labridae; genus Halichoeres; species Halichoeres trimaculatus. Next base: position 34,845,126 of record NW_027437185.1, on the reverse strand, counting down.
TATTGGATGGATGGCTGGATAGATGGATGGATGAACGCTAACTTGATGGATGGATGGATGGATGGATGGATGGATTAATGAATGGATGGATGAATAGATGGATTGATAAAAGCTATCTGGTTAATTGGATGGATGGATGGATGGATGGATGGATGGATGGATGGATGGATGGATGGATGATGATGGATGGATGGATGGATGGATGGATGGATGGATAATGATGGATAGATAAGAGCATCTGGATGGATGGATAGGTATATGGATGGATGGATGGATAGATAGATGCATGAACGCTAACTTGAAGGATGGACGGATGGATGGATGAACCATAACTTGACGGGTGAATGGATGGATGGATGGATGGATGGCTGGATATCTGGTGGATCTGATGGATGATATCTTAACGGTTGGATGGAGTAATAGACAGTTGGATGATGGATGAAAGTTTACTGGATGGATTGACGGATGCATGGATGGATGGATGGATGGCTGGATGGATGGATGGATGGATGGTTGAATGATGGATGATAGCTTTCTGGATGGATGGATGGACGGATGGATGGATGAATGGATGGTTGAATGATGGATGATAGCTTTCTCGATGGATGGATGGATGGATGGATGGATGGATGGATGGATGGATGGATGGATAGAATGATGGACAGAGGGAAAGGATGGAGGGAGGGAGCTGGATGTATAGACTGATAGCTGGAAGAAAACAAGGAAGAGTAGATATGAAGGATGGTGGATTGGGATAGAGACAAAAAGAGACAGAGGTAGATAGAAGTAGATAGAGGGATAGAGATAGAGGGATAGAGATAGAGGGATAGAGATAGAGGGATAGATAGAGAGGTAGAAATTGTCAGTAATTTGAGTTGAATTTTCAGTAATGATTATTGTCGATCAGCCTGTCAGTGGCTGACCTTGCTGTTACTATAGAAACCAAAACACACCAACACAACAGCCAATGCAAAATAGCTGTGTGTGTGTGTGTGTGTGTGTGTGTGTGTGTGTGTGTGTGTGTGTGTGTGTGTGTGTGTGTGTGTGTGTGTGTGTGTGTGTGTGTCACTGCGTTTGAGACGAGCTGTAGCTGGCAGCACATTAATGTGTGTGTTGAATTAATGAGAGAGGATGATGACACACACAGACAGTAAATGGCTCTCCAAATGCTCAGAGGTGTGTGTATGTGTGTGTGTGTGTGTCCTCGTGTTTTAGTGTGAGTGTGTGTGTGCACGCATCATGACAGGGGCGGAGCCTGCAGACTGATTGGCAGCATTTTGCAGCGGCTGCCATGGTAACAGATGTTTAAAACTCTCAGTTTTCAGGTTTTTGTCACCTGATGAAAGCTTTGTAGAAAGTTTCCTCAGAGGATGAACAGAAGGAGCGTTATACACAGACAAAAATAAACACAAACTGAGTTTATACACTTCAAATAATTCATGACTACATTAAGAATAACTAACTGACAGTTTGCCACAGTGTCTACAGACGGAGATGTCACCAAACTGCCAGAGCCCTTACTCCTGCTTTGATTATCTTTTTCAAAAGGAAGATGAGCGACATCTGTGTTTTACCCGTGTTTTAAAGCTCCTCTTCCTCCACTGTTTGGATTACCCAGTGGTAAAGAGCCCTCACCTGTTCACATCCTTAATGTGATAATCAACAACACCTCTCTTAGATGAGGTCAAAGGTCACCTGACAGAACACCTGCTTTGTTTTCTCTTCATGCTTTCTCTCCGCCCAGCCACTCAAACACAGCGACCTCGGCCCCTCCCTCTGTCACCTCTCTGTTGTTGTTTCTCCTCTCTGATTGGCTGACCTGCTGGCCCCTTAATTAAGCCACTGTGTGTTCTCCCCGCACAGCAATTAACGATGATTTGCATACTTCAAAGCACCTTTTCAAATACACAACACAACCCCCCCCAAACGGGAAAAAAAGCAGCTGCCGCAATTACTCGAGCGTGTCCAGGGGCGACGAGCTGCGTCTGTCAGACACCGACCTTCGTTTCACATCAGGCGAGCTGTGGTGCCATTAAACTTCATAAATAACACCAATTAATCATATTCTTTCTATACATATTGGTAAATCTGACAGTATTACTGGTTAGTTAGATGATCTTCCAGATGTAAAGCACTAAGTTTACATTCTTAAAGGGACATTTCACTTTTTTTCCCCCTTTTTTTGGTAGGAAACCTCCCAGGTTAAACATATGCTTCACTAGGTTGATGTTTACATTTTTGTTTTGTGAATAATTTTAAAAAGAAGGTACAATAAAGATACTTTGGTGTAAATAATCCTAAATGTTACATCCAGCAGCAAGTGGCCTGGTTAAAATTGGCTAGTTTCCCTGTAGCTCCACCTCTCAGTGCTTCAGCAGCAGGTCAACATATAAGTCTTGAAGTTGACGTACTCCCAGCCTGCAGGGGGCAGCAGCTTCCAAAAGAGGTTCATGGAAGGAGAACTGAACCAACATAAGGGTCCTGGCTTGGTGGTTTAAGTGGGAGGTAAAGGCCTGAAAGAGCTGCTAGCTGAAACTGAGAAACAAGAGGAGGTGTAGTCTCTGTGACATCACCTGTTTGTTTTCAAAGCAGAGTTTTTGAGTCGATTGTCAGTGATCCCCATGTTGGCTCAGCCTAACTTCAGTCCTTCTAACTGAGTGGTAAAGAGGCAGGCCTTTAAGCTGTCCATCAAATAAGCTGTTTCCTTATATGGTCAAAACTTGTGAGTTTAATATTAAATAAATAAATAAAAAATAAAATAAAATCACATCAGATGCAGAATTAAGATATTGAGACTAAATTATTTTTTACTTTAAAAATGATAAAAAATAAGATAAACAAATTAAAAAAAAAAAAAAAAAAAAAAAACATGCAATACCCTTAGTGTCCACTAGATGCTGGCTGCAGAAACCCCATGAACCAAATTCACACACATTTAAAAAAAAAGCTTAAAACTGAAAGCATCAGCTTGGTATTCTAAGGCATTGTACACACATGGACGGGTAATTTAAAAACGTATATCCCTCTCATTCGTTTTTAAAAATACTTTCTTCCACATGCACCGGGCAAACCCGCTGGTGAGTGCTGCCCGAAGCAGTTCAAACCCATATGCAGTGCTTTCAAGACGTAAAACTCGTGCCATCCAATCAGAACGAACCTATACAGTAATCTGTAACATTGCAGAACCAAAAACTGTTTCTCAACGTCTATGTGAAACCACGAAACCTTCACTTTGGTTGGAGTTTTCAGAAATCATCATTTTCAGTGACGTGAAACTGCGATTTCCTGTGGATATCAGGTGTAAATGTATAAATAATATGCAGTTTCCCAAATACCAGGCTACGTGTGGACAAAGCCTAAGACTGGAGGTTGCCAGTGGAGTCAGTCGAGTCGCCCTCTGCTGGGCGTTGGTGAAAATGCAGGTTTGAAACATTTCAACATCAAAGTCACTTTGAAAACAAAGACTTTGTCATTCTCTCTTTGACATTCAACCTCATGGAGCGATAGAGGAGGAAGGAGGAGGGGCTGATTTTGCCGATCCAAAAGAGCAGTCTGACCACATCGCAGGTCTTGCAGGATCTGCCGCTAACTTCTTGTGGAGACTTTGGTAGAGTCTGCAACCTTAACTCACCTTTCACAGTAATGAATATGTCCATGAAATGTGCAAAAACTGCTCTTACTCTGACCTCCAAAGTAGGTTTTCTTTGTTGCTAATGTTCATCACTTAAAGGTCAGAGTACTCATCATTGTATTCTGTAGTTATGCATCTCATAATGAAAGTAAAAAGAAGATAAATGAAACCAGAAGCTGTGAGGAAGAGTATTTTTAAAGGCAGTCCGCAGCAGATTACAGGGAGGAAACAAAATCAAGAGGAAACACAGCCTGCACTGTAAAACATGACTCCTCTGACATCTTATTGAGTTTTAATATTGTAAAATAAAATACTTCTTTCAGAGCGCAGAGGCCAGAGAAGAAAGATGGCTTTATTCTTGCTTTGTCTAAGACCGGGGGCACAATAAAGAGGAAGAGAATCATGCTTTATTACGCTCTCCATCCAAGGAAACCTCAATAATAAAAGTATCACACTCTATTTGTAATGTGAGGGCAGAGAATGTGCTGATATGTTTCTCTGTGACTGGAGAAGATACATGGAAATTAATAAAGGAGGAGCATCAGAGGGCTGGATCTGCAGGAGGCTGAGAGTCCTGCGTTCAACAGAGTCGTCAGATTATAATCTGATTTACAGGAAGCAGGAAATGCGCGGGTCATAAATAACCTGGAGTCCTTCTCCTTGCCTCAGTCTCATCCTTTCTTCCTCCTCCTTTGTGTTGCAGGTCATCCGGATAACGGGTTAATTAGCTGAATGAAGTGCTCTGCAGAGGAAATGTCACACTCACCGGCTGCGGTTTGACTTCCTGGATGGGAGGTGAAAGGTCGGCAGCAGGTTTACTGAACCTCTTCCCTCTCACCTTTATCTAAATGTCACCGAGGAACCATTATTGTGGGCGACACCAGGGGGACGCATCATGAAGGCGAGACGTTCCTCGCTGCCGCTGATGGACCAAGTGACCCTTGAGGCGCCGCTGAACGCTCGATCAGTGCGAAGTGGCCCAGGTTCAACGAGTCCTTGCTCCTTCTCTCTGAAGGTCCTGCTGGAGGAGAGACTTTAAGGGCGACAGGGGAAAGCGAGATCCAAGGAGGATAAACCAACCTCCTCTTTTCTACAGGTCTAGGATCTCCTGAAGCTGGCTCTTATTCAAGAGGTCAAAACTTTGAATTGTGTCTACATATAGCCTTTGATGGATCCCCAGAGGATGAACCCTTCGTGAGATTTTTTTTTATTTTTTAACCTGACTTTTTTTTCTAGAACTTTTGGGAGATTTGAGACCAAATGTTCATCTGATATATCCCAATTTCTAGAGACAGTTCCTTAAGGTTCCCCAGAGGATAGACCCATCATTGTTATTACTCACTTTGAACATGCCTCAGTTATGAAACTCACCTTGCTTTTTTGACGCAATTATCACTCAGGATCTTTTATTAGCAGTCAAACAGTTTAACCCTAAATTTAAGTCAGGGTCTGAACAGGTAAAAACAACACCCCTCCCCCATAAAAAAATAAAAAATAAATAAACAAAAACATAAAAAACTAAACATCTCCAAGGGGCAGACGATGTCTCTACTTTTTGGAGCAGACTTCAAAAAATCAAAATCTTATCAAATGTTTTTGTTCAGACTTCGTATTAGCCACATTCACCTGACCAGAAACAAATGTCGTATTTCAAGTTATTCAAAGACAAAAATAAGGTCTGAATGGCTGTAACAAGCAAAAAAAAAAGATCTACAAATTGAACAAGAGAAAAATTACTTTTATTAAGAAATTATTCTAGATTAAAAAAAAATAATCTTGTAAATATATCTTCTTCCATTAGCTGTTTCTTTTTTTGTTTTGTTTTGTTTTGTTTTGTTTTGTTTTGTTTTATCAGAGTATAGATCCATTATTGTTATTACTCACTTTTAACATGTCTCAGTAATGAAACAGTTATCACCTGGGAAAAGAACAGCATTTATTAGCTGTTAAACTAAATATTGTCAAGTAGCTTAAGGATAAGTTTGTGTTGAGGTCTCAACAGGTAAAAAGAAGCAAAAATATCTTTAAATAGAAAAATAAACAAAAAAAATCTAAACAAAAAAAAACAAAACTAAACGCATTGTGATACCTGTGAAAGTACATAAACACTCACAATATTTATATTTAAAAAATCCTATTGATGTTGATAAATTTATTTTTCTTATATGTTTTGTATGTTTCTTATTTATTTATATATTTATTTACTTATTTATTTATCTTTTTATTTTAATTTATTTATATATATCTATTTTTAAATTATTTATTTTCTAGTATAATGTTTTCTGTCATTTTAAGCAAAATTCAGCGAGTTAGACCATGTGTAGGAAATTCATAGCTTCTTGGTCTTAACCTGTTCGTTTTGTTTTTGTTTTCTTTTGTTTTTGTTTGGTTTTTGTTTGTTTGATGTTTTGGGGTTTTTATTCTTTTTTTTGGTGGGGGGGCTATTTCTTTATATGTGTTATTTATTTACTTTTTTTTTATTATTATTATTTTTTTAGACCAGTCATAGCTTCTTTTTCCTAACCCCTTTGTTTTGTTTTGTTTTTTTGTTTTTTGTTTGTTTGTTTGTTTGTTTGTTTGTTTGTTTGTTTGTTTTGGCTTTTATTTGTTTCTATGGGTTATTTTGTTTATTTTTTTATTTTATTTGTTTGTTCAATTGATTTTTATTGCGCGGCACTTTGGGAAACGTGATTGTTTTTAAACCGTGCTATATAAATAAAATGGATTGGATTGAGATACACTAATGCATCTTATCTGTGCTGACAGGATGGTAGAGCACATCTTTCTAGTGTTGGGTCTACATCTGTTCGAAGGGCAGACATCGCCTCTTTCCTTCCTTTTTCATGAAGCTTAAATTTAGAATTCAGTTATGATGAGATCAGACTCCTGATGTTGTCTTGATGTTGGGTCGACCTGTTCATCTTTTTGGAAAGCATCCTGAGATGAGGTTTGTTGTGATTAGGAACTTAATAAAGATTGATTGATTATTGTGGCCAGCAGGGGGTATGTCTCCAAATGTCAAATTGAATAGAATATAATAATATAAACTCTTTCTTTATTGCAGCTCACCTCAATGCATTTTTATTTATTGGATTCTGATACTGGGGCATATTTAAAGCTCCATCTTTAAGTGTGTTTTGCCCAGATTTTATTTTTTTTATATTATTTATAATATAAATAATAATATAAACGAGTTCATACTGTATCAGAGCCTATTAATTTGTAATTTACCATTGCAGCCTAGAATAGTTACATTAATGGTTAAACTGAGCCAAAAATCACTTAGAAAAAAATTAAGTAACTGAAACATCAGCAGCTGATTCCCCTGAGACTTTATCTTCAGGCTCTAAACAACAGCCAAAATAATAAAGCCAAGCAAACCACCAATGACCATCTCACTTCGCTCTAGCGTCTGCGTCCCCTGTGTCTTGAAATTAAAGCCTTAAAAATAACTTTAATAAAGGAGGTGACACTGAGGGCAACAATGCGCTGAATGGAGAGTTTAATTTGCTTAACTTTATTGTTTTGTGCAGCCAATAGCTGCAGAACCTAAAAGGAAATTAACATCTGCACTAGATTTCATCACACACACACACACACACACACACACACACACACACACACACACACACACACACACACACACACACACACACACACACACACACACACACACACACACCCCTGGTTGTTGAAGTGACCGACAGAGAAACTGCCATCACCTTCAGAGCAGCAGCAGAGCTGTTAAAAACAGAACAAACGAAGCCTCAAATCCCCACACAGGTATCCCATGAGCTTTCAGTATTATCAACTTCCTGCAGAGATTCATTATTTATGCCCTCACACACACACACACACATGCACACACACTTGTAACCTCTGGAGGTTAATCTAATTTGTAAACTGTGTGTGAGTGTGTCGGTGCAGGCGATTCGTCACTCTCCCTTTCTGCAAACATCTCCTCCATGGTCACATGTTGCTGGATTGTTAATCCATTGTTCTTATTCTGTCAAACCCAGCCCGACTCTCTGATCCATATTCATTTCATTATTTTGATTTCCTTCTGTAATGTGTGATGTTTCTCCCCGCTCAGGCTCTCTGATCCTGTTTGTTGCTACGTCGCGCCGATTTCCCCTCAGGGATCAATAAAGTTTCATCTGATCTTATCAATAGATGTTTACCATCGCTGTCTAATTAATTTAGCTCGTTAGCAGCAGGTAGCCGCCGTAGATTACAGATTACAGTCTATTCATCAGAGCGGGACGGCGAGCTGAATGTTGCTGAATGTAAAGCAGCTTCCTGCAGGAGGAAAAGAAGCTGCTGCACTTAGCGGTCTCGAGCTTTCCAGATGACCTTTGACCTCCAGGTTCTTGCTGCTGGACTCAGGAGCTGTGCCCAGTTCAGGGTCTGCAGTCTATGGATGACCCGGCCTTCGTTGCCTGCGTAGACCGCAAAGGCTGAACTGAATTGAGACGGTCTTGTCTATGGAGCACTTCCTGTTTGTCACTCACCGCCACACAGCGCCGCCCTCACCTGTCAGACGTACATTAGTGATGTCACAGCACGCTTTTTAAACACAAGTAAACCAGAGGCTTACAAAAAATAGGATGGGTTTTATGTACTTTTACTTTTTCTTTTTTACTTTTTTAATATTATTAGAGATTCCCTAGATTTGTAATTTATTGTTTTTTTGTTGTTTTTACTGTTTTTATTCTTTTTTAACACATTTTTATTTCTATTTTATTTAATTTATTTTATTTTATTTATTAATTTATTTTATTTTTTAAGAAAACTTGCTTTTATTTGATTGTGTTTTAAGACTGTGCAGCACTTTGGTCAACCTTGGTTGTTTTTAAATGTGCTCTATAAATAAACGTGATTGATTGATTGATTGATTGATTGATTGATTGATTGATTGAGAGTACAGAACCACAATCACGTCATACTTGAACAAGTGCCAGAGGTTGAAATTGGACAGCCTCCGACGCACTGCTGTGACGTTATCATAGACTGCATAAAACATGGACGTAGTCTCCGCGACGTCACCCGTCCGTTCCTAAAACCGTGAAATGAAGCCAATCCACGGACGCAGCCACATTCGCTATGACGCCGGCTGTGAGTTTTTCTTCGAGCATCTACAGGGCGCCCAGCGGTCACGTGACCTGAGCTGTGCCTCTGATTGGAAAATCAAACAATCCTAATAACTTCTAAACTGCTGAGATTGAAAAAAAACTCACTCACTGTACAGTGTGTGCTGATAGTAAAATCAGCATTTTAGACCCAAGCTGCTTTTGAACCAGGCAGAAAATATGTTTTTAATGCTGTAAAAGTCCATTTTTATGGCTGGGTGTGTACGTGCATTCTGGTCTTTCTGCAGCAAGACTCAAGCAGATTCTCAACAAACAGCGACTTTTAGCACTTCTGCATATGCTTCATTTATACTGATGTTGCCCCTTTGACAAAATCAGAAGGCAGCACACTTGGGAGAAGTCCAACGCTAATCTGGTTTAAGATGAGAAGTTAAATATCATCTTCTTCCTTTTTTAAGATTCACTCTCAGAGGGACATAAAGCGTCAGGTCACAACCATCCTTCAAACTTCTTAGATGGTGGTTTATAAGAATCAGACTAAGAAGCAAACACTGGACCAACAGAGCTACAAACCATCGGGGGACCAAAACCAGTCTACACTGAACAGGACGACCCTCAACTTATTCACAGGTCACTCAGCAACTACAGGATGGCATCACGACCTCTAAGAAGAACGGCTAAAGGCAGCTGGTATGAAGAGCAGAGCAAGAACAGCTCAAAGCAGGCTCCTGGGGGCCCGCAGGGCTCAAGTTCTGTGAAGCTAGAAAGAAGTTTTTCATCACTGAGAAGCAAAGATGAGCCAGATTCAGGTTTGACAAAGACCAGAAGGACTGGACCAAAGATGACTGGAAGAAGGGTATCTTCTCTGATGAGTCCAGTTTTCAGCTTTTCCCAACACCTGGTGGTCTAATGGTTACACAGAGACCTGGAGAGGTCTACAAGCCACAGTCTCACACTTACAGTGGGTTTTTATAGAGGACTGGTGAGGATCTGGGGGGTCTCCAGCCAGACTGGACTCAGGCAGATCCATCTTTGTGAAGGACTCCTGAATGAAGCCATAAAGGAGGTCATCCTGGAAGAAAAGCTGCTTCCTTCTGCTCTGACCATGTTCCCAACTCTGAGGATCCATCCATGCTCCATGACACACAGGAAGGAGATCAAGACCCAGAAACCAGAGTTATTCCACCAAACACTGATCCATCAGCTCTTTCTCAGGGGAACATCAGGATTAAGTTCTTTAAAAGGAAGATCAACTTTCTTTTCTTTACATTGTTTGAGCTCTGAAGGTTAAAGATGACACAAAAACACCTCCTGATGTCCCAGTGAGACGCACACTCTGACCGGATGGCGGTAAATTTAGGGCGCCCCCTTCTTCAATCCATTTGTTGTAAAATTAAAAAGTGTCTCAGGTCACATGGGTCCTTTCCTTCCCCAGGTGTCTGCAGGGAAATTTTTAATAACCTTCCTTCAAATGAATCATTTGTGAGTCAAATTCCTCATCTGAAGCCCTTATTTTGCCTTACTTCCATATATTGTGCCATTGTATTACCTCATTCATTCCCCTCGCATTAATAATTCAATCATTCAGTTCAATAATTAATATTGTTATCAGCTTCTTTCCACCCGTCCCTGCCCCCTCGACACCTTAACTTTGGACCACTTGGATGATTAATACAGTTTAACTTTGTTCAAACTCTGATTGAATGTTTTTTAAGTGAAATGCTCTCAGGGACTGGCAGTAAACTTCTCTCCTGTACTCCTTTTTTTCTTAAATCAATGAAGCAGAACCAATTTTCTCTGTTTCTTTGTGTTTGATGATTATCTGCGGAGGATTATAATGATTCCTGTAGTTTTCGTGTCACCATAATTAGCTCCATTTCCTAAACAGCGAGGCTGTGTTCACATTTTTGCTTTTAGTCCCACTGCCAGCAGGTACGACAGCTTTCCTTTCGCGAGTTTCTCAAATGACAGCAAACAAAAAAAGAACAATATGATAAAAAAGAAAAGAGAGGTTTGATTTTTTTTTCCCTGAAGTGAATTTGAATTATAAAAACTGAGATGAAGACAAACAAACCCCTCCTCCTCTCCCTCTGTTTTCTGACTGGTGCTTTCAGTATTTTCTGTTTCTGTTGCTTTTTTAACAATTGTTACAACAAGAAACTGCTTTAACTAAGTCACTTTTTTCTTAAAGATTAGACTCGTGGAGGAAAACACCATGTCCATATATTTCATGTTAAATCAGATTTAATGTCTTAAATGACCATTGTACATTGTTCTTTTCCTTAAACCCTGATTTCATGGAGCTCATAAAAGTCTTCTTAAAAGACAGGAACCAAAAATCAAAGCAGCATCCAGGAACATTTAGGTCTTGTTAAACATTCCCCAGAACTAATTAGTTCCTGTGGCCCATCGTTTGTCTGAGCTCCCTGAGACCCAGGGAGATTATGCCAAAACAGGAGAATGACAAACAGGAAATAAAATACAGGTAATTACAAAACACCACCAGACCAGTAGAGGGCAGTAAGACAACAGCAAAAAATCTTTTCAAGCCTCAAACAGCTTTGTTAAACAGCGTAAAAACACTGAGAACTCTGTCATCTACAGCATGAAACAGCAGGGATGGCGCCATGTAAATTAATCTGTACTCTTACTTTCTAATCTTGCTCCGATGGTTGAAATGCAGCCCAAAGCGAAAGTCAAGTTTCAGTGTAGAGTTAGAAAATCAGAAGGCCTGTTAGTCAGTTGGTATTTTTCATTATCATTATCATTATATTTCTCATTTACGATTCATGTTTTAGAGAAAGTTGAAGCTCTAATGTATTGTTGCTGTTATTCTGAGTTTTGTTGTGTTTTTTTTTTTTTGCTTTAATAAGATGACATTTATTTTTGATCTTTTATCTAATCTTTACTAGAGCCATCTTAACAACATCCAGCGAAACAGTACATTGGGGCCCCTTGTACGCCAACTTTTGTCAGCATCCAAAATTAATGAATTAAAAAAAAAAAAGAAATAAATGAAAACCTTTTCGGTTGATCTGTGGGGCCCCATAAACCTGTGGTGGGAAAGGTGGGCCCCAGGCAACTGCCCACTGTGCCAATGATTTAAGACCCCCTATTGTCTGTGCAATTTCATAGAATGCAAATTCTCTAAAATACTGATCCCAATGAGAATGGAGAATATCAACAACTACATCAAATGTATTTTCTGACAAATTGGCCTTCTGCTTTCCTGACTAACTGGTCTTCTGACTAATGGGCCCCATGACTTTTTCACTAATGGGTCTTCTGACAAACAGGCCTTCTGATTTCTGACTACCTAGTCCTTTAAATGACAGGCCCTCTGACTTTTTGACTAATTAGCTTTCTGATTAATTGGCCCTCTTACTAACATGCCCTCTGATTAATAGGCCCTCTGACTTTTTAACTAATTGGCCTTCTGGCTAACAGGCCTTCTGAATATTGGGCCCTTTGACTTATGGGCCCTCTGCTTAACCAGCCTTCTGATCCTCTGACTAACAGCCCTTCATAATAACTAGTCTTCTGATTTTCTGACTAATGGGCCTTTTGACAATGAGGTTAGCTTCCTTTTTAATGCACAACTTCCAAACCAGTTTTGGCAAATGTACATTTATGAAACCATGATGCTCTGCTCACACCAAACACGAACCATTGTGCCGTTTGCACAATGCTCTGTCCTACATTTCACAGATGAATGAACGGCTACTGGACGACCTCCATGCTGATTGGTTGGTCGCATGATTCCCTTGAGTCCTGATTTTTAAATTTCATGAAGTAGACAATGAAGTGAACAGAGCAAAATCCACACGTGAAAGTGAGTTTATTTGGGTTTGATGTGAATTCAACATTACACACGTTGGTTACAAGGTGCAAAACATGACAAACATTTTAGCAAAGAGGTCAGAATTGGTTTGACGAACAGAGAAGCCTCTCGAGTCTGTATCAAACTGGAGGTCAGTAAAAACTATATTAATCTAAACCTAACAAGTTAAACTTTAAGATACTGATGGTGCAGTTTTGTGATGAGCTTTGTTTCTATTCCAGATTCAAAGGGCAGTCAGTATCCAGACGCTAACATGTTAGCTTCTGGATAGGCCAGCTGAAGAGTCTGTTTGATGGGGCAGCTTGATGAAAGAAAATTACAGTAAGTGACTTTAAACCTTTCTCTTTCTTTCTTACTAGCTGGTATATCCATAAAAAAGGTTTTAAATGTGGATCCCATACACCAAGAGTTACGGTAAAGAGATTACAAAAGCTGAGGTGGTGTAACAGTTTTTGTTTTAAAGAAATAATTGGTGGTTTTCAAGAGACAAAGACATTTATTTTCCACTACAAGGCAAGTTTGTATCATGTATCATTGAACAATAAGATTTTTAAATGACTAGGAAATGGTTTCAGAAACCACTTAAGCAATTATAACGGACACGCACAAAGAAAAACATTGAAAAGGGTCTCATAAGCGTCTAAATCTGGATTTAAAAGCACCATAATAATCTACAGAATGAGCTCTGTATTCACTTTGTAACTGAGACCAAAGGGAACTTTTAACTCTGTGATCCAACTTCACAACCACGATTATGAGCGAGAGCAGCAGAGCTGAGCCGCAGAGGACAGGCGGAGAATATTGATAAGGATATTACAGCTGATCAGTCAGGGTCCACACAGTCCACAGGGTTAATTACTCAGAGAGATGCTGCGAAACAAAGTCAACCACAGAGGTTCCAGCTCCTCTGGAGACCGACCTGCCACTGCATGTCTTCAGGAAGACGTGAGGAAAAACAAATGGAGAAAACAGACAGAGACTAAATGGTATCGACAGCACTGTGGCTGTTTTATTTAAAGTCTTGTTGGAGCCAGAGGGCCGAGCTTTTTCATCCCGGAACAACATCGTAACAAGAATGTTGGCTGATTCATTTAAAATCTAATCAAATCTGCGGTTTTTACTGCTTTGTCAATAACACAGATGGTGTCCATTCAGGCTTCAGTGATATTTATATTAATGTGGAAACAGCTCATTATATTCTCTTATTATAACTTGTCTTGTGCTCAGATAAAAACATCTCCCAGAGGCCGGCTCACCTCACCCCTATGATGGATTTTCTGATGTGGTCTCAATGTGCTCTGAGAAATACATCCCTGAATTTGAAAGCTTTTTTAAAGCACTGAAACCATCCTCAAGAGGCCGACTGAAGTGAAAATAAAATCACCTTTGTCCATCATGCAGCATTTCGACATCCATTTCTAGCCCCGGCAGTCGAGCACTCCCTCCATCTGCTGCAGTACGACATATTTATATCAGGAATGTGGTGGTGGATGAAAGGGTGTGTGAATCCAGGCACATGTGCCGCAGCGATGCTCATCATCCCTCCCATCCCTGTGATCTTCATGTCTCTGTAATTAGCAAGAAGTACAAACTGCTATTTGCAGAGACCTTGATTAGCACGGCGGTGAAGGAGCTACAGTAACTATTGCTGGGAAATGTCAAAGTTAATCTCCACCCTGCAACTATTTTTAATATTTTCACTCCATCTGTTTACTAACAGCAAGGTATTTTTGATATAATGACAAAAAACACAAAATGTCAAATTGTATCCCAGCTTAAAATCTCACATTGTGTTCAGCAATTAGCAGTTTCCATGCAGATGTGTAGCTTCTTCTGATACCATCAGTCCTAAACACCCAGAAAGTTACTTGTACAGCATCGAAAGCCCAGTTCAGGTAACGTTCGTACGAATCCGCTGCCTGTGACTAGTTCTTAGAGATTCCTGCTAACACCCCCTGCTGGTCACTTGTTATAAATCAAAAGTTTGTCCGATTAAACCAGCACTTCAAGTGGTTTGTAGATTCATAAAAAATGCCTCTGTTTTTTGTGACTATACCGCTAAAATGACAGAGTATAGCATAAAAAGTGACGCCACTACCAGATTTCTACCCAGCATGCTTTGTGATGGGTGCTTTCTTCCTGAAGCGCTATCTTGTGGGTGAAATACTGCAGCGCAACTTAATCTTTCTCCATGCATTACATTCTAGCTAAGGTATTAATGAAGTGGTTGATACACCAAACTTTTTAGTTGACAAAAAAAGTTTTGATATCATGTCTTAAGGTGCTTTCCCAAGAACTAGGGACTTTTTGAGAAACTATATGCAGCAGGAAACAGGGTCTAGATTTAATTCTTGAGCAAACGATCCCGGCCTTCTGTGGAGTCAGCTTTGTTGTGTGGCGTTTGTCTTTTTCATACCGCCCTCTACTGGTCTGGTGGTGTAGTGACGCTACTTTCATTGTTTTTCCATACAAAGCTAAACAGATTTGCTCAGTCTTCATGGGACTTTGGCCTCAGTGGAAATGCAGACGACAATCAGCTGCAGGAACCATTTAGTTCCTGGAACTTCTGATCAAAGATCAGCTTTTTACATTGAATGTTGTGGTACTTTAAGGTAAAAAAAAAATAAATTTAATAAACAAATAAAATTAGACAAATAAATAAGGAAATAAATAAAATGTAATGAATAAATAAAATTAGAAAAATAAATGAGGAAATAAATAACATTTAATAAATAAGGAAATAAATAAAAATAAATAAATAAAGAAATAAGGAAAATAAATAAGTTAATAAAAATAAATAAAGAAAAGGCAAAATATCAAAATGGAGTTAAGCATAAAATGACTTCAAATTGTATCATATATGGTGTTTTGCACCGAATATAAAGATGATGTTTTGGTTTTATTTTTAAAATTTTTGTCATATATTTACTTTATTAATTAAGCCTAAATGATGTAATGTTTTTGGAAAAGATTACATTTATATTATAGATAGATTACTGGCAAATAGTCCGGAGCATCCCAATTTTTTTCGCCCAATGACCCCCCCAAATTTTATAGATTTTTGGGAGTGATGACTATCACTTTCAGTGTGGTGGTTCAATATTCCCCTCTGCTAATATTTTGAGAGGCTAATCTAAAAGTGGAGGGAAAGGGAGAAATGTCAAAGATATTTTGTTCAGCTGGTTGATAGAATGTAAGACTACATTTAGGTACATGCTGCTGGCTTCCTTCTCCCCAGACAAAACTAATACTACACCGACCAGTCGTTATAAGGGTTTTAAACACACAGAATACCTGAGGAGATATTCAGCATGTAAAGAATGAAGGAGTCTGGAGTATGGAGGCTCTCTGAGCTTTAGAAATAAGGTAAAATAAGAGATGCTGACCCTGCAGCTGGAGGAGATTCATTCGAAACTCCAGAAGGTCTCTGGCCTCCGAGTAAGAGTCCTGAAACAGCCTTTGGTTCTTGGGATTACTCACTGCAGGCTGGTTGGTACTGAGGCAGTCCCTGGGGAGGAGGAGGCTCCACGGAGACGGCCAGCAGCGACAGGGGAGGAAGAAATCATAATAATGTCACACTGTTGGCTAACAGCTGAGGATGTAGCTGCTTTGGCCGAGCTGTTTCTTTAGGAGACACTTTTTGCTTTTCAGCAGAAAGACAAATTTCTGATTCTGATACAGAGAGAAAAAAATAAGTTCAAATGAAGTGGGCTTACATGAGTTTCTCTAAAATGATACCCCAAGCAGTTGTTAAGTGTAATTTGAAAACTGTCGTGTTGAAGAAATGATGGATGTTTCTTCAAAAACACATGAAAACAATGTTAACACAGAAAAATTAGCATAGTTTCAATCTGGTGCTATCTTTCTGTTCTCCATTGAACTTCATGAATACAATTGGTGGTAATTTTGGATTCACATTCGAAAGAAAGTTGTATAATTTGATATTGACATAAAAAACTGTTTATTCTCAATGTGTTAAAGAAAAAGAAAAAGAAAAAGAAACCTTCAAACAACAGAAAGAAAAATGAACCTAACATTTTACAAAAGCAGCATCCCTGATTTACTTCTGGTTACATATCCAAAACTGAGTGGGAAAAAGTAATATTTAATAAATTGCACTACTTGTCATAGTGATCCACTCAGCTTCCCCTTCCTATGTATTTACTTTTTTATACAAGTCATATATGAAGACATTATTTTTTCAATGGTGCAACCATTTTTTACAGCAGGGAGTAAATTTATCCTCCTGAGAACTTAAGTAACTGATAAATGAAAAGTTTTCAGTTTTACAGCGGCTCTAATCAGAGGTGGATGACAAGCACAGTTTTATTACTTAAGTCAAAGTTTAAATCAAAATTTTGCTCAGTCATTTTAAGACTTGAATCAAAACACCAAAGGGCTTGATTTTAAAAGTATTTAAAGGGAGTTTTAAAACTTTTATATTAAGTAAAAAAAAATGCATCATTCTTTAGTTTTTCTTTCTACCAAGTGTCAGATTTGCAGCTTGGATACTGTCCTGATTCTAGAGCCAGAGTGAAAAACAAAACAAACAGTTACTTCCTGTTAATCTGGATTAAAGTGAATGTTGAGCTGCAAACTTTGACAAGCTACCTCAATTAAAATGTGAGTTTTATAAGCTGTGGTGAATTCTATGTGTGTGGTAAACAGTGGACAGTTCTAGTTATATAAAACATTTATATGCAACATGATACACCCATATGTAACACAGGTAAGACGAACCACATGTGGGCCAAAGTGCACAGTTTATTGTCTTTTAGATCTGATTTCTGACAAGCCAATAGAATTATAAAATCAGAAATCAGAAATACTTAATTAATCCCAGGGGGGAATTTGGTTTTACCATTGCTCTTCACATAGTATAGCAGCTGAAAAATACAATGTAAAAGGGTGATAAAACAAAATAAGTGATGGATGTACAAAAAAAACCAAGCAATAAAGCAACAGGAAGTACCAAAATAAGAGATAAACCAGATAAAAGGATAACGATAGAAAAAACTGTTTTACATTAGGAGGCTGTACAAGGTAAGATGGACTATGTTTAGAAGATATTGCACTTATTAAACAGTATTAAACATACCATACAAATACCATACCATACCAGCTTTATTTATAGAGCACTTTTAAAAACAACCACAGCTGTAGACAAAGTGCTGTACAGGTAGATCGAATGAAATGATAAGAACAGATAAGTAAAAACAGACAAATAAAAGAAAAACCTTGTAAAAACAATAAAAAGCAAGTAAAAGGGAATAAAAGAAAATAAAGGAGAATAAGACCAGGCAAAGAAACTAAGTCTCGCTGGAGTTAAAAGCCAAAGAATAAAAATGGTATAATTTCTGAACTGTATTTAACAGACTATTACATTTTGTATTTTAGGGTTAAACAGGTGTTGCACATACACTGGAAAAACTGAAATCTTATCAAGTGGTTTTTGTCTAATTCTCATTAAAAAATGTCTTTTTAGACTTAATATGAGTCACATTCACCTGACCGGTCCAGAAAAAATGTCTTGTTTCAAGTTATGTAAAGACAAAAATGAGGTCTGTATTGCTTGTAACAAGTTGCAAAATCTGCCAATGGAACAAGAGAAAAGTTACCTACTAGCAAATTTTCAAGCAAATTTTTCTTGTTCCATTTGCAGATTTTTTCTTTTTACTTGTTAATAGCAATTCAACCTCATTTTTTGTCTTTAAATAACTTAAAACAAGACATTTTCTGGACTGATCAGCTGAATGTTGTTCATATTGATTACAATAAGACATAATTTTTTTTTAACTTAGAATAAGACAAAAAAAAAAAAAGTTTTTTTTTTTTTTTTTTTTTGCAGTGTAGTAAACTGTACACTACAAAAAAACTTGAATTTTATTGAGTGTTTTCGTCTTATTTTCAGTAAAAATGTCTTTTAAGGCTAAATCTGAGCCACTTTGTCTGACCAGTCTGGAAAAAAATGTCTTATTTCAAGTTATTTAAAGACAAAAATGAGGTCTTACCTGCCTGTAACAAGAAAACAAAAACTGGGTAAGAGAATTGTGCATTATTCTTAACTTGACAAGCTAAATTCTCTTACCTCACCGGCAGATTTTTTTTTTTTTTTTTTTAATTGTTACAGGCAGTTTAGACCTCATTTTTGTGTTTCAAGAACTTGAATGAGATATCTTTCTGGACTTGTCAGGTGAAAGAGTTCAGTTTTTTGCAGTGTATTAGACACATGTTGCATTTGGTGAAATGAGATAAGATAAATATTGTGTAAATTAACTGTAATGAACAGATATTACACTTACAGACATATATCAAAGCAAAAATGGATACATTTTAAAGAAATGTAGATTTAGAAGGACTTTATCTTCTAAAATACTAAAGTGGTGGTCTGGATGTTTCTGTTTGATACAGTCCACACTGATCCTAAAGGGAATCCTGGGGCAGCGAAAGGATAAATTAACTCATTGGGCTTCTTTTTGAATGATTTCTGATTGATGTATTTGGCTCAGCTCTCTCAGAAACTGAAGCAGCCATATGCAAAAACATAATCCATATGTGTTGTGTGTAATATCACAGTCTTACTAATCTGCTTTGGACAGCCGCCTCCCTCCGCCACATGCCGCCTTGTGCTCATATAGGCTCTGTTGTATTAACAGCCATCATGTCGAGTAAATATCACTTTATTTTACACTCCGGACTCCATTTTGTTCTGCTTTCTCCTGCTGTCTCCCGCTCCTCAGCTCGAGCTCCTCAGCCTGCCCGTCACGTGCCGCTTTCCGCCTGTAGGTGGCGCTCAGAGCGCGAGAGACGGCAGAGTGTGGCTGTGCACGGAGCAGCGGGAAAGAGGAGGGAGCAGAGGGAGAGGTGGAAGCAGCGAAACATTTACTGTATGTGTGTGGAGAAGGAGGGAGAGTGGAGACTGTCACGGTTTGAATGAGAAAAAGACTCCCGTGAAGTGATTTTCTCCCCTTTGTGCGCTCAAACACCGGGTTCATGTTTGACTGTGTGTGATGGAGACTCCGACCTGTGACTCCAGGCTCACTCTGCCGCGTACAGTTTCTGTTTGACGCTCACAAAGAGGAAAACACCTGATTTAGCTGCGAAAATAGACGAGAAGAAGGAGAAAAAGAGGAAAAAGAGTAAAATCAGGGAACCCACGAAGAGTTAGTTGTTGGGGAGGATGCTCGCTCCGCCTCCCTCCCCCGGTGGAGTGTATAGGGAGAGTGTATAGTGGAGGGAGGGGAGGAAGGAGGAGGGAGGGGGAGGCAGCCTGGTAGTGACCGAGAGAGGGAGAGATAGGGAGAGGGAAGCGCGAGCGCAGCCGTTTGGATTCACTCCACTTTCTCATCACACACAGTGCGCCGCGCGACCTGCTCCGTGCTGCTGGACCGGGAGGCGGACAGAGTTTGAGGCGGCAGAGCGGTGACTGCGCGTCAGGCTGGAAACTAACCGGACGACCGCTGTTGGCAACTCCCGGACCTACCGGACCTGCTGTTTCTGGCTTGGGTACCCGTTTTTTATTTTTCCCTCCCTGTACATCACCACCTCCACCACCACCTCCACCCCAAAACCCTCACCACGGGAGGATGCTCTCGGTGTAACCCTCTTCACGGAGTAGCAGTGAGTGACCCCCCACCCCTCCAGTCCGGACGGGTCTTCCCCCGGCTGGGCTCCATTAGCTGTTCCCCCGGAGAGAGGAAGGACCTCCGGGTTGACGCGCAGCGCTGGTCACGACAGTAAAACTGGACAGACACTGACAGAGGAATTGGAGGAATTATCACCCTTTCCTGTCCGACTGGATTGCTTTTTCACCTTTTTACCCCCTCTTCTGCGTGGATTGATAATTTCGGGGTGTTTTTTCTTTTTTTTTTCTCCCGGAGGTTTGGTGCGGCTCCGCCTGGGTTACCGAGGAGGAGCGGAGCCTGTAGCCGGGCTGGAGCGCTCTGAGCTGGGGAACCGCGCAGCTCACACCCGGTCCAGGTAGGAAGTTCTCTCCACAGACGCGAATCTGATTCCTAGATCTTCCCTTAGCAGCGTCCCTGTGACAGATACTCATTCACATCCTCCTGTAGGAGTGCAGCTCAGGAGGAGACTCTTTACGCACGGAGAGTAGAATCACTTTACTCCCATTTTCGCCTACACGAGCACTTGTGCCTTCATAATTCTTCATCTTACACTGAATAAAAACACTTGTTGGTGAAAGAAACCCATCTGCAGCGATTGGATTCTCATATTCCGAGCCTGATCCCCTCTGATGGGTATTTTACCTGTATTACACTACAGTGCTATTGATCCGTATCGACCCCCTCCGTCCTCAACACTACCTCCATGGCTGTCAGTAATAAAATGCAGCTTCCTCTGGGTCACCCAGGCTCCCTCAACCTCCCCGAAACTGTGAAATCATTTCATGATAATGCATTTCAGGAGGGGAAGTACAGTACGGAGTGTGTGTGCACAGTTCCCTACAGTGCAGCATCACAGCAGGGTTCCATTATTCCTCCATCAAAGAGTTCTGCAGGGACTCGCTGTATAGACAGGGAATAAAATGGCAGTAAAAAGAGCCCGTCGTTACAATCAGAGGTTTGTCTTCCTGCTGTAATATTGCAGCTAATCTGCCTTCAGGGACTCCTGAGGCTGCTTAAAGCAGCAACACAACCGTCCATTCATCCTCGGCTGCTCATAAACCGGTCACACAGGCGAGGAGGCGAGCATATCTGCACCTGAGGCCTCCCAGGCACCTGTAGCGCCAAATTAAACACCCTCTGTCACCCCCCGCCCTACAGGGGATATTAGGTTACTGTTTTTCTGTGAGGAAGAATCCAAATACAGGCCGAGGAGTTTCAGTGTGGACTGTAAATGTGGACAGGTGCAGCAGTGTCACCACAAGGGAATCCAGTCCGTCCGGTCCCTCTGGTCTCTCCCTGGTTCTTCTGTGGTAGAGGAGAGGATTGAGCTGCTCTACATGAGAGGGAGGAGGAGGAGAAGGAGGAGGAGGAGGAGGAGGGAGTTGGGTATTTACATTCAAACTGCATCTGCCGTTCCCTGACAGAGAGTGAGCTGTGGTAGTAAACGCCACTGCTGCTGCCGCTGCCACCGCCACAGACGCTGCTGCCTCTCACTGCGCCCATGTTCCCAACTCACGGCGCAGCTTTCTGCTACCTTTACTTAACCTTTGACCTCCTTCCAGCTGTCACGTCACCCTCAAAAAACCTGCAGCCCGAGCGGAGACGCTGTGCAGAACAGCTGATGAGGCTCAGTGTCATTCCTGGAGCTTCACGCAATCAGCGTTTGGCTCCTTCTTTAACCTTAAAACTCCTGAAAACAACACGCAGCCGTAAATTTCCCAACATCGTCTTCACAGAGCGCTTCATTAAAGCCTCTGTGGGTTTTTTTTTGGTCTTCACCTCTTGCGCCGTATCTGATTTCCAGCCCCTGTAAATTTGAGGCTCACTTTGCAGCAGAATTGGATGAAACAAGATGGAGATAATCTCCTTGAGGTTTTTGCGGCCAGTTTGGACGGCCAACCCTGGTGTCACCCGAGCTCCACGGGTCGAAGAGCGATGCTTGAGGTTTGATACCAAAGCTCTGGGAAAAACCTCTGCGTCTCCTGTCGTTTGGAAAAGGCGCATCCGTCTAATTTTGCACGGATAAAAATGACACTAACAACCCTGGTCATCCACAGCTCAGCAGGGGGGTGGAGAAGGGGGAGGAGGGAGGGGGGGGTGAGGATTAGTCAGGGGATGATGTGGAAAAAAACACATGAAGAAGAAGATGAAGATGAAGGAAGGGGTCGAGCAGGTCCGCTCTGCGTGAAATTTGTGTATCTGAGCGAGCCGTGTCGTCGGGGTCTGTCATTAAAAACTGGGAGACATGGGTTTGGTGTGTGAAATGAAAACCTCACACACACGTTCACACCCCCACGCTGCAGAAAAAGAGCCGTCCACGCTCCGATTAAAGAGTTTCACGGCTGGTTTCCAGTTCAGGTGTGACCCAGGCGAGCGGACAGGAATGAGGAACCAAAAACCCTCCCGTAGGGGAACAGATCTATTGTTCAAACCCTGCTTAGTGGACTTTAAAGAATTACAGGGCTTTGTTTCTTCTTTTATGGCGTCTGTGTGTGACAAACGAGCGGTTAGTCACATCAAAAACATGCACGGCTTACGGCCTTTGCTGCACGTTCACCACATCACAGGTGAAGTGAACACCTGCTTAAACACGTCTTTAAAAGCTGAAACCACATGAAGATGTTTCTTTACATCAGCTCAAATGGGAGAGATGCAAAGTGAGCAAACACTGCTGCTACAAAATGCAGCTCTGTCCAGGTTTGAATGGATCAATGTGTAAGAAATAGGACAAGATGTACATTTTTTTATTCTTGGAGAGGTTTTGCTGACTGCTTCTTTCCTCTTTGATGTATTTCTTGCTAAAAAAGCACAAAATTCAATAGAAACTACACTGAAAAGCTTGTAACAGAAAGATACGATCAACCAAAGCTGCACTGACAGCACTTATCTGAAATCATTACCCCAGGCGTCCGTTTTCTTTCCTATTTTTGGTTTTAAACAAAAGAAAGGGGGCTCGCAAAGGTCGTCGAAACCATTAGAAACCACCCTGAGGGGATCACAAACACCCACGTCGTCACGAGGTAGAGACAGTCCACAGCCGGACAGATGACAGACGCAGGTTTCCTGCCGTAAACCGGACTAAAAGCACTTTTATTGAGCCGACGTTATATTGCCGTATTGATTCTTTTCTTTCCAGTCGATTGAAACGAGGCTCGCGGGCTGTTAGGTGCTTCTTTGCTGCTTGCTCGCGCTCCGAGCACCAGGTGTCATTTCACACCGTCATGCAAAACATCCCTGCATATTTACAGAATGTGATGTACGAGCAGCTGGAATATCAATCATAAGAGGCAGTGCAGTACTCAAAAGGCCACAGCATGGGAGTCTTATCCTCATTTTCAGACATAAAACTCTCTTTTCCCTGCATTTATTTTAGTGTAATGGTGGAAACAGCTCTCTGTATCATCCTGCATTCAGACATTTCTACTGTAAGACATCAAAGCTGCAGAATCTCTGCAAACTGGACCCAGCGTCTGCGTGCAAGAAGCAGCTCGTTTGTTTAAGATCTCCTCGAGCTTATGTCCGAGCATCCTTGAAGATTTATGCATGAAGATCGATAAGTCATCAGCGTAAGCTCTGATAGTTGTCAAACAGATTTAATGCTCGTGATGCACATAAAACCCAACAGTTCTTTTGAGCAATCACGATGAGTCACTTTAAAAAAAAGAAAAAAGTTTGTGGCATTTCACTTATTTTTGAACCATCATTGCTAAATATTCAACAGTGCAGCCTTTTGTTCTCCTGACTCACTGTAGTAGTTTGGATATCACTCAGTTTGGAGGTGTCATGACGACCAGCTGACTCGTGAAGCGTTTCTTTCTTCATTCCACTCGTGATATTTTAAAAATGAGATCACGTATCACCATCAGTATCACATATTATCATTTCATTACAAGGAAGGAAGTCCATGTTGCTTATTTTTTCCAAACATCCTCAGATTAATGTAAGAAAGAGGTTCCCAAACTCTTCAGCACATCATCTCAAAGTGACTTGTCTTCAGAAAAACACTTGTCTTTGCGGATGGACAGCCCAGTTTTCTACACATTAGCTAAATTAAACAGCTTTTTATTCACTTTTATCTGTTTTTGGCCTTGTGGTGTAGAGAGCTGTTTGTCTACAGGAGCGATGTTTTAAGGTGTCATGAGCTGAAACGTTTGGTAACCTCTGGTTTGTTGTGTTTGATAAGATTTAAACGTTTTATTCTGGATTTAGCCTCAAGTATTTAATTCAGGAGAATTTCAAAAAAAATAGCCACATGTTGCTAATTTTTTTTTCTATTTTTCTTTTTTTTTCTTTTTAATTATTTTAGTTTAATTTTTTACGAGACCCAATGGAACGTACCATTTCCTATTTTTTTGAGGGTATCATTCAGCCACGCCCATTTTTGGGACCCCTAAACTCACCCGTTACTTTTTGACACCACTTTTTAGCCGCAGTATTTTTTAGCTATATAACGTGTTTTTTCACAGCTAACAATCTTTAAAAACTCTTTTAAAGGTTAGCAAGATGGCATGAGCTGCATGTCATGAGTCGTTTCTGCATTTTGGCAAATCTGAGATATTTCACATTCTACCTTTAGCTTCTTTTTCATAATGAAATTTTGTGATACTTGGATTTTTTTCATTGTAGATATCACAGATGCAGGGTTTTTTTAGATGAGTTTTTGCCGCAAACATATCAAAAAAGTATGACTTAATAGTGATAAGTTGAAGGAAAAGACATCAATTTGACTAAGTTTGCGTACTTTCTACTCGTTGCATGGGGGTACAGGTCGTTTTTTGGTATCAATTCTGCATCACTTGGGGTAAAAAACAACCTTTTGATTTATATGTCTTTATTAGAGACACTAGCCTTGATTTTAGCGTGCTTAAAAGCTTTGAATTTTTTTTTGTTGCCTCGCTTCACCTCCCATCTCAGTCACTGCATAGTTTCCTCATTCTGAGCAACCTTATCGTAGAATCGTCACGTTGAATGCGTCAACCAATATTGACCAAGAACAAACAATCCAGCTGATAAGATCTGACTTAAGTAATGCCAGGTCTGACGACTCAAAAGACCTGTTGCCATCAGTGAAGCGTACGTTTTCAACATGTTTCAAAAAAGAGGTTTTTTTCATTCTTGTATAGGAAAGTGGATCAGTTTCAGAACTTTTAGATTTGAGGGTAAGAAAGTGAATGATAAAGGAAATTGAAGAGAAAAAGCAGATGTGAATGATGCAAGCATTGCATATATTTACTACATTGATGCTTACGTCTTGGTGCTAGAAGTCACAATGATGTGTTGATGCTCTTCCAGGTTGTGTGTGCATATTTCAACAACATGCTGCAAAATTTAGACCCCTTAGGAGTCACAAATAACCAGACAGTCATTCAGTTTCCAGTAAGGTTTACTACCGCCTCAAACTCAGACGTCAAAAAAACAGATGTTTGATTTATTGATGCTAACAGTGTAGTGAGTATCTGGAGCACATCAGCCACAGAAACCCAGCTGAGGCCTGCAGAGCTCCAGTTTTGTGGTGTTATCGGTGATTCAGTCCCTCAGGAGAAGCTGTCGTTTGTAATTGTTGCTTCACTTTGTTTCCTTTTTGTCTCCATGCTCCTGCCGTAGTCCAACATGTGGAATAAATATGTTGTTCTGGATTTAAAACTGTGTTGTGATGATGCCTGATCTTTACTTCGTACCAGCCTGCTGTTCATCTGCCATCCACTCCCATAATCCCCTTCTGCTGCCGCTGCTGCCAGCGGATAAGCACGCCCATGTGTGTGAGTGTGTGTGTGTAGATCAGAGGTTAGACAGCACATCCTGTCTGCAGAAGGTCACACGTTTGATCCCTCATCCAGTCATTCCTGCCACAGTGCCTCTGAGCAACACTTTGAGCACGACAACAGGAAGGAGACAAAACACCGAAACCAGTCCTGAAACCATTAAGACCAGTGAGTCAGCTGGGTGACATGTAAAGTTTCCTGTCAGACTGTAAAATGCTGGTGCTGTTCCTCGTTGTGTTTATGGCCTGGTCACCTGATCCCTCTCTCTGTGTTACACACACTGACTGTTTGTTCAAGGTGTGGACGCACTCGAAAGCTATGACACAACACCTGCAGCATGTGCAGAGCTCAAGGTGTGGTGCAGGTGTTTATGATGGCTGGAATTTGCTGAGCAGGAAGTCAAAGGTTTACTTAATGAGGTCATGTTAGAGAGTAAGTCATCTGTCTGTGATGCTTTGAATCAGGAATCCTGTTTTGTTTGATCACTCTTTGTTTGCCTGACTTTATACACACGGTGAATCCCCAACATGGTTTTAACTTTAATTACAGTAAGACACAACTCAATGAATTTCATTAAGATATGTTAGGTAAGTAAATTCAAGACAGAACACCCAATTAATGTTTCATAAAGCTGCACCTTACATTACTTTAGTTAGGTCGAGACATGTTAGGTACAATATAATATGATGTAGGGGTGGGAGAAAACTTGATGTATCACAGTATTGGGATTTTTTTATTATTATTTTTTTTTTTTTGACAATTTTATATCAGGATTTTTGTTCAAAAATCTTTTTTTTTATTCAAATATAAGTCCTTATTTATTTATAATTTACTTTTTATTGGTTTATTTTTTATTTTTTATAAGCTAGGTTGCAATTCTGGGGAAAATATGGCTCCTGATATAGTCTGTAGACACCATCATACAACTTTTTAATTTGGTCTGATGTTAAGAAAGCAAACTAAAAATCATAAAAATCCGAAATATCAAAAAATCACAAGTTTAACCAATTCGTACCCCCAATATTTTATATTACTTTATATATATATAAAGAATCAAATCGCAGGAAAAGCATATTGTCCCAGCCCTAATACGATGCATGCAGCATGACACAAGGCGACACTTGAAATTACGTCATGACAATTTACTTTATGTCAAGTTGAGTCAAGTCATATAAAGTTACTTGAAGTTACGTTATGTTATTTCGCAGCCAGTTAAGTCCAAGTGTTAACCTCTGATGTAAAAATATGAGACAGTGCTGAAGTGCTAAAATCTGCTGTTTCTCAAATGTGCTCTTGAGGCTGGCTCTGAAAGTACAGGAAGTCACATACACACCAAGCCAAAAAAGCCATTTTCACAGCAGAATAAACAGATTTACTGCCTGGTTCAAAAATTGACTGCCGTCTCAATCACTAATTTCATTATCAGATCACTCTGTAGGTTTTTTTCTTTTTTTGAATTTCAACTCTGCTGTTTACAGGATGTTATGATAGTGAGTTCACCCAATTTGAGGCACAGCTTAGCTCATGTGACTGATGGGCGCCCTACAGCTGTAAGTGTGGAGTATCGAAGTCTGTGTCACTTCCAATATGGCTGCTACATCAGTTTATTATATGATTAAGTATGACACAAAGCAAGACAATACGTCAAAAAGATGACATAACATGTAACTTCTTAGTGCTATGTCAAGACATGAACTTAAGTCAGGTTATGTCACATTAAGTATCTTTACGTTACATTTTTATGCTACGCCACAAGATGGAAGTTCCAATGTAACTTACATAATGGATGTCAAAAGTTGTTATATGTTTAATGTGACAATGTTACCTCATTTCTAATTTCATCATAATTAATTTCAAATTCAAATGTTAGGCTTCAGTTACATCATGTCATGCCACATGGCATTATGGTAACACTTTTCATTAGGCTATGTTACGAAATGTCACATCATGTCTCGTTAAGTTACAGTACGGTTTGGTACAACATGGAAAAACAGGATACATAGGGTTACGTTACAGAACAATACAATGCAATACAGCATGACAGTACAATGAAAAGACAACATGCTGCGTCACAATGTTGCGTTGGGTTTCTTTGCAATATGACATCATTCAATAACCCGTGCACAGAGACTAGTTTCAGAGTTTTTTGCTGCTTACGTTTCGCAGGAACATGTTGGTGCTGTGTCAGAACATTTCCTGTGAGGCTTGTGCGACTTTTGAAAGCAAAAAGTAATAACATAGTGGATTGTTCAGTCATAGTTTCACCATTATCGGACAAGAAAGTTGAAGAATGTTGGAATGAAAATCAGCACAAAGAGCTGTATATTATGATTTTGCGCTACCTCACAGGTCAGGGTGATGATATATGACTGCATTGATATATTTCCTCATCTTGAATGAAAGAATTCTGCTTGACGACTGAAGGTGTATTCAGGTTAAACAATGCTGACTGTATTCGCTAGACGACCATGTTTTCCAGTGTGTATGTGGTGACGGAGCCAATGTCACCTCTCTCGGTTGCTGTGTTGCAGAGGAACAGCCGAGGTATGAGGGAGTATTTATATCTATCGAGTTCGGCTCATAGGTATTTGTAGCTCAAGGTACAGGCAGCAGGTATGTGCTGTCAGACAAAGCCGGCTCTGCTGTCTTCAACGAGAGAGACTCTGCAGGTTTGCAGAGAAAAGAAACAGAAGTTGTGTATCTTTTCAGGCTCTAACCAGATCTACTGCTAAAAAAATACCTTTATAGTTCATCCAACAACACTTCAGGTAACATGACTTCAACACGTATTAGCCTTACATCTTGCACATGCACATATAACTGTCTTTGCGGGGAACTGCTGTGATCTTGTGCACCCCTAAGTCTCCAACATTTACCGAGATCTGAGCAAGAGCACAGAAAAGCCGCCCCTTCTCTGAATTCCTGTAGTTCATAGTAATTCAAGAGTTCTCTCCAGACATCAGTAAAATGTCAACAAGCCAAAGCACTTACAAAAGTGAGAAGTCAGGTCCCAAAATAGACTCCTCAGTTGTCTGGAAGTAGCTCCGTTTTGCAGCATCCCACCTCAAGCAAACCACTGTCTGCTGTCAAGTTCTTCTAAAGTGTGTGAAAACCAAAAGCAGCAGCACAACTAATTTACTGTAGCATCTCAAACAGAAGCACTTAGACGCTGAGTGGGAGAGGTAGGCGGCAAGCAAGCTGCACCAGACAGCAGCATAAAAACGCCTGCTAAAGAAGCAGCTGAAGTATTAGCAGGATCATATTGATTGAAACTGTGCACTGAGATGGGAGTAAAATACATCAGAGGCTTCATTTCACTACATGATACACATGATACATGATAACAGCCCTGTAACGCAGTGAAGACCCCCAGGAACTGTCCCCACTTCTCTTAATTGTCCTCACTTTGTAGATTAAAACATAAAATGAACAGCTGTGTGCACTAACCTGTACAAAATGTTCCTCCTTTTTTTGTCCTTAAATCATCTAAACTTGAAGGTTAAACCAGAGGTCCTCATTCAGCTTTACACAGTCCTCGTAAGATATTAAGACCCCGTGAAATGTCCATATTTTGAAAGAAAATGTCCTCACTTTGCATCAAATTCGAGAACATGGTTTTCGATAGATAACTGGAGAGGTGAGGACCTCACAATAAAGAGCAAGTTAAACATGTCCTCAGAAGCTTGTAAAAGATGTGAGGTTTTCAAAAATTGTCCACATTTTTTGAATACGTCCTCATTTTGCAATAGTTTTGTCTAAAAGTGTTTGCATGGCAATTACAATCAGTAAGGACCCAGAGTCCATTGTGTTGCCTCTTTGTCCTCATTTCTCGAAAATGTCCTCATTTTGCACCAGTTGCAAGTACACCTATTTACACAACTCAGTGAGTCAAGACCTCACACAATTCTGGATTTCTTATAGTGTTTGTTAGTTGAAAATTGTCCTCAAAAGCTCTATAAACAGTGAGGACCCCCCAAAAATGTCCTCACTTTTTAGAATATACCACTTCAAGTATTTACACTCAAACAAGCAAGAACAAAATTGTTAGTGGTGTCCTCACATTGGAGATTTGTCCTCAAACAGCCCTGTAGTGACACAAGGACCCCAAAAAGATCAACTTATTTAGGTGAAGTCCTCATTTTGCATCAAATTTAAGAATATTCATTTACACAGTCTTATGGTAGGTTGAGGACCAATCATAATGTTCCCACTTTTTAAAAAGGTCCTCACTTGGCAGGATGAAACCTGTGTCCTCAAACAGCTCAGTGAAGAAGCGTTGACCCTCATTACGAAAACTACGGGTCCTCATTTGGACATAAATACAAGGATGTTGTCACAGGCTGACAGGTGGAGTCGGGGCAGAAAGTCTGCGGCAACAGTTGGCTACTGCATAAGAATTGGGAGGATGTGTGTGTGTGTGTGTGTGTGTGTGTGTGTGTGTGTGTGTGTGTGTGTGTGTGTGTGTGTGTGTGTATTTGTGTGTGCTAATCTGGTTCAAACAATAGCAGTGAATGGAGTCATTAGAGTAATCCCCTTTAGGCAGCTGGGCGGAGGGACCACACACACACACGTACACACTGTCACACACACTCTGGACTGTCCACCTCGACCACAAACATCCTGTCCTTCTGAGATCTAAAAACATCAAAGCATCTTTTGATTTTTTCTGTGTGTGTGTGTGTGTGTGTGTGTGTGTGTGTGTGTGTGTGTGTGTTTGTGTGTGTGTGTATTTAATTCAGGCCAGCTCAGGTATGCACTAACAGGAAGTGCTGGACATTCAGGTTACTGTAGTTTATACAGGGAACACACGCACACACACACACACACGGTGATGTAAAATGACACACCTGTGAGTCCAGACAGAAACTTCCAGAACTGGTTTCCAGTTTGGCTCGGGGCCACAGCGGCGTCATGTTTCTGGTTTCAGAGACTGTTTTCCCTGTGTGTAACTGGTCTGATGATATTACAACCTAATTACACACATCATGGGAAATTAAAAAAGGATTATTCAACGACTGCTTATTCGTTTTTTTGTCACATGATCAAAGTCATCGTAGTACGAAGAATAAGAGCGGCACTAATTACTGGGAATAAACCACAGCAGACTGGAGTGATCATATGAAGTACGGCTTTATGATTCCACGCTTCAGTTTACTGTTTTCAAAATCAAAAGTTGGCCAAATATAATCAAGAAGACAAGATTTCTGTGCGGAGAAAACAGCCTAAATTGGCTAAATTATGATGGGAACTGGGACTTAACGCTGAAGGAATAAATTAACAGGACATTTGATGCCAGCTTCTGCTACTTTGGACGCGTTTGGGCTCCGATTGAAGTGAAATATTGGGCTGGAGTGAAGTTTGGTGCGTCTGAAGTGTGGAAATAATTATTAATGAGTGCCTGCAGCTTGATCAGACGGCCCAGTTCTCTTGGTTCCAGCTTCTGCTGATCAATAACACTTTGATATGACAATGAAAATGAAAACAGGCTTTGGTTTTTAGGATGCTCAGCAGAAAAGTTCGTTTTTTTAAAAAATAAGTTGGACTCAAATGGCAGTTTCTTGCTCCAATGTGTGCTAAAATTGGCAGTTTTGGGAGTTTATTTTGGGCTCTTGTACCTTAAATTTAGAGGATAGGATGATAGAGCCAATCCAAACACCTGACGTATTTGATGTAACTTCAAACTTGAAGCGACTTAGTAGCAGTTTTTCATTATATTTTGCTATTATTTAAAAAAAATAGTTTGACATCATTCAAATTGTTCTTTTTTTTTTTAAAGCTCCTGCGAAGAACTTAAAGGGTTGACTTTGGCGCCCCCTGTTTACATTGTATCCTTTCGTTTATTTTCGGCTGTGTGTGTCTGTGCATATTATTGGTAAAAATAAACATTCATTCTGCTTTTTTCAAATTCATAACAAAATGTAAACTCTCGATGTAGGAAATGTTATAATGAGGCCTGCTTTGGCACCTACCCAGTGACACCACAACCAAATATTAAAAAATATAACGTAGAAATATCCCACTTTTTTTGTATATTCTGATTTTTTTTAGTTAGTTGGTATACTGACACTAGCATTGGTTTTGTCTGATTCATTAATAGTTTAAGAAATTTCATAGGAGCTTTAAAGCTCCCCCTACAGACACTTTAAAGCTCATGTGAGGAGTTTTTTTTGTTTGTTTTTTGTTTTTTCAAATGCTGATACCTTTTATTTGACTTCAAAACAAAGAATTAACTCTCAATAAAATGGGAATTTATATTTATGTAGTTATTTTTAGTGCCTTTAAACAATAGAGGTGGAAGGTGTCAGATTTGTGATAAACCACATCAACTTTTTGCTCTTTAAGTGACATTTCTGACTATTCAGAGACGACACAGTGAGGTCAGACACAGGGGGTACCATGGTGAACACAGGTCAAAAGTTCCTCAAAGGAGCTTTAACTCATTGTCATGTATTTCCTTTAGAAAGAGAAAGTCAGGGGGCGGGGCTTATGTTAGGTAACTGGTGGCTGGTTTGTTATGGAGATGAGAGTCCTGGCACGGTGCACAGATGAGCCTGGAGCAACAAGGAGAGCTGAAGCCTGTTTGGATTTGTAAAGATTAACCAGATCAACAGCTGTTTCTGCAGGTCAGTTGAACAGTTTCTTTTTGTTTTCTTGGATAAAATGATGAAAAAGAAGATGAAGTTTAATGCTGATTAGAAAGGTTCTGTTCTCTGTATGTAGACTTTATTCTCATGGGATGAAAGGGTGACAATGCAATCGAAAAACAGACGCTGGACAATGATAGATTTAAACCAGTTATCCCAAATCGTATGTGGGTGATTCTTTAAAAGGTGATATAAGAGTTACAGCTGTGGTTTTATTTGGTTTATTTAAGCTATGTAGTTTGGTGTACTCTCATTAAACTGGTGTTATTGATCCTAGTTAGCCCTGAATGACCTCCACCCCCAACTTTTGTTACAATAATCCAAAGTTTTGGACAACTTTTGGTTGAATTTACACAAACTGCAGATAAAACCAAGCATATGGTTGATTTATTTTTATACGTAATGAGACATACTTTTGAGATCTTTGGGGATTTGCTTCTTAAGCATTGTAAAAATTGAAATCAAAGCAAGTGTTTGTGTCTTAATTTGGTAAAAATTGAATTATAAGTCCCAGTCTGCTCTACAATCATCTAAAAAGTCCAGAAAGATGAGTTTTTTCAAGATATTATAGACAAAAATTGTCACAAGGAAACCAGCAAAGTACAACTGTTTGAAACAATTCAAACGTCACTTTGCTTTTTAATATCTCGAAATTAGACATTTTCCAAGCCTTAAAGGTGAATGTACCTGACGTTAAATCTTTAAGAAATAGTTTTTGACTTTAAAACAGTAAAAAATACTTACTTGAATCCAAGTTGTTGCAGTAAATTATGTATATGCTGCAAAAAACTCACATCTAACCAAATGTTTATGCCTTATTCTTATCAAATGTAGTCATATTAGTGTCATTTGAAGACAAATTGCTTAAAAGTGGTAACAAAAGTTGTACCGAAACATTTTTTGTCTTTTAATATCTTAAAATAAGACTTTATTGGACTTGGTGAGTCAAAACTAAATGAAGATGTTTTCTCATAAGCAATAAGGAAAATAAACTTGCTTGGTTTAGATTGTTTGCGATGCTTGTGCTGACCAGATTTCCAAACAATACAAGTGTTAATTACTTTATCATTTATTCTTTGCTATATAATTCAACAAATTCATTCTTTGAACCCTAAATGCTTTGGCTTTTAGGTTTCAGAGCTTTATCCAGTGTTCAGCCTCTGAATCTCACCAAAAGGCCTCATAAAACCTCTGATTTTCAGAGTGATTGAATGATTCTGCTGGTTTCACTCGCTGGGTCTGCGTGTATTTTGGAAAGCAGCTGACCTCTGCAGTGATTCAGCTCCTGTTAAAAACCTTTCAAGTGATTGTGAGGCTCAGTGTGTGTCGTTTTTATCGCTCTTTGATGCAGCCAAGAAATTAAACGTTTACAAAAGTCTGCACTGAGGATTCAAATCCTTGACTTTTCCAAAAAGAGGTGTTGATGTGTTTCAACGTTTGTTGTTAAAGGAGATTTTCAGAGGGCCTGGAGCATGTATGTGTGTGTGTATGTGTGTGTGTGTGTGGCGTTTACAGCTCTGGTGTCCTTGCAGCTGCAGCTCTGAAGCCTTTTTAATGTAATGTGATGTACAGTAGTTAAAGTGTGTGAGGCAGGTGGGACATTAACACAGAGACACACTCTGAATTTCAATAGACACTCAGTGGGTGGTAACAGGGCCATCGGGCTGCTTTGTGATGTACAGACAAGTGCTGCTGTCTGCACACGCCCCGTCTCTCTCCCTCTATGTCCTCCATTGTCAGTCTTTGTCTCTCGACCCATTCCAGGAGTCAAACCATCAAACAGTGAGCGCCGGGCGCCTTACACATGGAAATGTTACTGTCCTCACCGCGTCTTTGTTCAGCAGCAGACAGGATCCAGCAGCTTGTTGGCTTATTCTGCCTCCACATAAACACACTCACACACACACACACACACATAACACACGCTCTTTGGGGGTTGATGAGAAAGTTTGGGACTGTGGGAAACAGGACAAGCTGGATGATCTCCTCTAACCCAGCGTGTCCCAGAGGAGACAGCAAACACCAACACTCTCACACACGCTACATGAGAACAAACATGTTAACATCACAGCAGCTAAGAGGGTCAAGCAGAAAGAAACAAGATTTTCCCCACTCCCAGCTCCACTCCAGGCTGGTTCCACATGTGACGGTGAACATTTAATCATAATTCACACGTCACATGTCAGGTTAACACTTACACACTTACTGAAGCTGGTGTCCAGTTTCTGCAAACAAGTATCTCGGACTCCTGCTCCTGCTCTTCCAAATGTCTTAAACCACCATGAGGAGATTTATTCTGGTCATAAAACTAGCATTGATGCATCCATGTAGATTCACATGGTAGGTGTCAGAAAAGCCACTACTACACTGAGCAAGTTAGACCTGTTTTTTAGACTTTGAAGTAGATTTCTGATTTCTACAGACATCCTGACTCATGACTAGTGCTCATACAGGACAAAGTACAAGATGTACTTGTTAGTCCATGGGGGGCACCAAAATCCACAAACAAAAGGAAATTCTTATGGTAGCTGTTGTTTTTCTTCTGACTTCAATTTGGGGTAGTGCTGCACGATTTGGGGAAAAAGTGCGATTAGGTGAACAATATTGTGATTGCGATTTAATAAAAAAAGTTGTGTCATGATTAGTCTACAGACTTGCTTGGTTATCATGGAGAAAAATCTGAATTGCATGTGCTGACATTGCGATTGCGATAATCGTGCAGCCCTAATTTGGGGTAGAGTTGACATGCTGTTAATGGTCAAGGATTGGAAACAAACCAGCAACAACATCTACTGAAGTTTAACGAAGGGGTGTTCCACTTTTGTTAGTCTTCATTTTGTCCCTGTGGCGCCCCCAGAGTACGTTTACACATATAAAGGCTCAAATGATCCATATTTTTTTCCCTATGGTGGTTTAGAACAGGGGTACCAAACTTTACTATGCCAAGGTCCCCCAATCAGCATTTGCTTCTGGCCTTGTACCCCCTTTGAAAACCAACAGATGATGCTTTAGAATAAGTAAAATCTTCAAGAATGTTTTTTTCTATCTTTTTATTCACTGTTCAATAAGTATTTGGCTTGTATTTGGGATAGTATTAATAACAAACAAAGGTTGTTGGAAAAATGAGAAGGCATTTCAGGACTCTGTCCAACAAGGTGGAAAACTACGTTTCGTACATGTAGTCAGTAGTTAGACAGGGGAAGAGCCTCACAGTTCAGATAGCTTAAAAACAGGCGCAAACTGACAGGTTGACACAGATCATGACATCATCATGCCAAAGTTGCAGCTGTCACAGGACGAGTCGAAAGGTACAACCGGAAACATGTGAACCCAGCACTTTATGTTTTGTATGTTTGGGACACATGGTTCCAAAAATAAATAAATAAATATATATAAATAA
This sequence comes from Halichoeres trimaculatus, assembly GCF_033239565.1. Classification (NCBI taxonomy): domain Eukaryota; kingdom Metazoa; phylum Chordata; class Actinopteri; order Labriformes; family Labridae; genus Halichoeres; species Halichoeres trimaculatus. The sequence continues at coordinate 34,809,133 of NW_027437185.1, read as the reverse complement.
ATAAATAAATTAAATAATTACAAAAAAACATGAAATATAAATATAAGTAATATATAAATTAAATGCTATATATAAATATAAACAAGATAACATAAATAAATAAAAATACTGGGACGCTGTTACACTTGCACGTTGTGCCCTGAAATGGTCTGATTGTGGCGTGCTGCAGGAGCACCACACACTCACAGTTATCGGCTCTACACATCGCTACTGCCTTTCTGCCGTTTCGCCTCCGTTACTACCTCCAAGGAGAGATCTGAGACAAAACAACTCTTCCCCAACATAACACCTCCATGCATTACACACTGCAGACCAGGCGTGCAAATATCCCGCATTGAACTCTGTTGCTAACAATCAGACGAGTGTAGCTTAATCTGAAAGGCTGCAAAAATTCCAAACAGTCAGATTTCTATAAAAAGCATGTTCCAAATGAAGCAAAAGCATCATGTTATCATTACGAAAAGAATTCAAACAAACTTCAGGTGAAGATGATTAAAAGTGACGGGGAGAGAAAAGCAGTTTGTTGTGGCTCCAGACTGAAGAGATAAGACAAGAATCAAAATATCGAGGATCCAGAACCAGTCAGTGATTTTATCTCCTCCTGCGCGCCTCTGTTCTTCCCTCATGTGGTGAATTTCCTTATTTGCATCAACCTGCAGGCAAAACACGAGGTCAGAGTTAAACAAACTGAGCGGTGGAGACAAACACCGGAGCAAGGCTTCATGCTAATACAGAAGGAACTTTAACCCAGAGACTTTTCTGCAAACTGTAGCTGCAGAGAGACCGGGAAAAATAGGAAACATCCAGATTGTATGCATCGTTGTCTCTCTGCGCTGCATTAGCTGACTGGACGCCGGCCAGCGAGCAGCGTCGTTCCAGCTCTGTTTCCACAGCGACGTGTGAAATGCCACAGGGTCAGAGGTCAGAGGTCGGAGCTATTTGGAGTATTTGGCAGCTCTGGAGGAGAAAATGTGAGAAAAGAGACACACACCGTCACACACGCGGAGGTATTCACAAGCTGGTAAACACACACACATTCACGCACACACCCTTTTCAGGGTAATCAAGTGTGTGTGTCACAGCAGGGAGCAGTTGTGTTCAACATTTGTTGCTTTCAGCCTCTCAGCTGTTCAGGATTTTCAGCTTTTTGTCTCTTCTGTATCAAAGTAAACTAAAAATAATCATGTGCTTTGGCTGTCGGTCAGCTTTGTTTGAAGACAGTTTTAACTTTGAATCACCTTCAATTATTAACTGCATCATAAATATTGGAAATAACCACCCAGTCGCTCTAATTTAGCTCATTTTTGTGTCGCTTCGCTGATTTCTGGGGCTCTGTTAGAGGACTCCTCGTGGTGTGCATGCTTGAAAGTGACTCATGGATTCCTGCAGCAGTGATAAGTCAACTGGATGTATGAGTCATCAAAAGACGGCCATGTTAGAAAAAGGGCACTGTTGGTAACATATGCTAAACGGCCAAAAGTATAGAGACACCAAAAATATTGAATTGCTTTAAATGGAGCTCAGACTTGGGGTGTTGAGTGACTCAGCGGACAAACAGCTCAGAAATCAGTGACTTGTTGGAGGATTGGTTCACATGTTTTTGGCTAAATAACACCTGTTAACACACACATGACACATCACACAGACCAAAAATGGTTTTATTTGATTTATTTGCACTTCAGCAGTTAACGATTTGTAGATGCTAGATTGTGTCCATCCTGCTTTTGCTCTCCATAGACCGTTGATACCTGATTGGGAGACACAAACTAAAATCCTTCCTTCACCTCTATTTGTTTTGGACTGGCTTTCAGGAATGGATGCATAAAGGTACTTTTCAACCAGAGGTAGCCAGAAATATTTAGTTCCAGGAACTAAAAGGTTCCTTTTGCACATTTTTGTCTGCACTTCCACCGAGGAGTAAACCATTGTAAAGATTGCAGGTCTATGGAGAAAATTTAAAGTAACTGCGACACCAAAAGCCCCGTTTCCACCAAGTGGCTTAGTTTGGTTTGTCTTGTTACGGCACTCATTTTGTGTTGTTTCCACAGACTAATTCCAAGACTTATAGCCAAATTTATAAGATAAACTGGCCCACTTGTTTGGAACCCTTCTGTTGAGATGTCCACCTTAACCTATCTGATCCCAGAAGGAGGAGCTACGACACTGCAGAATCATCACTGACTGTGCTTTGTAACAAAGAGCCACAAAGTAATAGAAGACAAGTTGGTGGATGTTTTCTATCATTGTTCTTTTTTTAACTGTGCCACATTTTACTTCTTTGTTGGATTTATTAGTGAGGTACACTATGTTTGGCTGCTATGGCGTCACGCTAATATGTAACTGTCCCGGTTCTGAGCATCCCTCTCAGGCTCCATTTACACGACAACGTTAAAACGCAGTGAAAAAAATCTGCGTTTTCACAAAAACGCAGAGGGATTGAAAACGCTGTAGTAAGCATGCCTGGCCTGTAGTTGGTGCTAAAACTGTCTTGTCTAGATGCCGCTTTTTGGAAACCTCCACTGAAGTAGAGTTGAGCCGATCATCTAGTAATTTAGTAAAAACTAAGAGCAGAGGTGGAGCAACAGATGCTCATTTTGTTAAAGGCAGTCACAGATTCAGCAGATTGATTGATTCAGCAGCACGTGCTCAACATTGTAGATTGGGACGATAGCAACAATGGTACTGTTTAACTGTTGTATGCGCTTGCGTGGAGTGGAGCGTGACGTCAGCGGTTTCACTAAAAACGCCGGCTTACTGTTCACACGGAAAAGGTGGCAGCAGGGTTTCGGAAGGATCCCACTCTGGGGGGCGGTTTTCAAAAGTTTGCTTGTTGAGTCGACTATAATGCCCTTTCCGTGTTCACGCGAGGTCAAAACGCAACAAAACTTTCGCGTTGCACCCTGAAACTGTTGTCATGTAAATGGCCTCTTATATGTCCCCTACCAAGAGGGGCACTGTTGGCTGTGGGAACAAAAACAGGATCAGACTTTACCAAACTGTACTGATCTAAACATGACTGCTTGGTGGACATGGGGCTAAAGTTAGCCTGATAGCTTGAAGGATATTCATTTTTTATGAGACGTTGGATAAATGAATTGAGTCTACACTTGAAAGGAGATAAGCTATAGTAGCAAAGTGACTTGCAACAGATTAAAATCAAGAAGAAACAATTTTATTGAAATAATAGAATGCAACCAAAGCTACATAAAGATCAAAGCAGTAAAATATAATCAAAGGAACATTGAGATCTAAGAGATAGAATGTGACCAAAGCTTCAAGAAAATATCACAGTAAACCAAAGAGGTCAGAACAGAATATGATGATATAAGCAACAAATAGATGTCAAAGCAATATAATGAGATCAAAGCAAAATGATTAGATCAAAGCCACAAGATTGAAACCTTAAGAGATCAAAGCAATAAAATGTCATTAGAGAAATAAAGCTTAATTAAAACCACATTTTGATTACACATTAAAGATAAAGAATTTCACTTTGAGGCGAATAGCTACAATGTGATTAACACAATTAAACAATGTCACTGTGAGTGCAATAAAGTAAACAAAATGAGATCAAAGCTACAAAACAGGATCAAAGTAATAGCCCTCCACACCAGTAGATGGCAGTGATCATTTTTAACAGTCAAAAAAGTAACCAAACAACATGATTGACGGCTTCTAAAAGAATTGTCTGCAAATTTCCCAACACTCAGAGAGGACATAGAGCCACTTATACTAGATATACCCAATGAAACTGCTTACTAAACTTAGCTGGTTAACCATCAGTGTTTTTATTCCCCTTTGGTGAAATCCAGCACGTGTAGATTTAACCAAAAAATACAAAACTGCAGACTGAGGCTAGAAGGACTAAACGCTGATGATAATAATGTTTCTGGAATCAGGAAATGTCTGTAGGTAGAAGAGGTTTCCAGAAGTCTCAGCTTCCTGTCACCTTATTTCACCAGATTTCTTTACCTGAGAGTTTGCTGCTGGAGTTCAAACAGATCATTTATTTCACGTCACTGAATGAAAGCGTGTTCACCGTCTTTTCTTTGGCTCTGTTTGAGACTACACAGGCTCAGGAAACACAAACCTCTACTCCCACAATCACACAGACAAACACAGAAGTATTTACAGGGTCAGGACAAACTCCACCAACTCTGTGCATCACTCCTGCAGCAGTCAGACGAGGAGGAGGAGAACGTCAAGACTTCCTGCTTCCTGCTCTGCATGCTGTCTGTGTTAGGAGGAGAGTGAGAGTGTTTTCCTCTACGAATCAAGGACGTGAGGAGAAAAAAAAAGGCTCTCCAGATTAACCTCTGCAGCCCACAGCTGAGAAACTCCTACAGCACGATGTACACAGCGTGTGTCTGTGATGAATTACTGCCAAGAGATAAAAAAGTGTGGACAGAGAGGAAACAGAGAGGGAAAAAAGGAGAGGATGCAGGGATGGAGGAGAGGAAGAAAGGGTTTCTATCTGTATGACTGGCTCCAATAGAGAAGCTATTAAAACCACACAGACTGGAGGTGAAAAGTCACTTTTAGAGTAAAACATTCAGCCTTGATCACAGTGTCAATTCATAACTCAAACTCCACAAAAAGCTGCTGTTTATGTCTCAAACAATGCAAGTTTCTCACTCACAGAGACGTTTAAAAGCTCTTAAATCTGAGTTTATAGTGTCGGCCAGTCTGATAGAAGAGAGGATGTATTCATGCTCTAAAATGTCTGAAATAGTTTGGTTTATTGAGAGACTGAATGTTGAAAAACACAAGTACATCTTTATAACAGCACTTATCTAAAAACGTAACAATGCCAGTTCTACTGAATGGCTGAATATCCTCAGAAACGCACTTTATTCCAGCAACATCCAACTTTCTTACTCTACTCAGGTGTTTCAATTTCTTTCTTCTTCTCCTCTATCAACTGTTTTTGTCGACCAACACAATTATACATTTTTTTTACTGATTTTGATCGTTGTTCTTCATCCTTCCACCTGTTTCCGCCAGTTTCTGTCAGCCTCTTTAAAGTTTCTCCGCCACTTTCCTTGCCACATGTCTCGCCACATGTCTCGCCATTCTTTTAACTTTTTTACTATTTCATGTGAACCATGTAAATCCAGTGGACTAGACAACCAGTAAAGGGAGATAATGTCAGTAAAAAAAGTCACACTGCCATCAATGTAAGAATTGAAATTTTAAAACGCGTGAGAAATTTACAAATCTCAATAAATAATGCAGATTAAAGCTGGCCGTTCATACTCAAATTCTCCAAAGAAGACCATTTCAATACATCTTGGTGACATCCAGCTACAAACATCATATTAAAAAAAAGCCCAAAGTGTGAAAATGAGCGCTAAAATCTATGCTTTTACCCATCTTAGCTACTTCCTCTGCCACTTTCTATCAATTGACAGAGCTTAAGTAATTTTCACAAACCTCTGGTCAAATTTTGTTGATTGCAAAAAACTGTAATCCTATCAAGTGTTTTTGATAGGAATAAAAATAAAGGAAAGAGTGAACAATTTTTACTATTGGATATATTTGTTATTAAAGAGAAAAAATGCACCTGCACTGGAAAAACTGAAATCTTGTCGTGTTTTTGTCTTATTTTAAGAAAAAAATGTCTTGTTCAACATAATTTGTGCCACATTCAACTTTTAAGTCCAGAAAAATGTTTTGTTACAAGTTGCTTAAAGACAAAAATGAGGTCTGAATTGCTTGTAACAAGTAAAAAAATAAAATCTTCAAGAAGAATTTGCTTGAAACTAGAAAAATCACCTTTTATCTTGTCACATTGGCAGTTTTTATCTTGTTTCAAACAATTCAGACCTAATTTTTGTCTTTAAATTACTTGAAACAAGACATTTTTCTGGAGGAAAAAGCTCATTTTGAGTCTGAACAGCCATTTTCTACTGAAAATAAGACAAAGGAACTTGATAAGAGTTCAGTTTTTTTTGAAGTGTAAATTGTGGTTTACATCCTTTTTAGTTGTCACTTTAAGGCCATGTCTACATGAAGCTGGGTATCTGGGAAACCTCATTTGTTTTTATACATCCAGGCCTGTCGTCCATACAAAACTGCGGTTTTATGTAACTTAAATGTTTTTTCTGAAAAGTAAAGACTTTGGGAACTTCTGGTTTCATGGTTTCAATGTCACAGCTGGATGTTTCCACCAAGCAGTTCAATTCTTGGCATTTTGTGGATTCTCCATGAACTAATCCCAGAATAGGTCCCCAAATTACTAAACCGTACCGTCCCACTTCTTGGGACCCTTCTGATAGGGTGCCAGTCATGTTAATCATTCCCAGAAGAAGGAGCTAGAAACACTGCAGTGAGCTCATTGGTCAAATAATTGTCACTCTTTGTTTACTGTGTCCAGTTTTTCTTCTTCATTGGATTTATTTGAGTGGTGTGGGGCTGGTATGGCGTCATTCTATTACCAAGCTGACGCAGCTATGAGCATCTGGCCAACATACTGCTAACCGAAAGGGGCACAGCTAGTTGTTGGAAATTTAACAGGATCAGGCTTTAAAGGTTCAACCTGTACTGAACTGTTCTGATCTATACCAGACGGGGCTTTTGATTGGCTGGCATGGGTCAACAGATTTTCTCAGTTTCTCATGTGGACGAGGCCGT